>NW_021703784.1:45976662-46289170 GCF_005190385.1 Monodon monoceros | reverse complement strand
CACACACACACACACACACACACACACACACACACACACACACACACCCCTCCTATGAGCCCATATGCCTCTGTGTGTGTGTGTGTGTGTGTGTATATATATATAATATACTTATAAATATGCCCCCAAAGCCAGGCCTATAAAACATCAATTCTCAGGAAAGTTTGGGGGTGGGCAATCAACTGCATATTACTGAAAGAAAAGGATGTGTTTAGTAACTTTGGGGCTTTACCTCTACCTCCTTATGTGTTTAATTATTTACTTCAAATCTATTTTTATCTTGCCATGTTCCAGAGAGTATTGTTGTGGTAGCTACCAGGTGACAATGGGTTCTCCAGCTCTGTTTGGGCAGGGGGTCCTGAAGGACAGCCTGGTCCTGAATAGGCTCGCTGGTCAGCTTGTCTTTGCCAGAAGCACATTTGTGTTAAAGCTTGCACACACAATCAGAAAATAACTGACACTTGGAAACCTATGCTTCTATTTACACTGCAAGGCTCCGTTACCACTTAACAAGGTCTCACTATATGCTAGGAACCATACTGAGAGGTTTTAAAGCATTATCTCTAATCCTTACCACAGCTTAATGTGGTAAGAATTATCTCTGCTTTAAATATGAGAAATGAAGTTTGCATGATCTCAAACTCACGACACACAGCATTAAAAGTTTGAACTTCACAATTCAGAGCACATGTTTATGTTCAGGATCATAGTGTTTTACAGTGCTTTTGTGAGGAGTAAATGAAATAGTAAACACTTAGTGTATGTTTGTAAGCAAGGAAGGTCCTAATTATTAAGACTGGAGCATAAATAGAAATCAAATGTTTGGTTTGCTTGTTATTCTTCCCTGTTATAAATACTGACCAGTATTCGATTTTTAGCTACGCGTAGGTCCG
Organism: Monodon monoceros; assembly: GCF_005190385.1. Taxonomy (NCBI): domain Eukaryota; kingdom Metazoa; phylum Chordata; class Mammalia; order Artiodactyla; family Monodontidae; genus Monodon; species Monodon monoceros. The sequence continues at coordinate 46,288,277 of NW_021703784.1, read as the reverse complement.
CATGTATGGAAGTATGGCTTTGAAAGGTATATGTATTATATATTTATAATCGTGTGTAATTCTTTTAGTTTGTATAACGAAGACAATAAAGGACATGCAAAAATATATGTGACTCATTTTAAAAATTCATAAACATAGGCAGGTCATTCTGAAATGTACATAGGCACTAAATTAATATATATAGAAATCCACTTTTATGCTTCCTGCGTTTAAAACTTTATGAGTTAAGTATTACTGCTCTATCTCTTGAAAATGCTTGACTGAGCTTCACTTATTGGGAAGCCAATCACTAAAGTGAATTTAAGAAACTTCATAATTATAAATTTTCTCTCAAGCATTCCTCACCCATAGGTGGTAACCTTAAAAAAGCTTCTAATGTGTCTTTTTGGAATGAACAATTTAACAATTAAATGCTTTTACTCTTCTCTCAGGGTAGCAGTACAATTATGTTTACTTCTTCCCCAATGTACTTTTTACCAGTCATTAAATAGCTAGAATTCTAGCGTCTAAGAGGTAAAGCACATTACCATCTCTAAAGGGTTCATTAGCATGACCATTTCTTGGTTCTTAAGAGTAAATCCAGAACTTCATTTAATTCCAAATTTCACCAAGAGTTAAGTGCTGCAGTGTGGTGTAAAAAGGACTGGCCAGGGGCTTCCCTGGTGGCGCAGTGGTTGAGAGTCCGCCTGCTGATGCAGGGGACACGGGTTCGTGCCCCGGTCTGGGAAGATCCCACATGGTGCGGAGCGGCTGGGCCCGTGAGCCATGGCCGCTGAGCCTGCGCGTCCGGAGCCTGTGCTCCGCAAAGGGAGAGGCCACAACAGTGAGAGGCCCGCGTACCGCAAAAAAAATAAAAAAATAAAATAAAATAAAATAAAAAAAGGACTGGTCAGAAAGTCAGGGATTTGTGGCTACGTCTCTATCTTCAATTTGCTTAGATGTAAAATAAATAATGGGGATTGGGGAATGGAGATGAAAAATAGACAAGCTAACATTTAAGGTCCTTATCAAACACAAGATTTTATGTTTATACATTAACAGTCCCAGAGTCACATAGCTGAAAGGTCACGTTGAGAGTTATACACTCTGTCCCTACAACCTGAAACCAATTCAGACCTAAAGGTAATTTTCCCACTTGCCTTTACAACCTATTCTAAATTTTAAAGTCGGTAGTCTCCAACATGCTCCATGAGCTGAGCCTTTTCACCCTCTCCAGCTTTATTTCTTACCAGTCTCCTAAAGTGCTTTTAGTTCTAGGAGGTTAATCTCCTCACTTTATTCATTCCACCTTGTAGACTGGATGTCATGAAACCCCCCACTCCCGCGCCATCTCTCCTGCTACTACCTTAACTTAGATCGTCATAATTCTTTCTTGAACCATTATAATGTCATACTGATCTTCCTGGCTGTAGCCTCATACCATTCCCTATATCTTTACATTGACTCCACAATTATCTCTTTAAAGAAACAAATTTGTTCATGCCATTTTTTGAAGGAGGGTTTGGAGGAATTCTATAGTCACCTGTCATCTGTTATACATAATCCAAATGTTTTCTAGGTCTTGACTTATCTGCCCCACCCACCATTATTGGGTTGGCCAAAAAGGTCCATAAGATATTATGGAAAAGCCCGAGTGAACTTTCTGGCCAACCCAATATTTTTCTAGCTATATTGTCTGCTAAGTACCTAATGCCACAGTCACTATAGTTTTCCATGTGTAGCTGTCTATTTCTAGAATACACTTCCCTCCTTTTTTATCTAGCCAACTCCTCTTTCCTTCCCTACTATGCCTTATTGGGGATTAGCCAGAAAGAGTGTAGGCTATTCATCTCAGCTCATCCACATTTTAGCTTTGTGACCATGGACAATTTGCTTAATCTCTCTGAATCTTATTTCCCTCATCAATAAAATGGAAATAATGATCCCTAATTTGAAGGGCAGTTGTGAATATGAAGTGGGATAATAAAAATTTAGCACCTGGCATGATGTAGTCGTTCTCTCTTTAATCATACTCCATTCTAATTTACTTTCCACACTGCAGACAATCTGAACTAATCATATCACTCCTTTCTTAAAGTCCTTCAATAGTTTGCTATTTCCATAGCTTATAAGACTCTCCCTTGTTTTCTAATACAGCCTTATTTCTCACCACTGCCCTTCTTCAATGCTATGCTCCAGCCAACTGAAGTGCTTCAAGTTCCTCAACTCTACCAAATTCTCTCTTACCTCTAGGCCTTAGCATATCCAGTTTCCTCTTCCATGAACACACTCTTCCAATCTGTCTCTCTTCAGATATAACCTGTATGAACTATTATCCCACTTTCCTTTCTGTTTGATTTTATTGCTCTTTTCCTTTCTATGAGGGTTACAGTCTATGTCAGTCTTGATCATTGTGAATCTCCAGTGCCCTACAAAGTTCTTATCTACAATCCTCTACCTACTCTAATCCTACCCTTCCTGAAAGAACCACCTCAAGTCCCACCTAGGACCTCTACACTGACATCTACTTTTTCTATTACCTAGATGCTTTCACCAGTTGGGCCATAACACAGTGTCTTCCCTGAGGAAAGAGCAATATGAGTTGTAAAAATGAGGAAATCAAGGAAGAACAGTCAGGGGAGGCATCTTAGAGGAGAAAAAACTCAGACCTGGGCATTGAAGATGAGTGGAATCAAAGAAAGTAGAGAAGATTGTCCAGCCAAAGTAAATAGGACAAAGAATGATGATTCTTTTACTCATTCAACAGATCTTTATTAAACACTTATTCTGTGCAAGGCCCTGTGCTAGCAGCATACCATACACTAGGTTTGGTGAAGGGATAGGCTTTATTGAGCAGAAGTTTTAGACAGGAATTAAGATAGAACAGGTTTGGGTGGGGCCTGATTACAGGTAGCCATAATCCCACCAGACGTTGGTATGATACTACTCCAAGCACTGGGGCTCCCACTTGACCTTTGTGATGCTTTCCTCATTTCTCTCATTTATTAGCTATTTCCTCACTAGACTCCTAGCTCCATGTGGATTGAGAAGGTTTTTGTTTGTTTGTTTTTGGTTCTTTTTTGGCCTATTTACTACTGTATCTCTAGCACTTGGAACATTATCAAGCACAGGGAAGGCAATTGAGAAATATATGCTATGCACTATGCTAAGCCTATCTGCCCCACTGCATACAAATTTATTAGTTGATATGTCTGTGTTCCCCTCTACACAAGGATTGGTAACCTTTTTCCATATAGGGTCAGTTAGTAAGTATTTTTGGTTTTGCAGGCCACATGATCCCTGTCGCAACTACTCAATTCTGCTATTGAATTAGACAACAGCCACAGAAAATACGTAAATGAATGAGCATGGCTGCATTTCAATAAAACTGTCTTTACAAAAACAAGTGACAGGTTGGATTTGGTCTATGGACCATAGTTTGCTGACCCTTGTACTAGGTTATAAGCTCCTCGAGGGAAGGAAATTAGTCATTTTGTACTGAAGTAGTTGCCTAATGCCTGGTGCATAGCAAGTGCTCAATAATAACATCTTCGAGTATTTACTGTGTTCCAATCACTGCTCTAAATATTTCACAAGTACTAATACATCCTTATAACAACTCTTGATCTTATTCTTATTTCACAGATGAGAAAACTTTGTCCCAGGTAGGATAAGTAACTGGCCCAACATTACATGGTTGGCATGTGGCAGGACTGGAATTTTGACAGCTGGGCCCCTGAATCTGTACTCTTAATCATAATACTATACAGCCTCTCAATAAATTGGAATAAGCAGAGGATTTTAGACTTCACGCAATAGGGCAGTTCTTCTCAAGGTTTTTTAGGAAACAGAGCACTTGGAAGAACGCATACTATCGTATATTAAATTTCATAAAACAGATTCGACAAAACTACCAACAGAAATCAAGACTACGATACATGTGGACAGAAAGAATCACTGATGCAAATACCTCTTACTCCCCCTACAAATGAAGCTGCTAAATTGAGCTTGGTTGTTTCTAGAGTTTGTGAACATTTGCTACTTCTGTATTTGTTTGGTCATCTGCCAGAACTCTACTAGCTCACAGAATGCCAAAGATTTAAGAAATACTGCTAGAAGAATAACTTATAAATGGGCACATTACATCCATTAGTTTGGTTTGCCAGTTGGTAAAAGACACTATTTGACCTTGGTGGAAATAAACTTTGGAAATATCTGAAATTTAATTCTGAGGTTCTGAAAAGGAACACAGCAGGAGAACCCTTAACAGGGAATGGGAGGCAGTACCTGCTTCCAGGAGAAGAGGAGCCTGTGAGGAAGACCTGAAGACACAGAGCCAGGCAACAGCCTGGCGTTGAGGACCCCAGGTAGCTCTTAATACCATTTATCCATATGGTTCTCCCTGTTATGCCTGATAAATGATTTTAGAATCCCAGACACTTCACTTGAGGTCTGACTCTGGTAATAATCTCAAGCAGAGCAAAAAGCTGAACAGTGTTCCTGAAAAGCAACATAGGTGGATGCTTGTATAGAAAGCTCAAGTAGCAAGCTTTTCAGGAGGGAGGAAATTCCAAATGGAAAAACTAAGAAAGAAGCTCACACTTAGGGAGGATTTAGGCTAAGAATTACATTGGTATTGTTAGCCTGGTTTTTACAGAGGAGGAGACTGAAGCTCATTAAGTACATGTAAATTATTCACAGTTCTGCCAGTAGGTACCAGAACAGCTTAGACATGAACCCAGGTCAAATTTAAACACAAGTGGATTAGACACCAATGCCCATTGACTTTTTCCCTCTACCAAAATGAGTCTTGACCAACCTCACAAGCTAAACCTATGTCATAATCTTGCCTCTGTTTTCAACTTTCTAGGACATAATTTGGCTTTTCTGTGTTTCTAGCTCTTTGTTTCTAAAATAGGAACAGTAACATTGGTCCTTTGCTACTGCATACCAGTACTAAAGGAGGAAACATAACTCAGAGAATCAGTTATAACTCAGCCTAAAAGGGACTTTGCAACACAGTTTTCCCAACCAATACATAAGGAAGATGAGGACTAGATAGGTTATTTAACCCACCTAAAGTGACATCCTATTATACGGAGTATATGATTCTAAAATAGTAAAATTTCAAGAGTTGTTTTTTTCCCTGAAAATGTAAAAGACAATACTCTTCGGAAAGGCCAAGTCTAAAATCAGTTGCATTTCAAACCAGTGGCTCAAGAAAATAAGGAAACTTTTCATGTATCTTTATACTAAAGTACAGATATTAATTTTCCTCTTTTAAATATATTAACAGCCAATATCTGTTGATTGAACATGTGGCAAGTACTCTCCAGGGCTCTTTATATGAATTAACCAATTTTACCCTCACAACTCAAAGGGAGAGATGGAATTAGGATTTCTATTTTATAGATGAAGAATGCCCAGGTTCAGACAGGACAGGATGCAAGCCTAGGCTTCCTAGCTCCAAAATCGGCGCTCTTAACCACTACACTATATTATCTCAACAGTATGCTGCATCCTCAGTGCATTTTGCCATATCGTTACATGCTTGCTAATTATAACTTCATGACTATAAATTGCATTCATTTTCTTACCTCATTCATTAGCATTTCTATATAATTTACTCTACATTATATGTGATATTTAAAAATAAAGTAGCGCTTTATAAAACAAAAAAGCATTTCTAGAGTCCACCTTTCAGCAATGTGTATAGGGCCACCTCACATACTTTTATTCTAAGCTGATTCTTCAGCCTTAGAAGGCAGAGGCCAACTCCTCTGAAGTCTAACTCAAATGCCACCTCCTCTTTGAAATTTTCCTCACCCTCTCTGGCAAAATGGGTCACTCTCTCCTCTGTACTCCCAGGGAGTTATATTCTTTCATTACATTGAGTTGTTTACATATCTGTCTGTTCACATTACAAAAGGGTCTTAGTACCCTGCATGTAGCAACAGGACTGGCAGAAAGTTGGTGTTCTGAGTATATACATTATTAGTTAGGAAAAATATGTAAAGATTAGCCATTAAGACCTATGTTGTTATGGTATGACTTCTGTGTACATTTCTGAAAATCCACATATCGGCAAGAAGAACCATACTTACTAGACTTTGATGCTTAATTTCCTAGGTGGACCCATGAACCCCAGATAACATGCTTGTGCATAGGGAGGCAGCAGAGTTTAGGCTTTAAAATGAGACAGATTTGTGCTTGAGTCCCAGTGGCTACCTGGTAGATGCTGGAATACTAGTAGTACCCTTATTACTGGGGTGTTGTAAAAAATGAATTTTTAAAATGTGTTATTTTTTAATATTGAGTTTGAAGCATTGACTGTACTCAACATACATTAGTAGTTATTAATATTAGGCCTGCTCTCTGGAAAAATTATGCTTTGGACCTTTGCACATCCTTTTCACTGGCCTTTTATTCATCTCCTCTTCCCCATCTCAATGAGTTTTAATTCTCCATTATCAAGCCCAAGTTCATTAATCAGTCAAAGAGCCCATAGGAGCAAATTCTGGAGAGAAGCAGTAGTTGGAGAGTCCTTGAATCACATCCTCCGGGAAGATACTTATATTATTGACATGGAAAACAAGCTCTGTGATCATGTAACACTTGCTGACTGTAGAATCCCGTATGAACCCACAGCATTTATTTAGCTCCATTGGTCAAAAACTCTTTCTTGGAATTTAGGGCTTCCAAATTTGCCTCTGGGTTGTTTGTGCTTGGCTCCAGCAAAAGGCTAAGCAAACATTAAGCTAATAAGCTGTGATCTTTCAATCACCATTATTTCCAGCCCCCAAAGTTAGCTCAGTATACAGCCAGAAAGACACAGATGTGTCTTAGAGGAAGTAGGAATTCCATGTCAGTAAAACACTTGGGTAATGCAACATGGAGTGAACTCCAGTGAGAGTTGTGTTTTGCAAGCTCTGGCTGGCTATTTGAATTGAGTGTCTTTAAAGGGCCCTGCCTTGCCTACAAAATTCCAGGGGCCAATATCTAGGTTTTGGAGGCTCAGTATTCTTAGCTAAAGAATTTTTATACTGCTTGTCCACTTCAAACCTTGACAATTCCCCAAAAACATGCATGGTCCTTCATAACTGACCACATACCCAAGCTCCAAGCACTGGTCTCCAAGGCACAGGCTCTAGTAGCTGCTCTAGCCCTCTCAAGGCGGGCTTCAGTAGTTACAGCTCACAGGCTCAGTAGTTGTGGCATGCAGGCGCTAGAGCATGCAGGCTTCAGTAGTTGTGGTGTGCGGGCTCTAGGCTGCAGGCTCGGTAGTTGTGGCGCACGGGCTTAGTTGCTCCGTGGCATGTGAGATCTTCCCAGATCAGGGATCAAACCCGTGTTCCCTATATTGGCAGGCGGATTCCCAACCACTGCACCACCAGGGAAGTCCCTCCTTAGGCATGCTTTTGATACTTGACTTTTAGCCAGAACTACAGGTAAGAGGCACCTACTTATCACATTGGCTCCTGCTTCTGAGCCTGGCTTGTCAGACAGCCTCTCCACCAGAGACAAGATTATATATAGAGCCTGACTTTGCTTAAATGCTTAGAAACTTTTGCTTCACAGATGCAAATGATGGATTCTAAATGAATCAAGGGTCTATTTCTATTCCTAGGGTTCCATGAGCTTTGAGGCTTTATACAGAATCTTAATGGTGATTGCTTTTGGGTAATATTCCCTCTCAGGGATCTATAAAGCTCTATAATATTAAAACTCTACAAAGAAGAATTCAAAGCAACGAATGTGTAATAATTACTTAATACTCAACTAGATGTTCTAGGGAAGGAGGTTTATAGAGGAGGAATAGAAAATGGGACCCTGCCATTTAACAGCATATAAATTACTTGGATGAAAGGACATGCATCTATAGTACTTTGCTAATTACTTACCTTTGGTCAGTTTCTCCAAGAAGACTATGAATTACTGAGTACACAGCTTGGGTCTTTTTCACCTACAGATTCCTAGAACTTAGCACAGTGCCTGGTACCATATTTGTTAAATAAAGGAATAAATGATTATAAAATCTATACTAATATGGTATAAATTAGAGGCAAACATAATATACCTATGGATGCTCAGAGCAGGGAGATGATGATATTACTCAGTGGTCCAGAAAAGAGCCACAGAAAAAGGAGAACTTGATCAACATGTGGAAGAAATGCTTGTGCATATAGAAAGATATGGGGAGAATGTTCTCTTGAGTATGGGAGAAATAGGGAGAGAAAGAAGGAACATAGATCATTGCAGCATTATCTGCAATAGCCAAGACATGGAAGCAACCTAAAAGTCCATGAATGAATGAATGGATAAAGAAAACGTGATATGTATATATATATATATATATATGAGCATGAATTATATATATATATATATATTATATAAATGTGGCATCTAAAAAAAAACAAACAAACTTGTAGATACAGAGGATGGATTGATGGTTGCCAGAGGTGGGGGGCGAGAGGGGTAAAGGTGGTCAAAAAGTACAAACTTCCAGTTACAAAGTAAATAAGTCATGGAGATATAATGTACAGCATAGTGACTTTAGTTAATAATGCTGTATTGCATATTTGTGACAGTTGCTGAGAGAGTAGATCTCAAAAGTTCTCATCACAAGAAAAAAACCTGTAACTATATGGGGTGACAAATGTTAACTAGACTTACTGTGGTGATCATTTCACAATATACACAAACATTGAATCATTATGTTGTACACGTGAAGCAAACATCATGGTATATGTTGATTATACCTCAATAAAAAAAGAAAGCAAGTAAAATAAAGTCAACCAAACTTTAAAAAAAGAAGGAAGTTGAAAAGGTACGTAGACGATGAGGAAAAAGAAACTGGCTAAGAAAAAGACTTATAAATTGGTGGGTTTAAAGACTGGCTCTGTAGGAGTGGTGATTCTGAAGTATTTTCAAGGGGAAAGAACAAGAATAAGGATTTAATGAGTTTCTACTACATGCCAGGTCTTTGCAAGGAATTTCCCATGTATCATCCCATTTTAAGGAAAGCTTCATTGTCCACACTTTACAGATGAAGACACTAATCTTAGAGAAGGCAAATAGCTTGTCTCTTCCAACATCTCTTCTTTTCACTCCAAGAAAACAAGGGCTATAGTAAATACTCACTTTCGATGACGATGAAGATGATTACAAGAACAATAACAACATTTTCAAGTTTCTCATTGTTCACAAACCTTGCAGAGTTCCAGGTATACAATACTGTGGAGCTAAGGGCTGATAAACACAGTCCTCTAACAAGTGGAGGTTTCTCTCAGGTCAGATGTAAGTAGCATTACTGAATATTTATGAAGCAGTGTTCCCTTGTGGAGCATTTGCTCTGCTCCCTTGGTGAAAGATACAGTATTGAAATGGGACTTTGGGCAGCAGTGAGGAGAGCAGGCTCAGGCTCCATGCCTCCTTAACTGGCTAGAGATGAGTAAAGCCTTTATACAGGACTTTTGTGGTATTCTGCTTGGTAGGTGCCTGTCACACACTCCGCACAATCTTAGATGAAAAGAATTTTCAGCACGGGTGTTTGAATAGAATGTATAATTGATAGCACAGGTGGGCAAAAATTCCACTAGCTGGGGTCTCACGCCAGTGCAACTCATGCCTGCCCTATCCACCTCACTAGATTATTGTGAAAGCAGTTTGTAGGAAAAATGCATTGTGTAAATGAAAGGCAGAGTGATCAGCCTAGCCCAATGTCTGAGTCTTAGCATCCAGCCAGAATCTCACACATAGTTCCAACCTTTCTCCTGCACCCAATTTACTCTTAGTTCTGGCTGTTTCTTAATTACTTTCTCTATCCCTAATTCTAACCGAAGTGTGTGTGTGTGTGTGTGTGTGTGTGTGTGTGTGTTTATACATATATATTTCTTTGTAAATACTTTATTAATCAGTTCATTCATTCACCATCATTTATTGAACCCCTATCAAGTGCCAAAAATACTGTTAAATGATTAAATGATGAGGACATAAATATTAATAAACTAAAAGAACTAGAAAATCTCGAGATATCCACACCCCTCCCCACAACTTTCATTTAAAGGCAGTGTTTTCCAAACATTCTGCAAACAAAAGTATGGGAGTAGTCATTTATAACGACAGATAAAAGCGAAGGACTGTAGCTGAAATGGAAGAGAGGAGTCCAGAGCCCAGCCCACCCCCAGTCAGATCCTCCAAGAGCAGGGTGTGCAGTCAATCCCCCCCCAACCACACCCCAGCCCCACTCCCACTGCATCACTGTTCCAATAGCCCCTGCCGCTGACAAACTGTGCTATAACTTTCAGATTGAGGAAACAAAGGAACAAACAAATTGAGAACCACAAAAATTTCCAGTATTTCTCACCTAGATTATTAACACCCACAAGGGCAACATCAACTACCTAGGACCCATAATGTGCCAATCAAGCCTATACAAAGTACTCTACAAGCATTATCTCACACGATCCTTAACCAAACTTTGTGGCCAGCATACTATTGTGCTGACCTTGTAGACAAGAAAACTGAGAATCCACAAGGTAGAATAACTTGCTCCAGGTCACACAGGTAGTAGAGGTGCAGCCAGGACCTGAGTTCAAGACGTTGGACTCGACTCTTCTATTGCCGTGGATGTAACTAAGGTGAAATAAACTGTATGATATAGTGAAAGATCATCAGACAGATTGTGAATACTATTTCTGTTACACGACCTTGGGCAAATGATTTTGCTCTCCTAACCCTGTTCCCTAATGTTAAAAAGAAGAGCGATACTAAAATATCAAATTTACATGTTCACTCTGAAGAGCACCTGAGATAACACATGTGAGGCTTACTGACTGCAGAGGCCTTGTCTTTCCATCCTTGTGATCCTAACACCTAGTATAACGCCAAGCAAGCATTTCAATAAATATGTGACAAGAAACACCATACTGCTTAGCACAGAGCAAGGCACATGGGATAAAGTCTCTCCTCTCATTCACAGAATTTCCTTTACAGAAGTAGAATCACCTGCTTCATTATTCCTTACAGTATGGTGAAAGAGATAACGGTAGCAGTGATAAGCTGAAAGAATGTGGGAAAGATGGCCAAGGATTCTTCTATTTCTTTCTTTAATGCTGGTTTTTCCAAACAAAAAAATCTAGCAGTTGATAATTTATTTCCTCCCGAATGCAAGGGGGGTAAAAATGATCTATTTCAACTAAAACTGCCTTGTCAAGTTCTCATCTTTAATAAACCCATAAGACTATCTTAGAGTAGTTAGAGAGACTCATTATCTTTTGTCCCTTACTTTCTAAACAATGACACCCATAATAACATGCCACAAGACTCTAAAGGATCATCTCAGGACCACTTCACAGCTGAAAGTCAAATATCTAATTATCTTTCACAACTAAATAATTTTGGGATCTCATAAAACACAACTTCTCCGAAAGCCTTTAAGTATTGCTGTGCAATAATGTACCACTGACATATTTAAAGGACGTGTCTATGGTAACATACGCCTATTATTGGAAACTTCTAACACCCACGTTAATTCTCAAGCGTTCAGCCACAGAATCAAATCGGAGGGGAAAATATCTGCACTGTGTTGTGATTTCAGAGCAAAGACAAACAGGTCTGCCCTTTCACATGAAGCATTTTGCCCAAGGTCACATCAGAGTCAGAGCTGCAAGGGAGTAAAAACCTGGGAGTAACCCATTTGTCTGCTCTATAGCCTGCTTCAGTAAGGCATCTGCAGAGGAACTATGATACCATTACATATTAACACTTCCAGAGACAACCTAAATATTATGATAATCCTCTTTGCATTTAGATTAAAAACACATTTCTAGTGAAAATAGAAAATGTGAATTTTTAGGAAGACAGGAGAATAGCTATACTTAACAGCTTAATTTCAAGATCACCTTGGAGATACATACATTGAGATGATTCAGGCGAAGACACACCACACACAGGTCTACACTTCTATAACACATAGTAAGTGCTCAATCAAAGGCACTCAGCATCATCCTCACGATCACCATAATCCCTGCAACGAAGCTGCTTACTTTGCAGGTAAGTTGGCATCAGAGAGTGTCTAAACTGTAAGGAACCTTGAGGCTCACTGGTCTACACCGCTAACTTTACAGAGGGGAATCAGGGGATGCCTTCGTGAAGGTCAACCAGTAAATTAATGGAAACTTTAGGAACCAGGACCTCAATATATTTTAATTAAGCTGCATGAATTAAAATATATTGCTTTTGCAAAAAGTATACTTCCACTGAATCATGCTAACTGTGTTTCCAATCAAAACTTTCTGGAATCACTCCTAGTAGAAAACATGGCTATGAAAATGAGAAAAAAATTAAGAAAGCCTAACTTCATTTATTAATTTGTAATTCAAATAAAAATTTTCTGTTTATAATGTATTCGTTCATCCCCCGACCCGTACTCCGTGGCACATATCTGAAAAAATAGGAGTATATAATTGGAAATCATCTTTGAGACCTCTTTGGCTTGCCCATTAAAATAAAATCCATGTACAGTACTCAGGAGAATTTCTAAACAATATCTGAACCTTGCATATTTATTGAATTTCTTCTGTCAAGGAGTCATAGTACTCAGGCTAATAATATTTGAAGTTTGACTCTGCTTCTATTCTTAAGCGATATTTATTGCCATCACAAAATTTTAATTTGTAAATGGATTAACAATGAAAAGCCATATAATTTAGTGTAGGCACTATCATTTGATCCAATTCTATTTGCTATCTACTCTCCAAAATATTCATTTCCAAATGCTAAATGAAGTGGAGAGCCAAAAACATGCTTTGTTTTACTATATGTGCAAGTGATTGACATGACATTTTCTATGCCATGGTGTATTCAACATGTTAGTATTTTTTCATTCAATAGTTATTCATTGAATATGAAATGTTCAGGCACTGATTTAAGAATCTGCATTTTATTTCACTTATTCCTGGCATATTTCATAACAGGTAAGTAAGATTACACCTGTTTTGTAGATATAAAAACCATAATTCCAAAAGAGTCATGTACCACAATGTTCATTGCAGCTCTATTTACAATAGCCAGGACATGGAAGCAACCTAAGTGTCCACTGACAGATGAATGGATAGAGGAGATGTGGTACATATATACAATGGAATATTACTCAGGCATAAAAGGAAACAAAATTGAGTTATTTGTAGTGAGGTGGATGGACCTAGAGTCTGTCATACAGGGTAAAGTAAGTCAGAAAGAGAAAAACAAATACCGTATGCAAACACGTATATATGGAATCTAAAAAAAAAAAGAAAATGGTCCTGAAGAACCTAGGGGCAGGACAGGAATAAAGACGCAGACATAGAGAATGGACTTGAGGACATGGGGAGGGGGAAAGGTAAGGTGGGATGAAGTGAGAGAGTGGCATGGACATATATACACTACCAAACGTAAAACAGATAGCTAGTAGGAAGCAGCCTCATAGCACAGGGAGATCAGCTCAGTGCTTTGTGTCCAACTAGAGGGGTGGGATAGGGAGGGTGGGAGGGAGACGCAAGAGGGAGGAGATATGGGGATATGTGTATACGTATAGCTGATTCACTTTGTTATACAGCAGAAAGTAACACAACAATGTAAAGCAATTATATTCCAATAGAGATGTTTAAAGAAAAAGAAATTGGAGGCTCAGGTTAATAGTCAGTTGATGTAGAAGTCTACTCCAGCTCCTTTCAGATTTTAAATCTAATCTGGAGATAGTCATTCAAACCAAAAATAAAATAAATATAACTCATATAACCCAATGTGTCATAAGTAGATATATGAACAAAATACTATGGGAAAACACACACACACACACACACACACACACACACACACACATATACACATATGAAGTGTGACTAATTCTCTAAGGGTCAGTTAGAAAATTATTTTTATATCCGTGTGCTCAGGTGGCCCAAACAATTTACAACCATTCTTGGAAGGAAACTTTGATGTGTATATTTTGGCATTAATTTATACAGTAAAAATTGAGCACTCTGTACATTATGTAAATAGTTCATAAGATGCCTAAATCTTTCACAAGATTGCAGTAATGCGCCTACTACTGTTGGGCAAACTCTGCAAGTTTTCCCAGTATACCCTGTATCACAGCTTCTTGGGGGAAATGTTAAGCCCAATTTTATCTAACACAGAAGTAAATGAGTTCAGGGGAGGCCCAGGGTCAGATTTCTGCATCTCCCAAATGACTGTTTTCAGCACACATTTTTTTTTTTTTTTTTTTTTTGCGGTACGCAGGCCTCTCACTATTGTGGCCTCTCCCGTTGCGGAGCACAGGCTCCGGACGCGCAGGCTCAGAGGCCATGGCTCACGGGCCTAGCCGCTCCGCGGCATGTGGGATCTTCCCGGACCGGGGCACGAACCCGTGTCCCCTGCATCGGCAGGTGGACTCTCAACCACTGCGCCACCAGGGAAGCCCAGCACACATTTTTAAACCCTAAAAAAACTTCTGATATTGTTCAACTACTTACACTACCTGCCATCACACGAATATAAAACTGTAGGAGTAATCTCCCTAAATACACAAATATGATCACATCACCATTTTTCCTCTGCCTCTGCTACCTGCAAGATTCCATCTTTTTAACTCCACACCTCAAATTTTAGGCCTTAGCAACTCTGAATGACTCAAGGTCTCCACATACTCTATGCTATTCCAGGCTTCTGTGTTTGCATGTGTCTAGATTGCCATCTAAGCTCTTGTCTATCCTAACCTGTTTTCAGGTCTCAGTTGCTACCTCAAGTATCATCATCCTTCAAAATTCAAATGCTATCTCTTCTACGAAACCGTTCCTTCTTCTTTTGAAAGATTTTAATTCTTTCAATGTTCCCAAAGGAAACTGCTCTTATAGCAATTATATTCTACTTTATATGGATTTGTTTCCCCCAGTCAACTGTGAACTCACTGAGGGCAGGGTCCATGTCCTTTCAAGTTTGTGGTGGATTTGTTTTCTTGAGGGAGTTTTTCAAAGATATAAACTGCCTATGCTACACAGGGGACATCAAAAGTTCTGTTATGATTGTACCTTCAACTTGGTAAGAGGTCCCATCGCAGGGAAAGGAATACGACATCTTTACTAAAGTAAAGGAAAAGTAGAGCCTTGGTAAACGCAAAGTACAATATCTGGAGGCAGGTGCCTATGCTGGGCTTAAATGACCCAGTTCAGAAGCACTCAAGTGCTAGGGACAAGGTGTTGTCAGGAGTGAAGGAATTTATGATTCTATAATTTGGAACTTCTCCATTTGTTCATCTGTTAACTTCTGTTTCTCCACAGTGATCAGCAACAAAACCTTAAAAGGAAAAGGGCCAATGGAAAGTAAGAAGCTGGGAAACTGAGTTCTCTTCCACAGCCAGGCTTGTGACGGGAGATATTTCAAATACTAAAGGTAGTCTCTCCAGGTACTAAAGGTGAGGAAAACATATCGATAGTCTTAGATCCAGAGCAGAAGAAAATAGGAGGGCATGAGGAGGTTGATGTCTAAAAATCAGAAAGAAACATCGGAGATTTCCTATCCTCCTCTCTTCTGTCCCAATCTAACATGTCTCAAGAAAGACATGAGTATTGTGGATAAGGCAGACCTCATTTCAAATTCACTTACTTTTCCTAAATCTGTTTCCCTACTCATAAAATGGGATAATATATCTTCTCTGAAGAATTGGGAGAAAGAAAGAATATTAGTTTATTCATTCAATAAGTATTTAGTGAACTAGATTCATATTGGATATTTATTGATGAATCACATAATAGGTGTATGTTGTATGCTATTTGGTAGCAATAGTAACATTTACTCTTCTTTCATAATTAGCTCAAAACTGGCAACGGTAATATGTATATAGCTATAGGTACATATAGATCTATAGAGAGAGAGCTAGCTGGCTAGCTAGCTATCTCACAGCATGTGCATTAGCAACAAGCCCCAGTACAAAAATCCAATAAAAAATGAGGCAATTCCGATTGCAACAGGAGTCGAGCCAGACCCCAGCAGCTAAACTATCTCCTCACTGTCTCTCTCACATGACATGCTTCCTGAAGAACCAGAAGCAGAACACTAGAACTCATGGGACTATGGTTTAAAACCATCACAGAAAGCAATCAACAGTTATTACTTCTGAGGCGGGAAAAAAGGGACTTAGGTGGTCCTTTCAAATAATTAGTTGGAAAATGTTATGAACGAAGGATTGGAGGATGAATTTATTGGTGGCAAGGAGACCATATGGAAGGCTATGGCTTACTCCTGGCCTGTGAAGAGGAGGGATAGTGCTGGGAATTGAAATTGAAAGATATTTTTAGAGAAGCAGGTTTGGTGACAGACACTCTGTAGAGTTAGTTACAATTTTATTTTGGACCAAAAATTGGCTTCATACGTGGTCTTTCTAAAAATTTCTGTGCCACATGTAAATGAGGGACATGGAATTGGAAATTGGAAACTGGAAACATCACATTTCTGACATTTCTGAGACTTCCCATGATACAGAGAAAAACAAGACAGGATTTTAAATATGCCGAAAATCTGGGGCAGAGGATCATCAAAGATATAGAGGATAAAAGAGAGGCCAAAGTCTCTAGCCTGGAAGACCGGACACTCAGTAGTTCAACTGAGGGAAATAGAGGAGGAGAAGAGGGTAATGGGTTACCCCTGATCAGTCTTGAATATGATGAATTCAAGGTATGGCAGGACCTACTGAGCAAAAAAGCCCATAGGCAGCTATAATGACAAACAGAAAAGCAGAAAAAAACATCCTTTTAAATAACTTCCAAGGAAATCAACAGATTATAAACAAATACCTTGCAATTCTAGCTCAATGTTTTTAAGACAGCAAGAAATCATTTTTTACTACGGTATGGAAATTGCAAAATCTTGGACTGCACCTCGCTTTATAAAGAATAAGGCAACTATTGGGAACACATCATTAAAAACAAGAATTGGAAAAGTTACCTCATAAATGAAATATGTTGGTTGCCAGTGAAAAATTACTTACTAAGGAATGGACCATCCACCAGTCCTGAAAAGGTCAAAAAGACTGCCAAGGTAGCCCTGGTAGGAGACACTAAAAATAAACACAAAATGAATGGAAGTTGTTCTCAGGGCAAGTGCTGACAAATATATACAAGTAGGAAACTCATCAAAAGAAGTGTTTTCCTTCTAGCAAGAGAATGTGTTGCTATAAAAGATGTGTTGCTATAACATGGTTTAATTCTATTTTATTTCATAGAAGAGATAGACAAAACATTTTACCTTTATTTCATTATTTCTCTTCTAATTCGTGGTGTGACAAATGACCCTTTTAACAAAACCTCCTTGAAGAATGCATATACCTGGAGATAGTTAAGACCTAAAACTGAGGAGTTAGATCATTTTGACTTCCTTCCAATGTTAGATTTTCATGATTGGAAAATCCTCAAGGCAATTCCCACAGACTGAAAACTACATAATTTGGGAAAGATCACACGAGTCCATTTTTGTAATCATTAAACTCGTTGTTTCAGTAGAGAACATATAAATTGAACAGTCAAATATTTGCAAGATATTTTCTGAGAAAACAAGGTTTTAAAAAGGTGCTGCTCTTCAGAATGAATAATCTCCATTCTGGTGGAACAGTCTAGAAAAGCCAACAAATGAGAATCATAATTATATAAAATCATCAAAGAAGCAATCTTCAGGCAATCATGCTAAAGAATTAAGAAAAGACATATACAAATATTTATATGAATAGAAATCTATGAAAGGTTTACTTATAACAGCAAAGTATAGATATTCTAAACATCCAACAAAAGGGAACCAATGAAAATAGTCTAGGATATCTATTGTAGTTGAATACAATGCAGCCATTAAAAACATGTTTTTAGAATTAAAGGATATAAGGCAATATTTATGATATTTAAATAATGTAATAATGATATTTGACATAATGTAAAATATTGTAATAAATATTTGTGTATGTGTTTGTATGTATGTGTGAGTGTGTGCATTGAAGAGAATGGAAGAGTATAAACCAAAATAATAACAGAGGTTGTTTCTGTGTGGTGAAGTGGTTCTCACCACTAGGGGGTCAGAGTCCCCTTTGAGAGTACGATGAAAGCTTTGAACTCTTGCAAGCATGGGCCTTTGGGAGGTAATAGTATTATTAAGATTTTATTTTAGTTTCTGTACTTCTGTACATTAAAAACAATCGTACTGAAAAGTATGTTATTTTGTTACTAGAAATAAACCAAAAATGATTTTTGAAGGCTAGAGTAGCATTTATAAATGTTAAAATACTTGAAAGTAATTTTACCAGCTATTTCTCAGTGCAAGCCAGGAAGTTATTGTATCTCCTGTTTTATATATGGGGAAATTAAGGCAAAGACCAATTTTCTGATTTATTCAAGGACACCCAACATGTTAGTGGCAGAATTGAGATTACAACACACTAATTTCCAGGCTCTGATTAGCCTACAAAGTTGCAATAACTACAAAATGTTACACTTTTAAATTTAATTTCAACATTTCCAAAAACATTTTTTTACCTTCAATCTTTAGTTCTTTGGGATAGAGCATTCGCTGCTGGAGCAAGGCTTTGTTATATGTGTAGAGCAATATGTATACAGTAATTGCTTCAGTTGAAAGCCTCTCTATTTAAAGCCTGGAAATCAAAAACTCAAAGAAGACTTTATTTTCCACTTGCAAAAACAAAACGAAACAAACAAAAACTGCAGAATTGTCTTCCTTTTTTTTGTTCTGATTTAGAACAAATCAGATCACCCATAATACCTTAATACCTTAATAGAAATTTGGTTCTGAATAGAAAAAAAATTTAAGATTCCTTAGGCAGCACCATCAAAAAATAATTGGGATTCAGTCACCTTTGCTGCCTCAGTATCTAAAGCTGAACACACAGGCATAGCCTCCAGCCAGGGCCAGGGAAGTCTCAGGTAAGTGCCTGGGGCTACTACACCTGAGACCACTGCTTATCTCTGCTTACCTGGCTCATCATCTTACCAAAATCTGAGAGACCCTCAATCTCTTCTTTTTATCTTCCAATACTTTAAATAAGAATTACATTACACGGAAATCAAGAGAATAGTCTGTTTGAAAATATCCAACAATTACAAAATCTTCAAGAATTTGAGATTCCACTGGGGAAGTTCACTTTATTTCTCTTTGCTCTCTAAGGGACACAGAGGAAATTGTCGTCTCAGAAAATATCTTTTGTTTTTCCTTCAGAGTCTAGAAATATCAGCTGTCTGTAGAAGAATCCATTCTATGTCATGGTGAAAAATTATATTTAATCAGATTCAGATGTACCAATAAGAAATATGTCTACTTTCCTATTCCCTCTAGCCAACCCTAGGCATAATTGTAAAGTAATTGAATACAAATCTCACTAGTTTTTCTTTCAGAGCTTTTGTCATCCCATCTGAACACTCCCTTCACTCCTTTCACTCTTCTCCCTAACCCTAAAGACCAACTCTCTCCAGATGTTCAAGGGTTTCATCTGCCTTTCATTCCTTCACTCAGTCAACAAATTTTTATTGTGTGCCTCCTATGTGTCAGATATTGAGATAGGAAAACACCTAATTTTTCCCCAAATATTCCTTTATCTATTTGCACATTTGTTTTTTCAGTAAATGCTTTAGGGAAAAGATGCTATTTAACTAAATAATAGTTTCCAACATTGGTATGTTAACCCAAGGAACGAAAAGTTATTTGGCAATGAGGAACAAAGACTTTCTAGGCTCTCTGCCATAAAATAAACCATTTATTGAATATTTATGGACTCTTTATTGAATATCTAAGATTTATGGAGACTGCAATTCACAAGATTTTAAACTCCTTGGTATAGGAGTTTACTTTTAGGGGTTAACTATCAGGGTATCTGACTGTACTAGGGGCCTAAGGTCTGAAAGATGAACTGATGTTGAATCAGAGGCATTGTGCCTTCACCAGAGATACAAAGAAAACATTTTTGAGAAATTGAATGTTTACTCCCAATGTTTGCCATTTTTTACATACGATAAAACATGTAGTGAAATCTGTCCTTCAGTGACTTTAAAAGGAGAAACAGAATCAACAAAAGCACAAAGGTAGGAAAGTTTGAGGCATGCTTAGCACACAGTAAGCAATCAAGTTAGACACATAATATTTCTCATAAAAGAGATATAGAGATAAAGATGGAAAAGTAGGATGATGCATTAAAAATCTGCTTTAACATTTACATAGCATTCATGAATCCAGTGTGAGTTATAATAAAAGTTGAGATTAGATTTTATGAGACGAGAGAATCCTAGAACAAGAAGCTTATAGAAGACAGGAGAAAATGGGCCCTTTCCCCTCATTTTTTTCATCTTAGGCAAATGAGATTTTCACTTAAGAATCACTGATGAGGGCTTCCCTGGTGGCGCAGTGGTTGAGAGTCCGCCTGCTGATGCAGGGGACACGGGTTCGTGCCCCGGTCCGGGAGGATCCCACATGCCGCGGAGCGGCTGGGCCCGTGAGCCATGGCTGCTGAGCCTGCGTGTCCGGAGCCTGTGCTCCGCAATGGGAGAGGCCACAACAGTGAGAGGCCCGCGTACCACAAAAAAAAAAAAGAATCACTGATGAGATTTTCAAATGTCAAAAATAGATCTATATGTGGACAGAGAGAAGTAAAAATTAGAATAATTCCTGAATGACTTTTTTTCAGTGTTAATTAGTTTAAAATAGTAATTCTTTCATGGTGTGGAAGCCCCTTCAGTCATGTTAAATGACCTAGAGAAAAACTCCAAAATCAGCTCAATACTACATATCATAATTTCATATCATATCATAATTTCTAAAACTGTTAAATTTTTTTGTTGTACTGAATACATTAAAGGAAGTCAGAAAGCTTTTGGCTTTGTGAGAAAATGTAGGTAAGACACTAAAGGAAAAATGTAGGAGGAAATGTCTACTAAAGAGAGAAAATAGTCCCCCAAAAGCCAAGGAAGAATGTATATTTCTAAGATGCTTAACTTCATGGTATGCAGTACCTCAGACAAACACTAAAAATAAACCTATATATAAGGAGACAAAAGTTTTTCTTGCTACCTGGCACTAATGAATGAAGATAAATTCTGGTTCCATAGACTCAGAGTAGGGAAAAACAGAGAGAATTCAAGTGACACATTCAAAAAAAAGTTTAAATCTTTATCACCCCCTAATCAATTATCTCATAAAAGGTTTCTTTACCTGCTTCTTACAAAATAAGTCAGTACATTATAAAATGAATGGACTAGATTTTCATTGAAGATCACAGCATTTCTGAGGCCTCATGTTCACTTGGGTTGTATCTACAGCACGCTGTGAAGGAACAGTTCTAGGTTTTGCTAGTAATATAGTCTTTCCTATAGAAAACTGAGTCTTTTAATATACTTTTCCACATTTTCCAATAAAGATAGAAATGAAGCAGTTGAGACAAAGAAACAATACATTTTAAAGTCAGTTTTGAAATAAGCTGTTGCTGTGCCTTACAAGTTGCTTCTATGCTTCTTGTTCTTTTCCTTGAAGAATTCTTTGCTTTGTGGTGATTTACATTAATTTGCTTAAACAGCTAGAAAGGTTTTGTCTGTGGCTCAAAAGAGAAGTTCTTAAAGTTTAATGGTCCAACTTCCCAACCCAAAATAGTCATGTCTGATACTTACTCTTGACTTGAACATCTACATTAACAGAAGGTGCTACCTGCCTCAGAAGATAATCTATTATTTTAATGGGCAGATCTGTCAAGTGCTCTTCCTTATATTAAATTAAAAGCTGCCTTCATAAAACTTCCACCCTTTGGACTTGTTCAAAATATGTCCACTCACTTTTCCTCATGGTATACCCTCAAACATTTAAAAATAGCTCTCATGGACCCTCTTAAATCTTTCCTTCTCCTAGCTGGTTAAGAATACAGATACTGCAGGCAGACTGCCTGGGTTCAATTTTTAATCCCATGGTATTCTCGCTTGGGCAAGTCTAAACTTCAGTTTTCTAATTTTCAGTGTGGTGATATAAGAATATCTTTTTCCTAATATTGATATGAGAATTAAATCAGCTAATGCAGGAAGTGCCTGGACCATAGTAAGCATGCAATCAATGGCTTCATATGTTCTTTGTAGCATGTAGTGTTCCAGAATCCCTGGTCAACAGGTATTCCCTTGTCATGTCTTGTTATTTCCTTGTCATAACTCATGTCAATCTCTCTCTTAATATACAGGGTCAAGAACTGAAGAAAGAAAGACTTAACAAAAGGTAAGCAGAGTTAAACAATTTTAAATTAAGTCCCATAATTAATTTCAAAATCAATGAGGATCCATGATGACACAGAAGACAAGTTTCTTGAGGACAGTGTCTTACACCCCTTTGTATTCCTAGCACAGTGTATGAAAAACATAGCTATTAATAAATGGGGCTGGCAAACCTCTCTGTAAAGGGCTGGAAAGCAAATATTTTAGGCTTTGTGGGCCATATAGTCTCCATTACAAATACTCAGCTCTGCTGTTGTGATGCCAAGTAGCCATAGACAATATGTAAATGAATGAGTATGGCTGTGTTCCAACAAAACTTAATTTATGGATTCTGAAATTTGAATTTTATATAATTTTCATGTGTCATCCAATGATTCAAAATACAATCCAATGATTTCAAAATACGAAAGCCATTCTTAGCTTGTGGCTATAAGAAATGTAACAAGCTGTATTTAGCCTGCTGGCCATTATTTGGCTATCTCTAATCTAACCTGAAAGGAGAAAAACCCCATATTCATCTACATGAAGCAGGAGAAATGACATGGATACTATTCTCCCACAGAGACCAGGAAAAGGAAGCACGAGAGGCAAAGCCGAAGACGCCGGTCGTCCCAAGGCAAAGCACAGAACCGGCCAATTAGAAATGAAAAAATATCTTTGAAAGGAAAAAGAAAATATGACTCATGCAAGAGGCTATCCTTGTCGTAAGTGCTTTAAAAAAAAATCAGTGGTCTTTCCCAGAGGTAACACTACTTCTTCACCATTCAACTTCCTTTCCGGCATGTGGTGGTATTATTTAGTAGTCGAGAATTGGAAAGTGGAATCTACAGCCTTTTGAATTCCAGTTCAGCCAGTTATTACTAGTGTAAACTTAGGGAATTTAGTTAACTTTCTAAATGTCCTTATTTGTAAAGTGGCCATAATAATAGAATCTACCAGTGAGATTGCAATATGATTAAATAAGCTATAGCATTTAGAGTAGTTAGCACACTGCCATTCCTATAGTAAGGCCTTTATAAATGTTAACTTTGTGGAAGGAATAAATGAAAAGGGAAAACTTCATCAAAAAGGCATAGGTTATATGTCATAAAGCACCCAGAATTGTTTCTTCAAAGAGGACTATTGTATCTCCATCCTCTTTTGCCTAGTTCTTCAAGTGTGGTCACTCATCAGCATAAATAGCAGTGTCTGGGAAATTATAAGAACTACAAATTCTCAACTCCCACCCAGGTCTAGTGAATCAGAAACTCTGGGGTTAGAACCCAGGAATCTGTATTTTAATAAGCCCTCAGGTAACCATGACGCACACTAGAGTTTGAGAATCAATAATTTAGGTGAAATTTGGTTAAAATAAACAAGGGCATCCTTGAAGTTACACACAGGTACAGACTTCTTGATAACTAAAATTATTTAATGTAATTATCACAAAAAACCTAATATGAGAAGTTTGTCAGATATTATTACTCCCAGATTTTATATAAGGACACTGTTACTCAGTGAGGGTCAGGGAAAATAGCCAAGTTCCATATTCTAGTTCTGGGCACTTTCTACTTTATTTGATGCCAAGGGTGGTAATGGGTAAGTAGGAAGGCGGTGGTGGGTTATTCAGCTCTAGATAGATGAATAGCCATACACAACACAGAATCTTATGTACTTGTGATAATAAACTATATCCCTAGGGTAGCTTCATCTATGGTCTTTTATCTGTGTGTATAATTAGGTAAATGATGCAAATAATAGATTTCCTATCATTTTTAAAAGACCTCTTACAGTCCTTTTATCGAGTGCCAGAGTAAGTTATTGGCTTTCTTCCAGACAAAGTCAAAGAGTTTCTTGTCCTCTATTTATTATTATACAATTACTTTACGTATTTGTTTTTTCTATGATAAAAATTCAGTAAAGGAAATATTCTGCTATGTTGCCAGCTGACAAATTTATTGAGCTACCCTTTAACCTTCAAAGTTGTAATTCTACTTATTTTTAAAAAGGCACCCAAAGGACTTAAGACACAAATGTATTATTAATTTTTACTACTAACAGCAATATTCTTACATTTTCTGATCTTAATCAATACACGGTCTAAGCCTGTAGATAGTCTAAGACCCTCTGTATCAACTATCTGTGCAGGAAGAGATAAAATTTAGGTAGCATAACTGAAAAATCTTGTAAAAGACTAGACACACACCCCCAAGAGGTTGAGAACTGTGAGGGAGGATTAGGCCACCCAGCCAAAGCCAAACAAGACAAGGGTCCCAGGAAGCAGCACTGAGTAACCCTGAACAGGTCTGACTCTGTAACTGGATGGGGATGGCAGCTGCTGCATCTAGATGCACCTTAGAAGAGCCCATTCTCATTCTCTGAGCTCTGATTGGAATTCTATAGATACCTATGTCCCAAATTCCATGGGATGA
The DNA here is from genome assembly GCF_005190385.1 of Monodon monoceros. NCBI lineage: Eukaryota > Metazoa > Chordata > Mammalia > Artiodactyla > Monodontidae > Monodon > Monodon monoceros. The sequence goes on along the minus strand of NW_021703784.1, from coordinate 46,263,619 downwards.
CTCATATTTTCTGTTTTACCTGTAAAATAATGTATGGCATTTTTAAAAAGTCCTATAATCTTTCCATAAATGAAAAGTTATAAAGAAGCCCAATATAGCAACATTTAAACATACATAAGCCTTTTCCACTTAAAAAGAAAAGATGTTCCCTGACTCCCACATCCTCACCCAGTTACTGCTCTGCCTCTCTCCTCCCTTTCACAGCCAAAACTCTGAAATGGTTTTCAGTAGTCACTGTTTCTACTTCCTCACCTCCTACTCATCTTTCACTCCATTCAGGCTTCCACCCCTTCACTCCACCCAAAGAACTCTCATTAAATTCACTAGAGGCCTCCCTGTCACCAAATCCAACGAATGGTTTAGTCCTCATTTTACCTCTCCTCTAAGCACTGATTTATATTGTTGAAAATTCTTTTTCCTTTTGTTAATACTTTTCACATTTCTACCCTTACTTTCCATAATGCCATACCATCTTGTCTTTACTCCTACTTCTCTGACCGCTGATTTTTCTTTCTACTTTGCAGGCTCTTCCACCTCTAACCACCCATTAAATGGCCCCAATTTATTCTCACTCTATAATTGCTCCCCAGGGATTTCACAAATCTACACAGCTTTAATTACTACCTCAGATGACTCCCAGCATAGGGCTCTGCTCTGAGCTCCCAACTACTTATGTGACATCTCTACTTAGACATCTTGAAGGCAATTTACATACATCATGTCCTATACTAAATTTATAACCCATCCTCTCTGCCAGGACCTGATATTTCTCTAATGTCACAGGGAATTATACCTCCAGCCACTCAGTAAACAAATTAAAACCCAGGAGTCACTCTGACATGTTCTTTTCCCTCAACCCCTATATCCAATCTGTCAACCGGTCTTGCATATTCTCTTAAAATATCCCTTACGGCAATCTGCTTTTCTTTATCTCCTTGTTGCCTGTCCCAACTTTAGTGCAAGCTACTATCATATCTCATGTGAACTACTGCAGAAGTCTTCTACCTGGGTCCTACATCCAACCTGGAACTCACAGAGAAAAATCTTTTCACAATGTTAATCAGGATAGCTGCAAAAATCCTTAGCAAAACATTTGCAAATAGAATTAAGCAATATATTAAAAAAAGAACTCTACACCATGGCTAGGTGAGGCTTATTCCATGAATGCAAAGCTGATTTAACATTCCAAAAATCAATCAATGTAATCCACCACACTAGCAGGCTAAAGAAGAACACATGATCATATTAATTGACGCAGAAAGGCATTTGACAAAATTCAATGCTCATTCATGATAAAAACTTTTGAAAAGTAGGAATAGAGGAGAACTTCTTCAACTTGATAAAAGAGCATCTTTATCAAGAAAACCTACAGATAATATTATATTTAGTGGTAAAAGACTGAATGCTTTCCCATAAGGTTGGAGATAAACAAGGATGCCCACTCACATCACTCTAATTCAACACAGTGCGAGAAGTTCTAGCCTGTGTAATAAAGCAAGAAAAGGAAGTTAAAAAATACAGATCAAAGAGAAATAAAACTCTATTTGTACATGGCATGATTGTCTACGTAGAAAATCCAAAGGGATCTATTAAAAAAAAACAAACAAACTCCTAGAACTAATAAATGAGTTCAGCAAGGTTGTAGGCTATAATATAAACAGAGAAAAATCAACTGGATCTCTATATACTTGCAATGAATATGTAGACACGAAAATTTAAATACAATACCACTTACAGTTTCTGAAAAAAATGAAATACTTAGGTACAAGTCTAGAAAACATGTATAGGACTCGTATGCTGAAAACTAGACAGTGCTTATGAAGGAAATCCAAGAATTTCTAAATAAAAGGAGAAATATACCTTCGTATGGGTTGGAAAACTCAATATAGTATATCTCCCAAAATTAATGTACAGGTTTAATGCAAATACTATCAAAATATCATTCAGATATTTTTGGTTTTGTAGATGTAAACTAGATTATTTTAAAAATTATATGAAAAGGCAAAAGAATTAGAATAGCTAAAACAAACTGGAAAAAGAAGAATAAAGTAGGAAGAATCAGTCTACCTAATTTCAAGATTTATTATACAGCTAGTGTAATCAAGAATGATATTAGGGAAGGGAATGATACATAGATCAATGGAACAGAACAGAAAACCCAGAAATATACCCACACTAATACATCCTATTGATTTTTGGGAAAGGTGCAAAGCAGTCCAATGAAGGAAGCATTTCAAAGGTGAAAGACTTTTCAAAAAATGGTGCTACAGCAACTGGACATTCACAGGAAAAAAAAAATAAACCACAACCTAAGTCTCACACTTTATACAAAAATGGACTTGAAATAGATTACAGACTTAAATATAAAACCTAAAATTATAAAATTTTAGAAAATAATGAGGAAATCTTTAGGATCTAGACATAGACAAATAATTTTTAGACGACACCAAAATCATGATCCATAAAGGAAAAAAACTATAAATTATACTTCAAAAGTTAAAAACTTTTGTTCTGCAAAAGAACATTTTTAGATGATAGGAAAAAATACAGAATGGGAGGAAATATTTGCAAACCACATATCCAATAAAGGATGTATATCTAGAATATATAAAAAGCCCACCAAACTCAACAAGAAAACAAACAACCCAACTTAAAACTGGGTAAATTACTTGACCAGATACTTCACCATAGAAAATATAAGGATGAAAAACAAGCACATAAAAGATATCCAATGTCATTAACCATTAAGAAAATGTGAATTGGGCTTCCCTGGTGGCACAGTGATTGAGAGTCCACCTGCCGATGCAGGGGATGTGGGTTCGTGCCCCGGTCCACATGCCACAGAGCGGCTGGGCCCGTGAGCCTTGGCTGCTGAGCCTGCGCGTCCGGAGCCTGTGCTCCGCAACAGGAGAGGCCACAACAGTGAGAGGCCCCGCGTACCGCAAAAAAAAAAAAAAAAAAAAAGAAAATGTGAATTAAAATCATGATGAGATAACACTACATACCTATTAAGATCAGTAAAATAATAAGCTTGGACAGACCAAAATTCTGGTGAAGATGCAGAAAAACTGGATCACTCAAAATTACTGATAAGAAACTAAAATGAAAACTAGAAAGTTTCATAAAAAATTAAATTTTTAGTTTTTAGGCAGTTTCTTTAAAAACTCAACATGTGACTAGTATATAACCCAACAGTTGCACTCCTGGGCATTTATTTCAGAAATATCAAAATATATGCACATAGAGACCTTTACATGAATACATTTAGCAGCTTTTTCATAATACTCAGAAGTGGAAACAACCCAGATCTTCCTCAATGGGTGAATGATTAAACAGACTGTATATCATGGAAAACTACTCAGCAATAAAACAACAACAAAAATAAAAACTACTGATACCTGCAACAACTCTTTAGATAATTCCACAGAGTGAAAAAAAGCCAATCCCAAAATGTTACATGCATGTGTCCATTTATATAACATTCTTGAAATGGCAAAATTATAGAAATGGAGATCAGATTAGTGGTTACCAGGGATTAAGCACAGGTTGAGGACAAGATGGAAGTGGGTGTAACTATAAAAATCAATGTGAGATCTTTTTGATGATTGAAATGTTCTTTATTTTGACTGTACTAATGTCAGTATATGGTGGTAATATTATACTACAGAGGTACACTGGGGGAACTGGATGAAGGGTGTATGTGATCTTGCTATATTATTTCTTACAATTGCATGTGAATCTAGAATTATCTCAAAATAATGTTAAATTTTAAATATTAATCTGTGGTATCTCTTCCTATTTGCAAAATACTTCAATAGCTTTAATTTTTAGAATAAAGACAAAATTAACTAACTTGGTATGCAAGCCCTGTTTGGTCTAGAGTCATCTCTCCAGCCTCATCTCATACTTTTCTTTCCCTATTCTTTGCACTCCAGCCCTGCAAACGTCAAAGTTTTGAACCCATTCTTTGTATCACTGGGCCTTCACATATTCTGTTCTCTTCATCTGGAATGTTCCCACCCTTGCTTCATTTCTCCCTCTCAACCATCACCTTGTGTAGTTAATCGCTCATCTTCTTTTTTTTTAACATCCTTATTGGAGTATAATTGCTTTACAATGGTGTATTAGTTTCTGCTTTATAACAAAGTGAATCAGTTGTACATATATAAAGTATACATCCCCATATCTCCTCCCTCTTGTGTCTCCCTCCCACCCTCCCTATCCCACCCCTCTAGGTGGTCACAAAGCACCGAGCTGATCTCCCTGTGCTATGCGGCTGCTTCCCACTAGCTATCTATTTTACGTTTGGTAGTGTATATAAGTCCATGCCACTCTCACTTCGTCCCAGCTTACCCTTCCCCCTCCCCGTGTCCTCAAGTCCATTGTCTACATCTTTATTTCTGTCCTGCCCCTAGGTTCTTGAGAATTTTTTTTTTTTTTTTAGATTCCATATATATGTGTTAGCATACGGTATTTGTTTTTCTCTTTCTGACTTATTTCACTCTGTATGACAGGCTCTAGGTCCATCCACCTCACTACAAATAAATCAATTTCATTTATTTTTATGGCTGAGTAATATTCCATTGTATATATGTGCCACATCTTCTTTATCCATTCATCTGTCAGTGGACACTTAGGTTGCTTCCATGGCCTGGCTATTGAAAATAGAGCTGCAATGAACATTGTGGTACCTGACTCCTTTTGAATTATGGTTTTCTCAGGGTATATGCCCAGTAGTGGGATTGCTGGGTCATATGGTAGTTCTATTTTTAGTTTTCAATAGTCTTTTAAAGGCTTGTATGCCTCCTTTCCGCGGGCTTAACTGTGTATGCATCAACATCCATTGACTAGTGTGATTATTTGATTGATGCTTATTTCCTCCATTAGACCACAAGTTCCATGAGCCAACTCTTATTCACAAATCTGTTCATAGATTCTATCTTGACATGTAGTAGCTGTTTAATAAATATTTGTTAAATAAATAGATTCATAAAATAAGAAAGCAGGTTTAAAATAGATATGGGGTTTCCTTCCATCCCTCTCTGTAGCATTTCCTGAAGCACCTTGTTTTATTTTTTATTCAAGTATAGTTGATTTACAATATTATATTAGTTTCAGATGCACAGCAGAGTGAGTATTTTTATAGATTATACTCCATTAAAAGTTATTATAAGATAATGGCTATGATTCCTATACTATAAAATATATTATTGCTTGTCTATTTTATACATAGTAGTTTGTATCTCTTAATCCCATACCCCTATCTTGCCCCTCTCTCCTTCCCTCTCCCCACTGGTAACCACTAGTTTGTTTTCTAGATCTTTGAGTCTGTTTCTGTTTTGGTGTATATACTTGTTTTACTTTTAAGATTCCACATATAAGTGGTATCATGGAGTATTTGCCTTTCTCTGTCTGCTTTTTTTCACTAAGAATAATATTTTCTAAGTCCATCCACTTGCTACAAATGGCAGAATTTCATCCTTTTTATGACTATTACATATATATTACATCTCCTTTATCTGTTTGTCTGATGATGGGCACTTGGGTTGCTTCCATATCTTGGCTACTGTTAATAGTGCTGCTATGAACATTGGGGTGCATGTAAATTTTCAAATTAGTATTTTAGTTTTTTCTGGATATATATCCAGGAGTACAATCGCTGGATAATACGCTAGTTCTATTTTTAGTTTTTTGAGGAACCTCCATACTGTTTTCAATAGTGGCTACACCAATTTATACTTCAAACAACAGTATACAAGTGTTTCTCTTTCTCCACATCCTCTCCAACATTTGTTATTTGTAGACTTTTTTAATGATAGCCATTCTGACAGATGTGAGATAATAGTTCATTGTCATTTTGATTTGCATTTCTCTAATAATTAGTGATGTTGAACATCTTTTCATGTGTCTGTTAGCTATCATACGTCTTCTTTGGAAAAATGTCATTCAGGTCTTCTGTTCATTATTTGATTGGGTTGTTTGTTCTTCTGATATGAGCTGTATGAGCTATTTATACATTTTGTTCATTAACCCCTTGTTGGTCATATGGTTTGCAAATACTTTCTCCCATTCTATAGGTTGTCTTCTCATTATGTGGTTGGTCTCCTTTGCTGTGCAAAAAGATTTTAAGTTTAATTAGGTCCCATTTGTTTACTTTTTGTTTTTATTTCTTTTGTGAGGTATCTTATTTAAACTGTAGGGTACCACAGAACAAAGTTTGAAAATTGACACTTCATTGTCCCATCATGGGACTAGTGTGACAAAATCTAATGATGAAAACTTTGGCAATTTCTGTCAAAATTTGGAATAGGTTTGGGACTGAAAAATATGTAGGCTAGGGTTAGCTTCCCTTAGCCCTGCTACAAATGTGAGCCTTAGTCTCCCTGTCTCCAGTCCTACTCATCTCTACTATGTCCTCATATAGCCACCATTTTATGTGTTGTCAAGAATAAAATCAGTCTCTACATATTTGTCTCTCTCCACTGGATTGTAAACTGCTTAACAACATGCGCGTGGCCTCACTTATTTTCTTCTCGCCACTTCAACTCCATCACCACCCCCACAACCACCTTGAAAACACACAGACTTGCGTATTAATAGATACTCAATAAATACTGTATGAATTTGAATTTTTTTGTTTTAATCCTTGGAAACTTTGAGAGATTGTCTTGGCTAACATCCTAGTGAGAAATTATAGAGCCCAACTTAAAGTAACTTAAGCAAAAAAAAAAAAAAAGAAAGAAAGAAAAATTTAAGGGATGGATTTTATTGGGAATTTATGGATTATTTTGTGGAAGACAGGACAGGTAGGTCTTTCAAGAGATGGAGACAGGTCCTGGGAAATCATTAAGAATACAAAGTGTTGTCTCTCCTGATCTGTCCCCTTTGCTTTTCCACAGAGGTACTTGCTTTATTCTTTCTCTTTGCTGAGTGGCTTGCTCTTCTTCTCTATGTACATGACAAGAAGGTAAATTTGTTTTACTCTAAGGTTTAATCTCCTTTCTATTGACCAGCTCAGCCTGACTGGTCATCTCTTGGTGTCTACTGTTCCTGTGTCAGGAAGCCTGCTTGCTATTCCTTTGTGGATAATTTCTTTTTTCTTTCTACTTTCAAGTTTTTCTTTATTCTTTGTGTATCATAGTCTCATTATGATGTGCCTTGGTATGGGTTTGTTTTTTATTTACTTATTTTTTACTTGGGACATGGTGTACTTTTTAATCTAAAGATTAAATTCAGTCTTTCTTTTGGAAAGTTCTCAGATACTATCTTTTCCAAAATTAACACTTATTCTCTCTCTTCTATTCTCTAACCTCCAACCTATTTATACTCATGCCACTCTTTCTCCTTCTATCATCCATGTCTCTTAACTTCTCCCTTACGTTTTCTATTAATCTTTTGTATTATATTCTGAGTGACTCACATCTCTCTTTCAGTTTACTAATTATTAAGACCTGTCTATTACTTAACTAACTTGTAGAGCCTGTGTTTGTTTGTTTGTTTTTAATGACTGGATTTTTTTATTGCTAGCTCAAGTAGGTCTACTCTTCTTTTTACAATTTCCTACAGACATGACAAATATCGGTATTAAATTCAATTTTACAAAATTATTACCTCTAGTCTGGGATAGATATATTTATTGTTGGTAACATACATTAAAAGGCACAAATTATTCAATAAAAATAAGGTAACTAACATGAAACCACACCTCTACTTTTGCTACTGTGCCAGGGACTTGGTTGGGCCTTTCAGGCTATACACATTTCCAAAATTTACATGATCATTGATATCTAATTAGAAGGAAATTTCTGAAGTGATAATCCATCAGAGTGCCTTGCAGTTGGTAAATGATAGACATGTTATTTATAAAGCAGTTAAAGCCTAATTCACAAAAGTCTAGCAATTCATCTTTCTTAAAAGGCGCAAGAAAGTAAGAAATCCCTTGAATTGATACCTGGTCAACTGGTTGTGCTGAGAAGAAATGTCAGAGAAATGTTAGAGTGGTAGTATAGGGACCCTGAAGAGGCAGATGGTTTGGTTATAGAAGAATCAATAATTATGGTTTGCTTCTAAATAGAGTAGCAAGACAACTTCTAATTTGCAATCTTAGGTATATTATAGGTAAATGAAAAAGACCAGTAATCATACTCTAAGATTAATAAACAGCACATCAAAAATTAGCTACAGGAGTGCTCATTTGCAGTGAAGTTTTACAAAACAAGGCACCCAGCATTTTTCTATCCATAACCAGCTTGCAAAACCACCTGTGGTTATTTCAAAAAATGCCCTCACTCTATTTTGGTTTAGTTAAACATTCCAGGTACCAAAAAGTGCCCATCTGATTTGTCATACCTCTAGGCACAGGTTTTACTGGCTCTTGCTTTATCTTGACTAGTTCCAGCCTAATGCACTCCTTCTTCAGAAGGCGATTTTTGTTCCCAACAAGAATGATGTATGTACAGAAATGCTTGATCTCCAGGTTCCTTTTTTCTGGGAGGTTTTATATCCTACCATAGTTATTGATGAAGAAACACATCAATATAACATCAGTGTCTGGGTAGGAAAGGGATCTCAGCTGGTCATGACCTTCCTGACTAGTTATGTCCCCATAAAACCAACCCCATCTGCTTTTCATTCACTTCGATGTCAGCCATGTGGTTCTCCAGGTGCTTGTCCCTGACAAGACTATGAGCCAGCCAGTCTTGCCCTAGGCTCCATCATGATGGTCACCAGCATCTTTCAGATAGCATCCATTGTTCACAGAGTGACATGAGACAGGGACCGTGTGGCAGTTAGGGTCTGTAAAGTACATTAAGCTTCTCAGACAACAATTAGGCAGCACTTCCCAAGTTCAGATGCACCTCTGACAATGATGAATTAGGGGCATCTGTGGCTTGGTGGGTGGAGAGCACAAGAAAGCTTTTAAAATTTTAAAGACATTTATTTAAAAATTGCTTTTAGATCATTCTATTATTTGTTTCCTCTCACATTTGCTGCTTATTCTGATTACCTCCTATCATACTACCCTGATGTGTATGCTATAACTTTTTGCTTCTGAATTTATCTTTAGAAATATGTCCTAGAGTTCTGCATTTGTAATGATAATATTGTGTTTGTTGAGAGTCCAAAACAATGGTACCAAAAGAATCTGAGAAGGCACATCAGACATTGCTTTTATACCTTCCAAGACTGGAATTATCAGCCTACTTTCATGGTGCCTTCCTGGATCATATGGAATTTTCTGTTTTATACTGAGAGTCCAATTCTGGCTGCCCACTATGTGTGAGCTTTGGCCTCAAGTATCCCTATGAGGCATTATGCCCCAGTTCTTAAGGTATATATCAGATGTTATCCCAATTTCACTTTCTACTCAGAGTTGGGTTCTCTCTGTTTTTGCTCTTTGAAGATTTTACTTTTATTTCTTTAATCATATTATTATTATTACATTTTTAATTTTTTCTGGAATTTCCATGTGTTTGGAGTGAGAGTGCAGAGTTCTTGCATTAGCTAAATTTCCCATCTGAACCAGAAGCTTGAATAGGCTATCCCTTGATCCCAATTACCAATATCAGGAAAAGAGAAACTAACTGGCTAAGATTCTATCCAGTGCCCCTTGGACAAATCAATGATAGTGGTGCCACATCATGAAGTAGAAACATGTCTGCCACCTTTGTGAGTGAGAGGGCAACCTTCGCGATAAGATTGCCGGGCAGATATCCCTGTACCATTTACCACAGTGACCTCAAGGAAGATTTTTATTAGTTTTTATTCTCTGTTTAGATTTCTTCATCTAAAAATATCAAGATGGAAAATTCTCTGTTTATTATATATTCTAAATCTGACTTGCATCATGCTCAAAAACACATGTATCTGATCTTATATAAACTTTAAAATCTTTTGCAAAATGAGGGAAATAACCATCTCTTGACACAGAACTTGTATTTTCTGATAGAATTTGGACATTCATGTGATAAGAATGAGCGACATATTCCTATTCCTGCCTGATGATTAATTAAAGTATGGAGATAATACAGAAAATATTTCCCTTAATAAGGTTCACTGTAGATTATTTTGTTTGTTTTTCTTTGTTTTAGTTATTATTAAGTTTCAAAACAGCCTGAACGATTGGTTAATGGAAGAGCTGGAGTTATACGAAATGTTCTCATCATCTTGGTTATTGGCTATACTCTTGTATGGTTTCAATTTAACATTCCAGAGTTCACATAACTGTATATCCCCATGTCGATAAAAAGAAAACTCATGCCTAGAGCTGAAAAATGAGTGTTTGCCTAAGCACTTAGGTAACAGAGCCATAAACCTCGCACACATATAGAGATAACGAGATGCCTTGGGAAGCATGGCATATCTGCATCATATTCCTAAGGGGACTCCTCAGTCTATTCACGTTGGCAGGCTCTTTGCAAAGCATCTATCATTTAAACAAATTTCAGATCTATCTCTTGAGATCTTATTCCTAGAAACTGATAATTTTGTCCTCTATTTCTAACACAGTCTGTGTATTCCTTCAACATGACCTAGTGGGTTCCGTCTGCTCACCTTAATTTCTAGTGTGCTTAGAGGAATGTACTGTTAGAAATTTAAATAAGTCAGCAATACACATCAGGCAAAGAGTGTACCTTCATTATAATCCTAATAATAACTGACATTTGTAAAGTGTTTTTATTTTTTTTCAAGACATATTTGCTCCTTTGGTCCTCATGGTAATACTAGAATGGTTAACTTCTACCACTTAGTCCTGAAAGCTTAGAAGTCTTTCTGGTATTTAATCCACTAACATAATTTTCCATTCAGTATTTATTGAATGATAAAGTAGTAGGAATATTGACTTGGAGTTTTAGGGACTTATTTGAATCCTGGCCCACCAACTTAATATTTTGCCAACATTGGGCAAGTCCATTAATATTTCTGAACCTCAGTTTCCTCATCTATGAATAGAAAATAATGATACTTGATTCACATGTTTATTGTATGGCTTTAATGAACTATGGGATGTGAATGTCTCTTTTATAGGGTCTGGCATATAGTATGTACTTAATACATATTTGTGGAATAACTGCATTTACATCTAAGGGTTATCTGACAGTTGTAACTCCTTCAGATTTAGCTTCAGATTGATTAGAAGGTTTTCCGTTTTCTTCTACGCATTTCATAATTAACAATATGAATATCCTAGTCTTGTTCTCCTTCCTAGGGAGCAAGGGCTTGGCTTCACCAATATGGCCCTGAGAAGGGTCAAATATATGGAGGAATGAATTAAGTATGCTGATCTGAATGCAGCTTCATCATTATTATGAAGAATATTTTAAGTCATGAAATACAAATAAATTTATTTCATGAACCAACTTCTAGCTACTATTGGCTATCTGGAGCATTGCATTGAGAATAATTCCAAGGCCAGTCTGGTTTAATAGGGAAAAAAAATCCCATGTATCTTTAGCAATAATTGCCATGGGTACAGGAGGAGGAGCAGCAACCTATCTTTGCCCCACCCATAAGAAGCCATTAGTTATACAAAGAACTTCTGAGAGCTTGAATAAACCCCATTAACAGATATATCCAAGTCTTAGTGAGGCAACCCAGCAAAGGAATATTACGATGTAACGATCATGATGTAGGCAGTGGTTAGGTTTTAAAGGCCTTTATGGTCCATGCTATGGAGCTTAGATTTGACTCTTAGATGCTAGATGCTGTCAGGGAATTATGTCAAACAAAAGTGATATGGAGAGTTTTCATTCAACTATCAGTGATTTTTCAACCTGCTTAACCTGGTTGACACATTAACATTACCTGGAAAGCTTTTAAAAAATACTGATATCCTTTTCCAACTTGAGGCCAATTAAATCATAAGCTCAAGGCAACAGTGCATTTTTTCCCTCAAACCCCCCAAAACCTGCAATATCCTTTAGAGAAGCTGTGATTTTCTACCCCTAAAAAATTAATCATGGAAATGATGCTCTGGTTTTGCTACATAATCTAAAGAAATTTTGCTAATCTTTGAGGAAGAAATTTGAGATTGCCCTAAAAGATACTGCAAAAATGGCAGAGCTCATAACAGAGTATCTTAATCAGAAGAAATAATAAACCAAGCTTTGATAGTTGAAAGAGAAAGTGAAAATAAAGATTAATGCTTTAAAGATAAACCAATAAAATTATATGTTAGCCCATTGTTTGTCAATTTAGGGTCCTTGGACTCTTGGGGGAATCTGTGAAGGTCCTCAATTTCTCCATGATAACTGATTTTTAATTTGGTGTTTTCCTTTCTGATGTTACTGATGGAATAGATGTGCTGGCTTACCTGAATGACCACCTTTTAACCGAGTGTGGTGTTGAGATTTTAGTTTCCATATTGGCATGTGTGTTTACAGCCACATGTTTACAGCCAAAGAGTCTTACTTTAATTGACTTGAGAGAACAAGAAAGGAACAGGGGAGGACTTACTAAGTAATGATGCGTTCAAGCCAAATGAAGTACAAATGACCTCAAGGACCACTACATGGACTAACATTTCACGGTTGTTTCAATACAATACAGACAATATAGAAAAGTTCCAGGAAAACTGAGCCCTTACATAGTGCACAATAACATGTGATGCTAAATTAAAAAGAAGGCAGAAGCAGTTATTACCATATGGATATTGCAAGACAATGACTTAATTTCAACAAACATCACTTGTCATACTAAATTAATGACTTCCATTTGGATTGCATTTATTTGCAGTTTTGATTAATTTAAGTTATAAAGAATTGTATATGAGTTATCAATATTAACACATGGAGCTTAAATAGTTTAATCTTATGTATATTTAAGTATTGGGTTGGACAAAAAGTTCCTTCGGTTTTAAAATAAAAATAAAAGACACATTTTTCATTTTTACCAAGAACTTTATTGAACAACGTATTCACCCTTTTGTTCCACTACCTTCTGCCATTTTTCAGGCGACTTCATAATTCCGTCTTCCCAAAATTTTTTATCTTTTTGAGCAAATAACTGTTCCAGGTGCCTTTTACAGCCTTCCAGGGAATTGAAATGTTTGCCATTAAGAGAATTTTGTAAATACCAAAATAAATGGAAATCCGAAGGTGCAATGTCTGGTGAATATGTTGGATGAATCAGAACTTCCCAGCCAAGCTGTAATAGTTTTTGCCTGGTCATCAAAGAAACGCGGTCTTGCGTTATCCTGATGGAAGATGATGCGCTTTCTGTTGACTAATTCTGGACGCTTTTCGTGGAGTGCTGCTTTCAGTTAGTCTAATTGGAAGCAGTACTTGTTGGAATTAATCGTTTGGTTTTCCAGAAGGAGCTCATAATAGAGGACTGCCTTCCAATCCCACCATATACACAACATCATCTTCTTTGGATGAAGCCCAGCCTTTGGTGTGGTTGGTGGTGGTTCATTTCACTTGCTTCATGATCTCTTCCATTCCACATTATTGTACAGTTTCCATTTTTCATCACATGCCACAATTTTTAAAAACGGAATGTTTTCGTTACGTTTAAGTAGAGAATTGCATGCAGAAATACAGTCAAGAAGGATTTTTTTGCTTAACTTATGTGGAACCCAAACATCAAAGTGATTAACATAACCCAGCTGGTGCAAATGATCTTCAACGCTTGATTTGGATATTTTGAGTATGTCGGCTATCTCCCGCGTGGTATAATGTTGATTTTTCTCAGTTAATGTCTCGATTTGATCACTATTAACTTCAACTGATCTACTGGACCGTGGAGCATCATCCAGTGAGAAATCTCCAACGCAAAACTTCGCAAACCACTTTTAACATGTTCGATCGGTCACAGCACCTTCTCCATACACTGCACAAATCTTTTTTTGCGTTTCAGTTGTGTTTTTACCTTTCTTGATATAATAAGGCATAGTATGCTGAAAATGCTACTTTTTTCTTCCAACTTCAATATTAAAATGGCTGCACAAAAATTCACTAATTTTAATAAGTTTTTTAAAAATGTACACTGATATGACAACTGTCACAATACAATCTAAGAAAATTGTTTCGAATGAAGTTAAAGACAATTAAGCGCTACTAGAGCCATCTTACGGAAAAAAAAAAAACAAACTGTTTGGCCAACCCAATAATACAAAAATAATTCAGTTCGAATTTGGGAGTTCTAGGAGAATTATGTTTTTTGTGTGAAGGGTATATTACTCCAGGTTGAGAAATAGTGCTATCTTCTTTTGTTCAGCAATTGACATTTTCTGTTGGTAACCTCTGATCTTATAGAGTAGATGGATATTTGGAATGTCTAAGTATTCTTAATTTACTATCACATAACAAGCATGGAAGCTCAGCAAATAATCTTGAAACCCAGCATTCCAATAGAAAAAAAAGTGGTCCACTTCTATAGAATTTTAAATCTCTTTCTATTTTTGAGAACTTAACTTGATTCATTTTCAACAATTGAAAAAAGGGTTTGTAGTACATAAATGATTTCTAGAAATCGCATGATATTGTAGTCTTATGAAAATTTCACGTGTTAGAAGCCATGGTTGCAACTAAAGTTTTTAGAGCCAGACTACTCTGAGTCAAAATTCCTAATGTGTTATTTATATCTGTGTGAACTTGGACAACATATATACTTCTCAAAGAACCTTACTCAGATATGAAAACAATATTGGTACCTACTTCAGGTCATTGTTAAGATTACCAGATGATATATGTGAAATGATCCAGAGAAGAGAGTAAAGTATGGTATTCTTTACTGTCCTTTTCTGTTTATGATTTGATAGAAAGTTTTCTAGACTAGGAGTAAGAGATTTGTTGCTCTGTGGCTCTCTAATATATACTTTCATATAGCTTACTCAATCTCTCAGGTTTCTCATCTGCAATATAAGGTTGTTAATCCAAATGATTTCTTTACACTCTCGTGTGGCTAAATTGATCTTAGTCCCCTGATTTCTCCATGGGAAAGAACATATAATTGAAATACAAGTCCATCCTACCTTATCCGAAATTCTTAGGGCCTATTGTGTTTTGGAATTCAGAAATAGTTGAATTTTAGAAAGGTTACACAGTGTATATACCAGGTATTACATAATAGCCCCCAGCAGGATCTGGAGCAAAAGCCTATAATCAAATGTATTAATATTTCTGCAATAAAAATATATGAATAGTCATACTAAGTAGGATATATTAAAAAAAGCTATAAATCACCTCATATTTGCTTATGTTGAGTTTTTGCCACCAAATGAGTTGTTTTTTTTGTTTGTTTGTTTTTTTGCGGTACGCGGGCCTCTCACTGTTGTGGCCTCTCCCGTTGCGGAGCACAGGCTCCGGACGCGCAGGCTCAGCAGCCATGGCTCATGGGCCCAGCCTCTCCGCGGCATGTGGGATCTTCCCGGACCGGGGCACGAACCCGTGTCCCCTGCATCGGCAGGTGGACTCTCAACCACTGCGCCACCAGGGAAGCCCCCAAATGAGTTTTGATGACAAAGTTACACAAAACTTTTGTTTTTTTAGAGGTTTTATACTTTAGAGTTACAAATATGTTGTTTGTGGACCTCTGAATCCATCCTTGTCTCTCACTGTCTAGCTTTGTGAAATCAAGTCACTCTGCCTCTGCCTCTGTAGACTCATTCATTCAATAAACAAATTTTTATTGAGACTTACTATATGCCAGCACTTTTCTATGTCTTATGGGCTCTGTGGTGAACAATCCTGTTCTTATTGAACTTATCTTCTGGGTGGAATGAAGACTGAGAAACAATAACAGATAAGTGAAAAAGAACATTTCTAATATTGATTAATACTATAATGAAATAAAAGAAGATGGCATTATAGTGACTGATGGGACAGTCTATTTCCAGTTCACCAGTTAGGAAAACCGCTGTGGAGCTGACACTTGAGCTGGGATCTGAAGGATAAGGAGTCAATTCTATGAAAATCTAGGGGCAGAGTATTCAGAAGGAAGACATGGCAATTACAAAAGCCCAAAGGCAGGAAATAGGCCTGTGGAACCAAAATACAGGAATCTAAGAGAGAGTGGCAGAAGGTGAAACTAGAGGGAAAGGTAAGGGCAAGATTTTGTTGGGTTTTGCAAGTCATGGTAATGAAAGGATGAATGTAATCAAGCTTTTGCTTTAAGAATGCTCATATAAGACAATGATTTCTAGAGACCTATTGTAAGTAGCTCAAAGGAGAGAAATTTCTATTCTGTCTCAAGGAAAAGTTAAAATGAAAATAGAATGCAATGATACCAAATAAAAACTTCAGAGAAAAATTAAATCAAGAGATGTAAGAAATAAAACAAATGCAATCAATCATGTATTAAATTGGGGTGCTAAAGCAAATTGCTTCCACTGGCTCTCAGACTTTTGTACAGAAACAAGCCATAAATATTCTTTATCATCAAAAGTATTAGAATAATTCTCTGGTAGTACATATATATGTATTATAGGCTAAGTGCAAGATGCAGACAAATAAAAGGAAAAACAAGAAGCTATATTACACTGGAAAGATTTTGATTTTAAACATCAGAAGATATCACTCAAATTTAATGTAGAAAACTATTCTTCTGCTGTTAACAACACAGTATTAATTCCTTTCTAAAAACATTTTATTGTCTATTACTATACTGGTATTTATTGGATGCACATCAATTCCACTCATACAATACTAAACAACTCATTTTAAAAAAGAAAACACATTTTTAAATGGTCAGAACACAAAAGATGGGGGCTATCATTGTGAAGTTCTATAAATACAGTAGAGTTCACACAGCTTAGAAGAGAAACTGACATATCAGAACCTATTGTTTACAAGATCCTATCTTCCCCAGGGTCACATAGTTGGCAAGTGACCAAACCAGCAGATTCAAGCCCATCTCTGCTCTGCCATAGTTCCTGAAGGGATCCCCTATACAAAGGTTTTCACAGAAATCCTGTGATTTCTTGAATTAATTTTACTCAAAGAATTCTGACCGTGAACCTAGCATTGTTCTCAGCACTGTAAATAATGAATACAAGCTAGAATACCTGAAGTCAAAAATATTTCACATTTGAGGCAATAGGGCTAAAACATATGAAACAATGATCGATGCAATCTCAAATATATTTGAAAGCTTAGAAATGTGATTGTCAGTAAAATGAAGATTTAGACTCCACTTTCTATGCTATAATAGCAACTGATAAGATTATCATATGCCTTTGCTTAATACAAGAGAATAATGTATTTTCTCTCTTACAAAGACACAGTAAAAACCGGCTTTCCAATTTGCACCCAATAGGATAAAGATACCCTGATGATATATTTCTTTTAAATTCTAGTAATAAAAGGATGTGTCAGCATCCTTACCACCTAAAGACCATAAATAGCACAGCTTGCTCAGTCTACTGAAAGATGTTCTCAGAGTTCAAACCCAATTCCATTAAGCACAAGGCCCAACCTGATTTATATATGATTAGGAGATGCACATGCCCTTGGATTGTCCACTCCGTAAAACATCTTAATGGGCTGCTAAAGGCAGCTCCACACTGAATCTTTTAAACCTTTTCTTCTGTTATTATCTCTCTCTCTCTACCACTTGCATTGCTTAAAGGGAGAGTAATTTCATTTATATATATGTTGAACTCTCAACACCGACTCAAGTGGATTGCTCCAAAATTCATCTCAGAACTTGACTCAGAGATCTATTTCTCAGGGTAATTCACTTATGGGCTTCCTTAAAGTCTAAACTCTTGCAAGATAATTCATTCGCATTGAATGAAAAGAAAACAAAAAAGGATGCTAATTGTTTCCCCCCCAAGGGAAAAAAATCTTCTATTTATCTTTTTATCATGTATTGAGACTAAGACACATTTTCTCAAGCACTTTGCCTCATGAAGAAGTTTCAGAATTAGAAAAATCTAGTTTCAGAATTAAAAAAAAAACATTTCACTGATTCTCAACATAAGCACTATTGTCATTTTGGTCAAGAAAATGTTTCGTTGTGTGAGTTGGTCCCCCACATTTGAAGGATATTTATTTTCCTTGGGCTTTATCCACAAACTATCAAGAATGTCCCCAGTCAGGGGACACCCTACCCGCATCCCACCTCCGATGTATGCATTTCAAAACAATTGCATAGGGTTGTAATGACCCAGGTTGAGAACCATTACAGCTACCTAATTCTGCAATAAAAGGATAGAGACTTGGAAACATTTAATGCTTTGCTCAAAGATACAGTACGTAACTAGCAAATGCGAAGATGTGACTCTCCATTTAGTGTTCTTTTTATTTTTCTCCTATTTCATAAATCATCATTTATGAACTATTTCATAAAATCATCAAATATATAGAATAAAATGATATCTTGAGATGTAATCTATCTAAGACTTTGACTCTACACAGAGACATAACTCAAATAAAAAACATAATCTTCCAAAACTGATGAAAACATTTGGCTCCTCCTAGCAACCTATTTAAAATTAGATTAATAATGAAACGGAAGGAGTGAAAGAGCAAGTAAATATAGGTGAGAATAGTTTCTCGGACTTTAACTAGGTGTGTAACCTTAAATTACACTACTTACATAATCTCTCCAGGCCTCAGTTTCTCCATATGTAAAATGACATGTTTGAGTCATATTATTCTTAAAGACTTGTCCTCTGCAAGAAATACTTGCCTTTATAGTTTTTCAAGTCTCTTTTATACTACGCAAAACAGTTAAGAGAATTTCATACCCTTACAGAAGCCCTCTATTTATACAAATTTTTCTACTACAGACAGGGAGTAGAGTTTTCTGGTTAACCAAATAACCTAGAAAACAAGACTATATCATGTATTCCCAATAGTTCAATTATTCCTTCATCAAACATTTGCAGCTATGATTATCCTTTACTGCTTCACATATAGGGACCATATATGAATTGTAGGGACATATATAAGTTAGATACTTTCACTGATATCAAGAAAACCACAGCTTGATCAAGGAGTTATATACATATAAACAGATTACTATAATGCAAAGCAATAGGTATTATAATTATAAATATAGTTATTACGCTAAGCAATGAATTGTACTTACCACTAAAGTGTCAATGAAAATAGTGAAACATACATTTGCTGATTAAACAGAAACATCAGATACATCATTATGGATATGAAACACTGAAATACTATAGAATGAAGAATATTCTAGTTAATAAAGAATTTAAGTTAATAAAATATCAAATGAGCATTTTCACCCATAATTCTTTTTTGCTAAAGTGAGCATAAAAATAACAATAATTATGGGTTTTGGAGTCAGAAAAAACTTGGATTGAATTCTAGCTCTGCCATTTAGAAGTTAGGTGGCCTTAGACAAATATCATCACCCTTATAGCCCATATCATCCTTTGTAAAGTACGGAGAATTGCTGTAAGCAATAAATAAGGTCATTCATATAAAGTGACAAGTTCATAGAAGGTCTTTTATAAATATTAAGTATCTTTCCTTTTTCAGTATGGAAAAATTTAGTCTTTCATCTGCCTTCATAGATTGTATTTTTATGGAAGATTGTATTTTGCAAAAATAGCTGCAATATTTTCTATTCCATATGCTCTTATAGAATCTTGCCATCCCCTATTAGGAGGTAGGGTCTATGTCCCCTCCTCTTGGACTTGGGCCCCACTTTGTGACATGGCTCAATTAATAGAGCATGATGAAAGTGATTCTATATCCCTTTCAAGACTTAGATGTAGCTTCTGGCTCACTCACTGTCTCAGAACATGTATCTTTGGACCCTGACAGACAACAAAAGAATTTTAGATGCTGTGAAGAGACTGCATGGAGAAACCACATAAACTTAGAAAGAGCAAAGGAGACCCAGCTAGAAAAAGAAATTCAACAACCAGTTTCTGACTCTTGGATAAACAGTATGTCCTAAACCCTAAATGTTCTCATTGCTATTAATAGTCTAAGTCAAAGAACATAATAACAACAAGAAATAACCAGCTCTTGTCACCTGGTAATTTGAAAATTATCAGTGCAATTGTTTTAAATAACAAACAATGAATACAAGTGAAAACCTGGCCAATAAAATCAAAATCTTCAATTAGAGAAGAAAAGAAATGCTCATAAGATAAAAAAAAGAATTTTGAAATGGAATTGTAAGTTTTCTATCCTAAGTTACTATGTACCTTGTGGCTATTTTGTCAAGTTGTATTCACTACTGTTTTACAAATGCAATGAAAAATATAAACTAACATGAAATACTGGGAGATAACATTTATGCAAACAGAGGTTAGGGAATATAGTGAATTAAGAAAAAAATCCATGCTATTATGTTATTAAAAGCTTAGAACAGTATTACTAGAGTGGGTAATTTTTCTCCTAAAAAAAATTTTTGGTGGAGAATACACTAGAAGTTTATTTATTTGTAATGTTAGCCTTAAGCCTAAATTAGTTTATATATCAATATCTGGCTTCTCCTCAGAAGACAGGACTCCAATATCAAGAAACATAGCTACCTGCAATAAAACAAATAAACAAGAAGAACATCAACAACAAGAATGGATTGGGAGAAGTACTAAAAATTACAAATTTAGGATTTAGGCTTGAGTTTAAATTATGGCTTCATTCAATGCCATCTGCATAACTGCTTAACTTTTCTCAGACTTAATTTCCTGCATAAAAGCAGTAAAATAACACCTTTATGCAATGGATTCTTGTAAAGAGAAAGTGAAATGAGATATATAAAGTTCTTAGCACAGAAAATAGTACATAGCACTTTCACCAGAAACTATACCAGTGCAGAATTCACCAGTGAAACCATATGATCCTTGGCTTTTTTCAGTTGGGAGTTTTTGATTACTAATTCAATCTCCTTACTTGAAAAGGTCTGTTCAGATTTTCTCTTTCTTCATGATTCAGTCTTGGTAAGTTGTATGTTTCTAGGAAATTATCCATTTCTTCTAGGTTATCCAATTTGTTGGCATATAGTAGCCTCTCATGCTCTTTTGTATTGCTGTGGTATCAGTTGCCATGCCTCCTCTTTCATTCCTGATATGAATTATTTGAGTCTTCTCTCTTTATTTCTACCAAACACTTAAAGAAGACTTAAGGCCAATCCTTCTTAAACTCTTCCAAAAATTGAAGAGGAGGGAACACTCTCAGACTCGTTTTACAAGGCCAGCATTATCCTGATTGAAAAGCCAGATAAAGACACCGCAAGAAAAAAATAAACCTATAGTCCAATATTCCTAATTTGTATAGATGCAAAAAATTTCAACAAAATACTAGCAAACACAATTCAACAGCACACTAAAAGGATCATACACCATGATCAAGAGAAATTTATGCAAGAATGGTTCAGCATATGCAAATCAATAAATGTGATATACCACATTAATATAATGAAAGATAAGAATCATATAATCATCTCAATAGATGGAGGAAGAGCATTTGGAAAAATTCACATCCTACCATAATATAAATACTGAAAGAATTGGGTATGGAAAGAATATACCTCAACATAATAAAGGTCATATATGAGAAACCCACAGCTAACATCATAATGAATGGTAAAAGTTTGAAACCATTTCCTCAAAGATCAGGAATAAGACAAGGGTGCTCACTCTCACCACTCCTCTTCAACATGGTACTGGAAGTCTCGAGCCAGAGCAATCAGATAAGAAAAAGGTATAAAAGGCATCCAAATTGAAAAAGAAGTAAAATTATCTTTGTTTGCAGATTATGTGATCTTATATAGAGGAAATCATAAAGATTTCATCAAAAAACTGTTAGAACTAATAAGCAAATTCAGTAAAGTTATAGGATACAAAATCAATATATAGAAATCAGTTACATTTCTATACATTAACAACAAAATATATGAAAAAGAAACAAAGAACACAACCCCAGGTATTTATCCAAAGAAAATGCATACACTAACTTGAAAAGATACATGCACACCCATGTTCACTGCAGCATTATTTACAATAGCCAAGATATGGAAACAACCTAAGAGTCCACTGACAAATGAACAGATAAAGGAAATGTGGTTTATACGTGCAATGCAATATTATTCAGCCATTAAAAGAATGAAATCTTGACATTTGCAACAACAAAGATGAACATTGAGAGTATTATACTAAGTGAAATAAGTCAGGGAAAGACAAATACCATATGACCTAAGTTATATGTGGAATCTAAAAACAACAACAATAACAATAACGACCAAGCTCATAGATACAGAGAACAGATTGGCAGTTGCTAGAGGCAGGGGTTTGGGGGTAGGTGAAATGGGTGAAGGGAGTCAAAAGGTATAAATTTCCAGTTATAAAATAAATAAGTCTAAAGGATATAATGTACAGCATAACAGCTATAGTTAATAATACTGTATGGTATATCTGAAAGTTGTTAAGAAAGTAAATCTTAGAAGTTCTCATCACAAGAAAAAAATTTTTGTAACTATGTATGGTGATGGATGTTAACTAAACTTATTGACTTAATTGTTTCGCAATATACACAAATATTAAATTATTATGTTGTACACCTAAAACTAATATAATGTATGTTAATTATATCTCAATTAAAAAAATACCATTCACAATATCATAAAAAACAATAAAATAATTAGAAATAAATTTACTCAAGGAGATGAAAGATCTATACACTAAAAACTATACAACTCTGATGAAAGAAATAGAAGGCAGAAATAAATGGAAAGATATCCTGTGTTCATGGATAGGAAGAATTAATATTGTTAAAATATCCATACTATCCAAAGCA
The DNA here is from genome assembly GCF_005190385.1 of Monodon monoceros. Taxonomy (NCBI): domain Eukaryota; kingdom Metazoa; phylum Chordata; class Mammalia; order Artiodactyla; family Monodontidae; genus Monodon; species Monodon monoceros. The sequence goes on along the minus strand of NW_021703784.1, from coordinate 46,240,898 downwards.
ATCTACAGATTCAGTGCAGTCCCTATCAAAATTCCAATGGCATTTTTTCCAGAAACAGAAAAAAACATTCCTAATATTTGTATGGAACCACAAAAGACCCTGAAGAGTTAAGGCAATCCTGAAAAATAAGACCAAAGCTGGTCTTCAAAGTTATGGGAATCAAAAGGTATAGCAGTGGCATAAAAATAGAGACATAGCCCAATGGAACAGAATCAAGAGCCCAGAAATAAACAATAAACCCTTGCATATATGGACAATTACTATTTGACAAGGCAGCCAAGAATACTCAATAAGAAAAGGATAGCCTCTTCAGTAAATGGTGCTGGGAAAACTGGATAACCACATGCAGAAAAATAAAATTGGACCCCAGTCTTATACTTCTCACAAAAATTAACTTAAAATGATTAGAGAGTTAAACATAAGACCTGAAACCATAAAACTTCGAGAAGAAAAATATGGAAAGAGATCCTTGACATTGGTCTTGGCAATGACTTTTTGGATATGACACCCAAAGCACAAGTGATAAAAGCAAACATTAATAACAACAAACAGAAAGCTTCTACAGGGCTTCCCTGGTGGTGCAGTGGTTGAGAGTCCACCTGCCGATGCAGGGGACACGGGTTTGTGCCCCGGTCCGGGAAGATCCCACATGCCACGAAGCGGCTGGGCCCGTGAGCCATGGCCGCTGAGACTGCGCGTCCGAAGCCTGTGCTCCGCAGAGGGAGAGGCCACAGCAGTGAGAGGCCCGCGTACCACAAAAACAAAAAAAGCTTCTACACAACAAAAGAAATAATCAACAAAATGAAAACACAACCTTCAGAATGGGAAAAATTATTTTCAAATCATATACCTGATAAGGGGTTAATATCCAAAATATATAAAGAACTCATATAATTCAATGGCAAAAAAATAAATAAATGAATAAACAATTGATTACAAAATGGGCAGGAGAACTGAATAGACATTTTTCAAAAAAATAAGAAAAATACTAGTAACCAACAGGTACATAAAAAAGGTACTCAATACCACTAATCATCAAGGAAGTGAAAATCAAAACCACAGTGAGCTATCACCTTACACCTGTTAGAATAGCTACCATAAAAAAAGACAATAAGTATTGGGGGGATTGTGGAGAAAAGGGAACACTTGTGCACTGTTGGTGGGAATATAAATTGGTATAGCCATTATGAAAAACAATATGGAGGTTCCTCAAAAAATTAAAAGTGTAACTACCATATGATCGAGCAATTCCACTTCTGGGTATATATCCAAAGGAAAGAAAACAGGATATTGATGAGACAGCTGCACTCCTGTGTTTGTTGCAGTATTATTCACAATATTCAAAACATGGAAAAAAAAGAAGTGTCCATCAATGGATGAATGAAAAAAGGTGTGAGATACACATACACACACACACACACACACACACACACACACACACACACACAGAGTGGAGTATTATTCAGCCATTAGAAATAAGGAAATCCTGTAATTTGCAGCAACATGGATGGGCCATGAGGGCATTATGCTAAGTGTAATAAGTCAGGCAGAGAAAGACAAACACTGTATGATATCACTTCTGTATGGAATCTAAAAGCCAAACTCATAGAAACAAAGAGTAGAAAGGTGATTATCAGGAGCTGGGAGGGTGGCAGAAATAGAGACACTTTGGTTAAAGGGTACAAACGCTCACTTATAAGACAAATAAATTTTGGGGCTCTGATGTACAGCACGGTGATTAACAATGCTGTATTTTACACTTGACAGTTGCTAAGAGAGTAAATCTTAAATGGTCTTACCACAAAAAAGAAATAGTAATTAGTGAGGTCATGCTGGTGTTAGCCAATACCACAGTAGTAATAACTACGCAATATGTAAGTGTATAAAATAAACACACTGTACACCTTGAGCTTACACAATGTTATATATGTCAGGTACATCTAAATAAAGTTGGGGGGTTAGGGGAGGGGGGAAGTAAAACAACAACAACAATCAAAGATGACCAAATATTTAAGTAAAACATAAGGACAAGATAAACTAACAGAATAAAAAATACTTAAGGAAGCAGAGATAACTCAGGAGTAAAAAAACAATAAAAACTAATCAGATTTTTAAAAATTATCTAATTAGTATCCTCATAGAAGATAGTACATCCACAAAAAGGATAGATTGCTATGAAAAAGGAAAAACTCAGAGTGCAAGACAGAGCCTTTCCCAAAGTTGACAACAATCCAAACAATTTGTATGACTTTACTGCTAATGATGCCTGAAGCAGAAGGAAATTTTTCTAAACTACCAGCTACAAAGAATTAATTTTGATCAATCACAGAAACAACATTGAACTATCTTTCTATTTTCTCTGTTGAAAATGATAGTACTAAATTATTGTCCTATGAAAAGAGTATCAAAAAGTAAACAGCTAAAAGTTGTTTAAAGTATATTGAGGTGTGTCATACAGTTAATTAATGAAAATTTTGCATTTCCTTGACCTTGGCTTTTTAAAACTTGTAATGTGTTGTATTTCTTTTCTCACTCCAAATAAAATTTTACTCTTAGGAAAAAAAAAAAAGAAACTATGCCAGTGCATCAAATAGATGATAAGAAAAAGCATGTTTATAGCTTCACCTGTGATATCTTAATTCAATCCCTCTCTCCAGTATTCTACTGTAGGGGAAGAATTAACATGCAGTCCTTTTCCCCCATATTTGTGGTTCTACCCATTGGTAAGGGAGAGATTTCTACCCAGACATTAGTAGTGCAGTACTTATTTACCTCTTTCTTTCTTTGGTTTTATAGCTTAGATTCCTGTAAGAGGAAAATAGGCAAGTAAAAGGATTCATACTCAAAAGCCCTATCAAGCTCTAATATCTGTTGGCTCTATATACCTCTCTTGGTGCACCACAGTCCTGTACTGATTCCATACTCAGCATTCTGTCTTTGTGTCTGGGGTACTCTATGCTGCTGGAGAAAATCAAATGAATTCAAGGATTCATTAGTAATTGCACCAGCTTTATGCCCCACAATCTCAGTGGGGCCTCCACCACTGACAAGGTATCCTGACTCTTCTACTTCAGGGTTTCTCCTCTATTTCTCAGAAGATGAGCTTCACTCCTTGAAGTTATAAGGCAACTTCCTGCTTCCACACCTACACACCTATCCATACCTATGCTTGTACTTAAATCCTTCCTTCTGGATTCAGAAGACTATTATCTCTCTTCCTCCTTAAAGTCAGTTAAAACTTTTGTGTTTTGAAAATTCATTTTTTTTTTTTAGCCTCTAGTCAAAATAACAGTGTTAAAGAACACTGGTAATGCTTAGGGAAACCACCAATAAGACAGAAAATAACTGAAATGAACATTTGTCAAATTTACAAAAGTAGTAAATGCCAAAGTCATGTGTAAATTGACACTGTTATTCAGACTGGCATATTTAAAAGTGTGTCCTTTTGTGACATGGTCCATTTTGTCTCTGAAAATTCTTCATTATTTACCACACACACATTCATTTACTATTTTACAGGACAATAAATTTCATTTTCTAAAAACATTGTTCTATTTGTGGTCATAAAATTTAAGTTTATATCGCAGTCTGACATTTAATTTTTAATTATAGAAGACCACCTAATAATAAACATATTTCTTTCAATGAGAGATTAAACTGTGCTATTTAAAAAAGCCACCTCTACTGGCTGTGGCAAGTTGCTGTTTTAAAAAGAAGTAATACTAAATCAACTACCCACCTTTCACAGTTTAGCGCATTAATTACTTGATCTCAAAACATATGTAAGAAGATGCCTTTAATTCATAGGGTGGTGAGATACCATGCTTAAGAAAAGGGTGGAAAGAATACAATTTACAGATTTTGGAAAAATTTAGGTCTCTAGCTTCAATAAACTTTCCCAGGTAAGTGTATGAAGCTCACAGTGCAGAGCTTGGTACCGAGTACTAAAGAGCTATACTAAATAGTTAGCTATTTTTCTTCTATGTCAAGAATTTTTTCTCCAATTTTGACCAAATGTTATACGGAACTCTGTACCATGAATTTCTCTCTTAATAATCTTGAATTCAAAACTCTTGTAACACTTTATGGTAATTTATAGAAATAATAGTATGGAATATCAATGTTATTTTCTTTGATTCTATGAAATGAACTAGAATTATGAATTGAGAGCAGCACAGAAACAACATAATATTGCAATGGAATAATTAAACTTTATGATTAAAAAAAGTTAAAAAAAACTATAGGTTAAAAAAAAACTATAGGTAAAGTGTCATTGTTGAATCCCCATGTTGTTCTTACTGAAATTAATTCAGGATTATGTCATATAATAATTACATTGTCATTGATTTCTATTCTTAATAGACAAAACTCTAGAAGCTAGGAATATATAACTTGTGTAAATTTTTTTCTTTGGCACCTATTTCATTATCAGTCTCAGGCAGTAAGTTTCACTCAGGACAGCAATCTATCAAAAAAATGTGTGTTGAGTATTTAGTGTGTTATTGTACTTTTTTACCTCAATCTCTTAACAGTTCACTCTTTTTTCACCTCCTGTTCTTCAGCCTCACAGAGATAGATGTCCAGTGCCTTAATCTCTTCACTTTCTCTCACTTTACAGGCCCCTTTTGATCTTTTTCTTCTTTATCTGGCTTGAACCTAATGGCTTTTCATTTGAACTATTGTCTCACAAATATCTTTGATTCATTTTACTTCAAAGTGTATCTGCTCAGCACAGCCCAAACCCCCAGATCAATGCTGTAGCTGGTTTTTCCACCCAGATGCTGAAGCTGTGTGGGAAAGGAAATCACCCATTTCTGCTAATAGTAAATTCTATATAGTCTTAGTTTTCATAACCAGTTGGGTACTGTCTTTGTCAGCCTGCTCTCTCATTTCCCTCAAAAATTTTTCTAAATCATTACCATCTTCCTCTAAGTCCTTGATTACCATACTCCCTCATTTTGACAGGCTAGACAGTCCTCTCTCTCATGGAGGAAATTGGAAGCTATTAGTTGTGTTCTCTCTGCACATACATACCACACCCAGACCTGGAAAGCTAGCCCACAGTCATAGCCAGCCTCACCCTACTCCCTTCCCTACTCTCTTCAGTTCTCCTCTGCCATCTATATTCGTGGTTGGCAAACCATAGCCCATGAGTCAAATCTGGCTTGCTGCCTGTTTTTGTAAATAAAATTTTATTGAAAATACCATGGCCATTTGTTTACATATTGTCTATGGCTGCTTTTATTTTATAATGACAGAGTTAAGTAGTTTCACATGGCCTGCAAAACCTAAAATATTTATTATCTAGCACTTTACAGAAAGTTTGCTGCCCTCTGATTTATATAGTCAACATCTTCCTCTGCTTGGATCTTTGTATTTAGCCTAAAAATATGGCCATCTCTTTTCCAGTCTAAAAGTGTTTACTTGGGGTTGGGGGCATGGGGGTGTGTGGGCATTGGCTCAAACTCTCTATAGTTATATACCAATTTCTCTCTTCCCTTCCTAAAGGGACAAAGAACTTTCAGGAAGAATGCCACATTCTCTTCCTTAAGGTTGCTTTTTATTTGTTCCTTTGCCCTGTAATCTGACTTTTGCCCATACTACCTTTTTGAAATTAATCACACAAAATTAATGATGACCTCCTACCTGTCAAGCTTAAAGAAAAAAATTAGCTTTAATTAATCCATCTTTAGGTACCCTTCCCTTAAAATTCTGTAATCCAATGTTCTTAACAAAGAGTGCTTATCAGGATCATCTCTACAGGTTTCCACACCTGTGCTGCCACAAACCAGAATTAATCTTTACTGCATTTTATTGCCTCTCAGATAAGGGATTAATAGTACTATTCCAATTGGAGAAAAAGTAATCAAGTAACTGGAACAAAATACTGTGGTAAATAAGAGAAGAATACCTAGTCTAAGTATCTGTCAATACCTAATCTCCACCCTCACCATACAGGATGCAAACAAACACTTGCCCTTGCAGAATATGTCCACCCTGACCACTCTTCCTTTTCTAAGTTACCATCATCTGTTAACTAATAAAAAAGCCAAAGGAAGTCTAGGACATCTTGGAATACAAGATTTTTTTTCCCCCCATTATCTCCTGGAATGAGGAATAACAACCATATAAGGAACAAAGAGCCTTTGTTTTTCTTAAAAAAAAATTGACATTCCCATAGATTAATGCCGCAAATATATTTGGCAGAGATGTGAAATACCCTTCCAGGGATGTAGATAATTAATCAAAATGTTCACTTCTCATAATGATGGTTGGTCCAGGATACGCACATAGAAATTAAATCTCTGTACCAATAACACATGCACACTTATTTAATATGTAATTTCCATTTTCCTCAAGTTGAAATGAGAAAAAGTACAGTGAAAAAACATGTTCTGCTTTCTTTTAAGGTGGGAACGTGGATAACCAGTAGGAAATTGAGATTATTAATCAAAATCTTTACTTCTCATAATTATGGTTGCCACAGAATATGCACATAGAAATTTTCTATTAAAGTGGCCATGAAAACAAACAAGGACACACAGATATACAAAATCACTGATGATATCAATCAACAATTTACATCTAGTTAGGAGGAAAATATTCTCTTTAAAGGTTCTATATGGTGAGATTAGATTAACTGTCTCTATCTGACATATGTGTTGATTTTTAAAACAGAACAAAATCAGATAGAACACTAGCAGAAAGACACATATTTCAGCTTCTACTCTATCCCTACCAAAGATGCATGGATCTGTGCCTCTAAGTAAACCACGAATCTCACAGAGGAAAATTCTTTCTGATTAGACCAGAGTTATCCCTTTCTCATACCTCTGCCTTCGAGTCCTTCATCCCACAAAATCATAATTTTATTGGGATACTTTAATATGTATATTTATACTCTGATGATCCAAGCAAGTAAACTTAAGACATAAAAATTGAAGGAATACAATTAATAAGGTAGATTTAATAAATAAAAATAAATTTTTTATCCCACAGAAAATATCCCTCCTTTTAACATATTCATGGAACTATACTAAATTTTTATCACTTATGACACCACAAAAATCAGTATACTTTAAAATGTAAAACTCACAAAGACAATATTCCCTGACCACAGTAATTAAAAAGTGGAAATTAAGAATATATAGGGAGGGCTTCCCTGGTGGTGCAGTGGTTGAGAGTCAGCCTGCCGATGCAGGGGACACGGGTTCGTGCCCCGGTCCGGGAAGATCCCACATGCCGCGGAGTGGGTAGGCCCGTGAGCCATGGCCGCCGAGCCTGTGCATCGGGAGCCTGTGCTCCGCAATGGGAGAGGCCACAACAGAGAGTCCCACGTACCAAAAAAAAAAAGAATATATAGGGATAAAATGACACAATCTTAGCCTTTTCGAATTAAGAAAAAATTTTGAAACATTATTAAAAAACTGTAACTTTGTATGATGACAGAAGGTAACTAGACTTATGGTGATTATTTTGTAATGTATAGAAATATCAAATCCCTATATTGCATATCAGGAACTACCATTGTATTGTAGGACAATTATACTTCAAAAACAAACAAACAAACTAACAAACTCATAGAAAAAGAGATCAGATTTGTGGTTACCAGAGGTGGGGAGTGGGGTGTAGAGGGAACTGGATGAAGGCAGTCAAAAGGTACAAACTTCATAAAATGAATAAGTACCAGGGTAGTAATGTACAAAATGATAAATATAATTAACACTGCTGTATGTTATATAGAAAGTCATCGAGAGAGTAAATCCTAAGAGCTCTCATCACAAGGAAAACATATTTTTTTCTATTTCTTTAATTTTGCATCTATAATAGATGGTGGATGTTCACCACATTTATTGTGGTAATTATACATGATGGATATAAGTCAAATCAATATACTGCACACTTTAAACTTATACAATGTTGTATTCCAATTATATATCAATAAAAATGGAAGAAAAAATACTGTATAATAGGAAATAAAATTATTATCCCAGACCATTTAGAAAATCATAAAAGTGGGAATGTAATATATGGCCTTTATGGAATTCTTTTAAACATATTCAGAGATAAGTTAATAGGCTTAGATGATTATTTTTTTTTAATGAAAATAAGTTGTCTTAGTATTAAAATGTTAGAAAAAGTCAGTAGAAATAAAATGAAATGAAAAGAAGTCAACACTATAAAGAAAATCAGAAATTAATTAATACAAACAGAAAACTGATAAAGAAATAAAGTACTTGGTTCTTAGAACACACAATAAAATTGATAAAAATATGGCAAATCTAATCAAGACAAAAAGATATGTTTTGGTACTAAGAAAAAGAATATAACCACAAATACAAAAATGATACTTAAAAAAAGAATTGTGTATGTGTTACTCTCCCTGTAAATATAAAGTAACAACCATAAACATAAAGCAGATATTTTGTCCCAAGATTAAAGACTTATATTTGAATGCAAACTATATTGTGCACTAGTTACATAATCTTAAAGAAATTCCCTAACTGCTGTGAGCCACATTTGCTTCATCTATAAAATGGGAATTTAAACTCTCTAGAATAAATACAAGTGTTTTGAGAAGTACTGCTTATATCATTGTCATCATTGCTGTCATGACCTCCTCACCCTCATTATTAATATTCACTGTTTTTGATTAATGCTTGATATGTGCCTAAACAAGTTAAAATTTAAAAGATGACTTTCTATTCTAATCAATACTTTAATCACTAGATAACAACCAGGCCCAGAACAGACCACTTACTTTATTATTTATTTATCCACTGAACTTTAAGTTATCAGCAACATTCATTACATCTGAGAATACAAAAATTACTGACATATCCTCAGGGAGGGAATCTTGTCCAACTGATAAGACCTCTAAGGGTTGATTATACTTAATAATTAATGTGGTGTTTTTAGAGTTACATAATTGTCATTAAATAAAGACATTAAATAAAGGCGTCAAATTTATGAGAAAACCAAGAATAAAACTGACATACAAAAAAAGTCAGGAATATATTTTCTCACTTTTGTTAGTAAACCTGAAGGTCTCATATAAACCTACAAGATTCTGAAAACAAGAGTGCTGTGCTTTTAAGTTCATAAATCTTAGAATGAGATAAATAGAAAACCATTAAAATTGGATCTCTCATATTTATATATGTCCCTAGATTTTTCCTTCAGGTTTTAATGTAGGTTATTACTGTCACAGCTAAATTAAGTGAAAAGTAAATTTCCAACTCCTGACATTCTCCCGTTTTAGACCAAAATAACAATTACTAGTTTAAAACTTATGTAATGGAGTCCAACCGAGCAAAAACAGGTCATTTTGTAGCATAATTGCAAAATGCCAAAAATAAAAGATGGTTGACCCTTGAACAAAAGGAGGATTAGGGGTGCTGACCCTCCACGCAGTGCAAAAAGGGGACTAAGGGTGCCCCCTCTCCACACAGCTGAAAATCCATGTATAATTTATAGTCAGTCCTCTGCATATGCAGTTCCTCCATGTCTGGGACTCCTCATATCCACGTTTGAGTCCACAGATTCAACCAACCACAGATTGGGTAGTGTTATAATATTAAAGATTGAAAAAAATATGCCTGTAAGTGGACCCATGCAGTTCAAACTGGTGTTGTTCAAAGGTCAACTGTAAAGCAAAAAGCCCACAAAACAAAAAACTGGTAACTCTACCTATCTTCTTGGATTAATCTATTTAAAAATTATACACACCTTAAGTTCATTAACACGGTAAATATTTATAGCACACAAAAGAATCCAGAGATTAAAATAAATAGTCTTTTACACTCAAGGAACTCACTGTAGGTGAGTTCAGAGGAAGACTGCAAAGGTAAACAATTACAAAACTATATGATAGAAGTATATCTCTATACCGACTCTGTATCTTATGTTAGAGATACACTGATAATCCTAGTAATTTATTGAGCATCAACACAAGTTGCTAGGTGCTTTATCTATACTACTTTACAGCCTCTCTAGACCTCTGTGTGTTAAGAACTATCGTGCCCATTTTACAAAGATAGAATTGAAGTTTATAGAGTTTGGGCTGGTAAACTGGTAAAGGTCTGATTAATGTTCTCATTAAATTTAGATATTTGAGGAATTATCAGCTTTTGAAGTGAAAAAAGAATGTACTGGTCTAAGCTTCTAAATCTTGCCATGTCTTAGCTTCTTCATCTGAAAGTTGTCAGTAATTAAACTGGCCTCATTAATTTCACTAAGTTTTTGGGAAGATCAAATGTGATAATTTATGAGAAAGTTACTGAAAAGTAGACAAAGGTAAGCCATTTATAAAATGAGATACAGGATTACAGAGATGAAGCTCTGCCCAGGCTTTAGAATCTAGGCCAAGCAACCAAAGAACCAGGAGCTAGTACAGGAAGGGAAATGGACCTGAAACAATTTCATTTATGTAAAACAGTTTAAACATTATAGCCTCTGCTAAACAACCTCAAGGTAAATGGATTTGAAACTATGTTTTTCTATTTGATCTGTGCTAGAGTAACAAAACAGGCCAAGTAGAAAACTATGTAATTTTTTCTCTGAATTCCATCAGCAAAGACAAGGAATTTACATAATGTAGGCCCCCAAAGCAAATTTTCCCTCTATAATACATTCCTGAAGCCCAAAGGAAATGACTAATTGCCTTGACTCCTCATTGCATTTTGTCTATACAACCACCATCTGCCTTTAAACATGCAGAAAGAATAGTGTCACTTGTAGTAAAATAAAATCATCTAAGAGCTTTATAAGTGCTTTTTTTGTCTCTTCTTATTGTTACCCTCTCCATATGTTGGCTTAAGTTCCCTGAACCTAATCTACTTGGAACTCTGTCCCTGCAAACATTTCATTCTAAGTTTTGTTTTAGGCTTCCTTAACATATTGTCATACATTCAGGTCTCTCAAAATGTCTGCAGAGGGATCTAGAGTTATTCTTTCCATGCAGCAAGAGCATTCTGTCAAAACAAATTATACACCAGAAACTACAGAAATAAGAAAAATTAGACAGTAAAATATTACACTGATTAAAAAATAATCCTTATTCAATTCCATTAAGTCATTAGTTTGAAAACCACCACAGAACTTATTAGCATGCCACTTTTAATTATCCTGTCCTAGAATTAAGTCCATATTTAGTTGTGAATGAATAACCATTGAGAAACTTTTTTTTAACATATTTATAGGAGTATAATTGCTTTACAATGGTGTGTAAATCAATTTATATTGCTCCCTCCCTCCATATCTCCTCCCTCCCTCCCACCCTCCCTATCCCACCCCTCTTGGTGGTCACAAAGCAGCAAGCTAATCTTCCTGTGCTATGTGACTGCTTCCCATTAGCTATCTATTTTACATTTGGTAGTATATATATGTCCATGCCACTCTCTCACTTCGTCCCAGCTTACCCTTCCCCCTCCCCATGTCTTCAAGTCCATTCTCTACATCTGCGTCTTTATTCCTGTCCTGCCCCTAGGTTCTTCAGGACCATTTTTTTTTTCTTTTTTTAGATTCCATATATATGTGTTAGCATACGGTATTTGTTTTTCTCTTTCTGACTTGCTTCACTCTGTATGACAGGCTCTAGGTCCATCCACCTCAATACAAATAACTCAATTTTGTTTCTTTTTTTGGCTGAGTAATATTCCATTGTATATATGTGCCACATCTTCTTTATCCATTCATCTGTCGATGGACACTTAGGTTGCTTCCATGTCCTGGCTATTGTAAATACTGCTGCAATGAACATTGTGGTACATGTTTCTTTTTGAATTTTGCTTTTCTCAGGGTATATGCCCGGGAGTGGGACTGCTGGGTCGTATGATAGTTCTATTTTTAGTTTTTTAAGGAACCTCCATACTGTTCTCCATAGTGGCTGTATCAGTTTACATTCCCACCAACAGTGCAAGAAGGTTCCCTTTTCTCCACATCCTCTCCAGCATTTAATGTTTGTAGATTTTTTGATGATGGCCATTCTGACTGGTGTGAGATGATACCTCATTGTAGTTTTGATTTGCATTTCTCTAATGATTAGTGATGTTGAGCATCCTTTCATGTGTATGTTGGCAATCTGTATATCTTCTTTGGAGAAATGTCTGTTTAGGTCTTCTGCCCATTTTTGGATTGGGCTGTTTGTTTTTTTTTGATATTGAGCTGCATGAGCTGCTTGTATATTTTGGAGATTAATCCCTTGTCAGTTGCTTCGTTTGCAAATATTTTCTCCCATTCTGAGGGTTGCCTTTTCATCTTGTTTATGGTCTCCTTTGCTGTGCAAAAGCTTTTAAGTTTCATTAGGTCCCATTTGTTTATTTTTGTTTTTATTTCCATTTCTCAGGAGGTGCGTCAAAAAGGATCTTGCTGTGATTTATGTCATAGAGTGTTCTGCCTATGTTTTCCTCTAAGAGTTTTATAGTGTCTGGCCTTCATTTAGGTCTTTAATCCATTTTGAATGTATTTTTGTATATTTAAAAATAAATGCATTCTGTAATTGTTGACAGATATTTCACTGTGTATAGAAAACACACCCACTATACCATGACAGTGCCAAATCTTTCGTACATTTAAGTATACAGGGAGTACTGGTAAATTCATTGAACACAAAGGACAATAAGCAAATTTCTTCCTAGTTTCTTCCTTTAATTCAGATATACAATACTGTTGACATCTGGCCCCAGGCTAGATGACTAGAACAGTTATCATAAAGAAGAGTTGTTAGAGTTTAGCTTTCCTCAGTGAAACGTTAGAATCACAAATGTCTAATGGAGTTTCACATATGAATAGAAGCTAATGATTGTAATTGAAGCCAGTCCACTCTGATACAAAGTAATAACAATTTAAGGAATTTAGTTCCCCTAAATAAGGAAAACTATAAAACTTAATTGAAGGACACAAAATATGTAGAGATATATCATGTTCTTATATAACGTCACTTTAATACAATTAAAATGTTCATCGTCACCAATTTAACATATAAAGTTAATGCAATTCTATCCAGAATTGCAAAAATAGTGTACAAAATCATTCTAAAATTCATTAGAAGAATAACTGGTAATTGCAGAGGAATTCTGTAAAAGTAGACAAGGAAGAGGGCTTTGCCCATTTTGATACTAAATCTCACTCAAAAGCTACCTTACTTAACTAGTATGGAACAAAAGTACATCCGTGGAACAAAATTTAGAAATAGTTCCAAATCCAGATTGGGATTCAATGTATAATCAATGTGAATTCCACCTTAGAAGGGAAAAGATGATTTATTCAATAAAGGTTTTAGACACAAATGACTATCTATTTGCTATAGACAAAATTAGATCCCCACTTCACACTTTACTCAAAAATGTATTTCAGGTGATTTAGTGGTCTAAATGTAAATAATAAGACAATAAAGATTTTGGAATAAATACCTGAAGATATTTTTATAACATTGATGGCACAGAAGACTTTCTTAAACATAATTAGAATCCAGAAGCCAAAAGGAAAAATAAAATTGACATATTTGAGTGCATAAAAGTTAAATTTTTCTGAGTTTAAAAGAAAAGGCAACAAAAAAAGTCAAACTACAAATAAACTGAAAGAAGCTACTTAGCAAACTTACAGTAACCAAAAGGATCTAAAATAGGAAGAGTCCTGCAAATTACTAAGAACAGGACAAATTAGAAAAGAACACTAGAAAAACAGACAAAGGATATGAACAGAAATTTGGTAGTAAAGAAATTGCAAATCCCAACCTCAATTATAAAACAAGAAACGTAAATTAAAATACTATGATACTATTTTTCACACTTAAAAAATTTGAAAACATTATCAATACCTAGTATTCTGAGAAATGTGTAGAAATGAAAAGCTTCATAAAGCTCTGACGGGAATACAAATTGTTAAAGTCTTATTGAAGGACGATCTGATAGCATCTTTTTAATATTTAAAACAAGCACACTGACCTTGCAGTTGCACTCCTAGGAATCTGCTTCATGAAATATTTGACTGTAAGCACAGAGCTGTGATTCTAAGAATGTTCAATATGATATTGTTCCTAATAGCAAAGCATTATAAATAATATAAATGTTCATTAATAGAGAAATGGCTGAATAAACTGCAGTTTGTCCATATAAAATAATGGGTAGCTACAACTAAAAGAAAGCAGTAGAACTAATGACTTAAAAAGAAGCCTATGACATAATAAATATATGAACAAAGAGTTACAGAATAGCAAATCTAGTGTGATCATATGTTAATTTAATTTAATTTTTTTTTGCCAAGAGTACATTTAGTGAAAGAACTAGGAGATAAAACTGTATAGAATTTGAATACACATGTGATATACACATATATTAAAAATAATTTTGTTAATAGATTAATACTAGTAACATCAGAGTATTGAGTTATTTGCCATATTTTTCTTTATTCTTTATCCAGAATCAGGAGATTACAATGTAATATAAAGGTATTAATATTTACTCCTCTAATAGGGGCAGCAAATACATTAGTATTTGCTAAAAGGTTTTAAAATTATCAGAATTGTGGAGGGGCAGCGTATGAAAGTACAAAGCAATTCGTTGTACAAGTTCCAGTTTATTAGAGAAATAAACATTTCCTAGGAAAAGAAGCTTGGGATCACTGGAATTCACCAAGTCACCACTAATTTTTTAACAAGTCCAAGACAATTGGGGGGTAACTCTATGCTGAGGAAACATCTGCTATGAAAGGCCATGGCTAAGGCCAGAACCCTTATAATGTCTGTCAGAGTTACAGACAAACTGAAGATGTATGAATCAGTGCCCATTCAATACTGCAGGTAAACAATGCAGGGCTTACCATGTGTCCACATTTCTTCATTGGCGGTCACAAGATAGAAACATAAAAAGGAATGCTCTAACCACCCAACAGAATTTTAATCTGCATGGCAATATGAAAGTAGTCTGTTAAAATTGTTAAGAGACCTAAACAGAATATTGAGCAGAGTTCCCTGTACTATATAATAGGTTGGTTATCTATTTTAAATACTTGTTGGTTATCTATTTTAAATACAGTAGTGTGTATATGTCAATCCCAAACTCCCAATTTATCCCTCCCCTTTACCTTTCCCCTTTGGTAACCATAAGTTTGTTTTTGAAGTCTGTGAGTCTGTTTTGTAAATAAGTTCATTTGTATCATTTTTTTTAAGATTCTGCATGTAAGCAATAGTATATATGTCTTTCTCTGTCTGACTTACTTCACTTAGTATGATAATCTCCAGGTCCATCCATGTTGCTGCAAATGGCATTATTTCATTATCTTTAATGGCTGAGTAATATTTCATTGTATATATGTACCACATCTTCTTTATCCATTCATCTGTCGATGGACATTTAGGCTGATTTCATGTCTTGGCTATTGTAAACAGCACTGCAATGAACATTGGGGTGCATGTATCCTTTCAACCATGGTTTTATCTGGATATATGCCCAGGAATGGGATTGCTGGGTCATACGGTAGCTCTATTTTTAGTATTTTAAGGAACCTCCATATTATTCTCCATAGTGGCTGTTCCAATTTACATTCCCACCAACAGTGTAGGAGGGTTCCCTTTTCTCCACACCCTCTCCAGCATTTATTGTTTGTAGGCTTTTTGATGATGGCCACTGTGACTGGTGTGAGGTGGTATCTATTGTAGTTTTGATTTGCATTTCTCTAATAATTAGTGATGTTGAGCATCTTTTCATGTGCCTCTTGGCTATCTGTACATCTTCTTTGGAAAAATGTCTACTTAGGTCTTCTGTCCATTTTCTGATCGGGTTGTTTGTTTTTTTTGACATTGAGCCACATGGGGTGTTTGTATATTTTGGAGATTAATCCCTTGTTGGTTGCATTATTTGCAAATACTTTCTCCCATTCTCTGGGTTGTCTTTTTGCTTTGTTTATGGTTTCCTTTGCTGTACAAAAGCTTTTGAGTAACACAACATTGTTTTTCAACTATACTGCAATATAAAATAAAAGTTAAAAAAAATAACTTGCATTCAATATTGTGGTATTACTACTAAGGGCGAGTGAACGTTTAAAAAAAGAGAGACATAAACAAAATATAATTGTCTAAATATGAGATTCAGAGACAGAGCTAGAAAATATCAGAAAGGACAGTCAACTTACAATATTTATTAGGCTCCTTCAGTGTGTGAGGCACTGGGCTGTGTATTTATTTTCTCATTTGATCCTCTTTAAAGATGCACTTATTGGTGGCTCAGAGAGGTTAAAGGGTTCTTAGTTTGTTTGCATACTCGTTTGCTTTTTTGCATAGGTTCATTAAGTTGGTAACTGGAGGATACTGTATTTCTTTGATTTGATTTTAAATTACTACAGATTATTGACTTCTACCCAGTTAACTCAGTAGTTTCATAGTGTATTACTTTGCTTTTCTTGGAATTTCTAGTTTTCTATGGTGTCACCAACTAATAATGCTAAGTTTCCTACTATTTTACTTAAAAGTTATACTGCTTATGTCATTATTATGTCCTACTGCATTCGTTGGAATCATCTAAGTAATACTAGTAGTAGGGGTAGTGGTCAACTTATTTTTTTCTGATTTTATTGTTAATTCTCTGAAAGTTTTATAGCTAATTCTATTGTTTGCTGTTGTGAAAAAGTCTCTATCACAGTGAAAAATCTCCTTTAATCCTATTTTGTATCACATTTTTAAAAAATCATAAATGGCTCTTTTTAACTTTTTTTAATGTAATTGAATGTGCAGTTATTTCCCCTTTCTTATTCCTAATATTATATATTTTTATTTTCTTAATAAGATTTGCTAGCATTTTTATATTGGATGCATTTTTCCAAGAAATTTATCAATTTTACTATTATTTATATTTTATGATGTATTATTGGTTGTTTATTTTATTTTCTCTTATATTAATTTTACCTTATATTGGTATTTATTAATTTTTCTCATATTTCATTTTTACTTACTGTTATTCCTTTTCCTTTTTAGTTTGTTGGACTTCCTTTTATTTTCAATTTTTATTTTTTAACAATAAAAGTGTTTACGTCTATAATTTTTTCTGAATGCAGCTTTAGCTCTATGCATAACTTCCTATGTAAAGTGTTACCCTTCTTGATTTCTGGGTAATCTATAATTTCAGATTTGTATCTTTTTCTTTTTTACATAAAATGGTTATTTTAAAAAGTGTCATTTCATTTCCAAATGGTTGAACGTTTTTGTTTATATATTTCCTCATTTGGGGCTTTTCATTATTTTGTTTTGTTCATTTTGCTTTTTTCCCTTTGGCCTTGAAATCAAATTGATCAGATACTAATATTGCCTCACCTGCTTTCATTTAGTTTGCTATTACCTGATATGTTATTCACCTACACTTTTGTTAGGGAGAGAATACTCTGTCATTTTGTTTTAGGTGTGTTTATTTGTAAACAGTACAAATAGGTGAATTTTATTTTTTAGACCAATCTTAGAGCCTATCCTTCCATAGCATACTCAAGCCACTCACATTAATTTTGATAACATATATGATGGCTTTATTTTTCTCATATTTACTCCTTTTATATTTGTTCTTTATCCTTTCCTTTTTCTGTTTCCTTGCTTTTGTCAGATTCTTCTTCTCAACTATTCCTTCCATTCTCCATAATAGTCCAGGAATTGTACCATATCTCTCACTCACCTATAGGTGATCTTTCCTCTTTTAATAGTCATACTAAATTTGTGATCACTTTGGGTAGTATAGTCATTTTCGCAATGTTGATTCTTTCAATCCAAGAACACAGTATATTTTTCCATCTGTTTGTATCATCTTTAATTTCTTTCATCAGTGTCTTATAGTTTTCTGCATACAGGGCTTTTGTCTCCCTAGGTAGGTTTATTCCTAGGTATTTTATTCTTTTTGTTGCAATGGTAAATGGGAGTGTGTCCTTAATTTCTCTTTCAGATTTTTCATCATTAGTGTATAGGAATGCAAGAGATTTCTGTGCATTAATTTTGTATCCTGCTACTTTACCAAATTCATTGATTAGCTCTAGTAGTTTTCTGGTCTTCTATGTATAGTAGGATCTTCTAGGTATAGTATCATGTCATGGGCAAACAGTGACAGTTTTACTTCTTTTCCAATTTGGACTCCTTTTATTTCTTTTTCTTCTCTGATTGCCGTGGCTAGGACTTCCAAAACTATGTTGAATAATAGTGGTGAGAGTGGACATCCTTGTCTTGTTCCTGATCTTAGAGGAAGTGCTTTCTGTTTTTCACCACTGAGAATGATGTTTGCTGTGGGTTTGTCATATATGGCCTTTATTATGTTGAGGTAGGTTCTCTCTATGCCCACTTTCTGGAGAGTTTTTATCATAAATGGGTGTTGAATTTTGTCAAAAGCTTTTTCTGCATCGTTTGAGATGATCATATGGTTTTTATCTTTCAGTTTGTTAATATGGTGTATCACATTGATTGATTTGTGTATACTGAAGAATCCTTGCATTCCTGGGATAAACCCCACTTGATCATGGTGTATGATCCTTTTAATGTGCTGTTGGATTCTGTTTGCTAGTGTTTTATTGAGGATCTTTGTATCTATGTTCATCAGTGATATCGGTCTGTAATTTTCTTTTTTTGTGACATCTTTGTCTGGTTTTGGTATCAGGGTGATGGTGGTCTCATAGAATGAATTTGGGAGTAAATATTTGCAAATGAAGCAACTGACAAAGGACTAATCTCTGAAATATACAAGAGCTCATGCAGCTCAATATGAAAAAATTCAAAGAACCCAATCCAAAAATGGGCAGAAGACCTAAATAGACATTTCTCCAAAATAGACATACAGATTCTCAACAAACACATGAAAAGATGCTCAACATCACTAATCATTAGAGAAATGCAAATCAAAAACCACAACGAGTTATCACCTCGCACCTGTCAGAATGGTCATCATCAAAAAATCTACAAACAGTAAATGCTGGAGAGGGTGTGATGAAAAGGGAACCCTCTTGCACTGTTGGTGGGAATGTAAATTAATACAGCCACTGTATTAAGGAACCACATGGAGGTTCCTTAAAAAACTAAAAATAAAACTACCATATGACCCACCAATGCCACTATTGGACATATACGCTGAGAAGACCATAATTCAAAAAGATACGTGTACCACAATGTTCATTAGAGCACTATTTACAATAGCCAGGACATGGAAGCAGCCTAAATGTCCATTGACAGATGAATGGGTAAAGAAGATGTGGCACATATATACAATGGAATATTACTCTGCCATAAAAAGAAACAAAATTGAGTTATTTGTAATGAGGTGGATGGACCCAGAGTCTGTCATACAGAGTGAAGTAAGTCAGAAAGAGAAAAATAAATACCGGATGCTAAAGCACATATATGGAATCTAAAAACAAATGGTACTGAAGAACCTAGTGCCAGGGCAGGAATAAAGATGCAGACGTAGAGAACAGACTTGAGGACACGGCGGGGGGAAGGGGAAGCTGGGACGAAGTGAGAGAGTAGCATTGACATATATACACTACCAAATGTAAAATGGATGGCTAGTGGGAAGCTGCTGCGTAGCACAGGGAGATCAGCTCGATGCTTTTTGACTACCTAGAGGTGTGGGAATGGGAGGGAGGGAGGGAGGCTCAAGAGGGAGGGGATATGGGGATATATGTATACATATAGCTGATTCACTTTGTTGTACAGCAGAAACTAACACAACATTTTAAAGCAATTACACTCCAATAAAGATATATAAAGAAAAACCTGTAGTCACACACAAAAAAATAATAACCAGACTTCTCCACCAACTGATTACTAGTCCTTCATTCCCTTCACTACTCAACTCTTATTTCACTAAAATAATTTTGAATTGGAGTCTCTGTCTATATTTTAACTTCTGAGAAATACTTGAAGCAAAACTTCTTGAAGCTATACATATTTCTGAAAATAAAATGTGATTTCAGCAATTCTTATTGTTTTAGGAAATGCTATCAAGTTTATCAATGTTGAAATAAAGCCTAACTTTCTCACCAGTGTTTATTCATTTTTATTCCAACAGTAATAATCCAAGTGACTGCATGAAAGAATCTTCCAGACAATATCCTTCCAAACCTTTCAGCCCATCACTCATTTTCACCCAAACATTTTCTGTTTGTTTGCCTGCCATGTTTTATGCAGTTTATTGAGTATTTCCCTCAACTATGTAGAGAAGCATTATACATAATTTTCACAAAGCCAACACTGCATCTTCCAAATTATGAGTTCTAAAAAAAGAAAATCATTTGAAATATCTTGTTTGAAAGATGAATATTTGGCAAATAAGAATGTAATCTTAAAGCAATCCTCAATGATTGTCTGCTTGATGCTCAGATTATGTATTATTTCTCTGGAATATTACAATCTTTCTATTTTTTCTTCTTTATCATTAAATAAGTGAATGTTTATTCAAAACTTCAACCATATTTTAAAGAGGCATGAAATAATAATACTCATTTCATCAGAGTCACTAGTTATCCATTTAAATGATTAAAAAGAAATTATAATTTCTTTTTAACGGTGGAGAATTTCTTTCTCCACCATTTCTAATTTTAACCACCTCCATGGATGTGTGCTTAAAATGACTTTAGAGAAAATAAGGATGAAAGAAAAACTGGATGAAGACTACACAGTGAAACAGTCAGAAGGAGGCAGCCTTTGCTTATTTTAGTTCAGAGATTGATGGGTGGTAGAGGGGCCTTAACAGCCTACTCAGGTGCAAATTCTTCACAAGGCTATTCCTAATGCCTTAAGAGCATCTGGCATCACATGCCCCCCCCCCACCAAATATGCCAATAACTGAGAAAAGAAAGCTTTCTAAATTTCACACATTGCATGCCAAATGGAAAGCAAATCATACCCAATCTTGCAAAATGCAAAAACAACAAAAAGAATTAAATACTATTTATGTGTGTTTTGGTATACAAATTCCCCAAAAGGTAAACAGTAACTGGGTTGCAAATAAAATTATAAAATAAACAAACAATTGAGGTTATCTATTTTATTACTGTAAAGAAATCCAGGTCCTTTAAATTTTAATATTTTTAAATGAGGGAGGCAATTTTCTCATTCAAAGATTTCATTTGAAGACTCTGCTCAAACTACAGAGAATATCCCTTGAAAATCGTCCATAGTCAAGGACTTCACCCAGCAAATACAGGCTGGCATGTGCTCCTTATTACATTTCAAACAATATATCCAAGAAAAAACTTCATACCAGCATCTGGGAAGGGTTAAAGTGTAGAAAATAATTTTGTAAAACAGAGAACTTCACCTCTTTGCCAACTGACTGCATTATTGCTTGTTTTTTGCGGTTACTGTTCTCAAATCCAGTGGCAACTGAGACTTAGCCTTTAAGGGACTCATAGTAGATAGAGTAAAAAAGTCCTCCAGTGAGCTCCACGTAGACACATAATTGTTTGACCTTGGAAAAGTCATTTCATCACTCTGAGTTTCAGTTCTTAAATGTCTAATATAGAAATAAAGAGAGGAAAACCATTTGAAATATTTTATTTGAAGGATGAATACATGGCAAATACGAATGCAAGTGTAGCGCAATGCTCAATGCATATCTGATGCTTAGATGTATTATTTCACTGTAATATAAGAATCTTTCCATTTTTTTCTTTATCAATAGATAAGTGAAAGGATTTTTTCTCAAAAAATCAAACATATCTTACAGTGGTAAGAAACTCTAATTCTCATTTTATCAGAGGTTTTACTCTTCACAGAGTTTAGTTTAATTGATGTGAAGGACTTTGGGGGTTCATTGTTCTATCTCTAGGCACAGGAGAAAGCCATGGGATCCAGCTAATACTGTCCTGAAGAGTATTAGATGTCCTTAGTTTTAGTGACAGAGCTGAAGACGATTATCAGAAGCAAAATACTCTAGAGTTTCCAGGTCCTAAGGTAAACAGTTTGGAGCATGATTACCAAATAATCAGATGGTAAACTGGTAAATAAGAAAGGTAAACCAAGATGAAATATCCAAAGTATTTTAAATAAGGAAGCCAAGGCAGAAAGAGACATTTTGAAAGCAGAAAGAAGGTGAGGCCTGACAGAATTCCTAAGGAGCTCATTCTTAAGAACTGAGAGTGGAAAACCTCAGTCTGGTCTTGAGCATGGAGGGGAGCAATGTCTGGGGAGAAAAAGTTGCAACAGGAATACATTCTTGCCTTTTCTGAGCTTCCTCATGATCTACACTTTGTGTTTCCCCTTTCCTGAGGCTCTAACTTCACAGTTACTTTGTGGTAAAGTTTCTGCCTTTAGAGGTCATCAGTGTACTTCTACTTCCCAACTAAAGCAGAAATACCCCTTGCAGTATCCTTGATAAGAGCTCCCCATCTCCAATTATCGATATATTTCCCTGTGCTATCCATGAGTTTCTCAGTATCATTGAAATTCTACAGACATTAGAACATCTGTATTTGAATTAAAGTAAAATTCTGGGCCCCAAGCCAAAAATCTCAATTTCAATGAGCCAGCCATTAGATAAATAAAAAACAGAAGTCTCTCTATTGATATTTCTTTTTTGTCCCTCACAAAATACAGAGGCTGCTTCATAATAGTGGCATCTCTGCTTCTTTCTATAATTCTAGTCCTGTGGCTTTGTGTGATGGTTTAGCCAATGGCAGGCAGCCAGATAATCTTTTGACCTACTTGTCTAGAATCCTTGGCTAACCTCAGTGATGGATGGATGTTCTTTCTATCTGGTTGGAATGTACAAATACGTTCAGATTAGAACAGCAAGTAGAAGGTGTAGATGGGAAGCTGAACACTAACCCTTTGAAATAGCGCTATTCCTTCACAGACAACACCAACCAACCAGCTCACCCAAACACTATCTTTAGTAGTTTGTGTAAATTGTCCCTAAAATTTGACCAGGACCTGAAAACTCCAAAATGGTCATCATCATAAAACCACTTTAGTTGGGCTTGATGAGGTAGCTGTCAACTCAATGGCTTTGATTACGCTAACAATAGGTTTGTCTTGAATTTTGCAAGGCTCCCCACCTCCCATGAATAACTGGCTCCCAAATGTGTGTATTTGGGAGCCAGTTATTCCCAACCAACCAACAGTGGATGACTATATTAAAGCAAATTTGTCACTCCAGCTTTTAAAAAATTTTTTGAGAATAAAGAAGGTTTTGCAATTCTCCACATCCTTGACAGCTCTTGTTATTTTTGATAATAGCCATTCTAAAAGATGTGAGGTGATATCTCATTGTGGTTTTTATTTGCATTTCTCTGATGATTTGTTTCACTTAGCATCTTTTCATATGCCTGCTGGCCATCTGTATGCCTTCTTTG
Organism: Monodon monoceros; assembly: GCF_005190385.1. NCBI lineage: Eukaryota > Metazoa > Chordata > Mammalia > Artiodactyla > Monodontidae > Monodon > Monodon monoceros. The sequence goes on along the minus strand of NW_021703784.1, from coordinate 46,217,585 downwards.
GAAAACTGTCTATTTAGATACTCTGACCATTTTTTAATCAAATGTTTGTGTTTTGTTTTGTTTTGCTATTGAGTTATATGATATTTTGGATATTAACTCCTTATCAGATATATAATTTGTACATATTTTCCTTTTCATTTTACTGATAATTTTCTTTGCTGTGCAGAATAGTTTAATGTAGTCTCTCTTACTTATTTTTGTTTTTGTTGCCTTTGCTTTTGCAATAAAAAAATCACCTCCAAGACCAATGTCAAGGAGTGTTTTTTTTTTTCTTTTTGCGGTACGCGGGCCTCTCACTCTAGTGGCCTCTCCCGTTTTGGAGCACAGGCTCCGAACGCGCAGACTCAGCGGCCATGGCTCACGGGCCCAGCCGCTCCGCGGCATGTGTGATCTTCGCAGACCGGGGCACGAACCCGTGTCCCCTGAATCGGCAGGCTGACTCTCACCCACTGTGCCACCAGGGAAGCCCTCAAGGAGCTTTTTGACTGCATTTTCTTCTAGGAATTTTATGGTTTCAGGTCTTACATTCAAGTCTTTAATCCATTTTGAGTTAATTTTTGTGTATGGTTGAAGATAGTAGTCTAGTTTAATTCTTTTGCATGTGGCTGTCCAGTTTTCCCAACACCATTTATTGAAGAGATTCTCCTTTCCCCATTGTATATTCTTGCCTCCTTTGTAGTAAATTAATTGACCATACATGTGTTGGCTTATTTCTGGGCTCTCTGTTCTGTTCCATTGATCTGTGTATCCATTTTCAGACAATACTATATTGTTTTGATAATTCGAGCTTAGTAATATAGTTTGAAATCAGGGAGCATGATGCCTCTAGCTTTGCTCTTCTTTCTCAAGATTCTTTGGCTATTTGGAGTATTTTGTGGTTCCAAACAAATTTTAGGATTGTTTCTCTATTTCTGTTTAAAATGCCATAGGAATTTTAATGGGGATTGCATGGAATCTGTAGATTGCTTTGGGTAGTATGGGCATTTTAAGAACATTAATTCTTCCAATCTATACGCAGAAAATATATTTTCATTTTTTGTGTCTTCTTTGGTCTCTTTCAACAGTGTCTTAAAATTTTCATCATACAAGCCTTTCACCTCCTTGGTTAAACTGAATCCCATGTACTTTATTATTTTTGATGCAATCGAAAATGGGATTGTTTCCTTAATATCTCTTTCTGATACTTAATTGTTAGTATATAAAAACACAACATATTTTGTATATTGATTTTGTATCCTGAAATTTTACTGAATTTGTTGATTAGTTCTAATAGTTTTTGGTTAAGTCTTTAGGGTTTTCTGTATATAGTATTGTCATCCACCAACAGTGACAGTTTACTTTCTTTTTTTTTTTCCAATTTAGATGCCTTTTATTTCTTTTTCTTGCCTAACTGCTCTGGCTCAGACTTTCAATACGATATTGGATTAAAGTGGTGAGAGTGGGCATCTTTGTCTTATTCCTGTTGAGTACGATATTAACTGTTAGTCTGTCATATATGGCTTTTATTATGTCAAGGTTCCATCTACATTCGATTTGTTGAGTTTTCACTTGCATCTATTGAGATGATCATTTGATTTTTAGCCTTCATTTTGTTAATGTGCTGTAACACACTGATTGACTTGTAGATGTTGAACCATACTTGCACCCCTAGAATAAATCCCACTTGATCATGGTATATGATCCTTTAAATGTATTGTTGGATTTGGTTTCCTAATATTTTGTTCATCGGGGATATTGGCCTGTAATTTTATCTTTTTGTGGTGTCCTTGTCTGGTTTTGGTATCAGGGTAATGTTGACCTCATAAAATAAATTTGGAAGCATCCACTCCTCTTCAATTTTTGGGAAGAGTTTGAGAAGGATAAATATTGATTCTCTTTGAAGGTTTGGTCGAATTCACCAGTGAAGCCATCTAGTTCTGGACTTTTGTTTGTTGGTAATTTTCTGATTACTGACTCAACCTCCTTACTAATAATTGATCTATTGAGATTTTTACTTCTTCATGATTCAGTCCTGGTAGATTTCTTAGTACGTACCTAGGAATTTACACATTTCTTCTAGGTTGTCCAATTTGTTGGCATATAATTGTTCATAGTGATCTCTTATAATCCTTTGTAGTGGCATCGGATCTTTTCTGTGGTATCAGTTGTGAGAAGCATTTAAAACAGTGTCTAGCTCAGTGGACTATCCGATATAAGCTATTAATAATAATTACAAATAACATTATTTCATTGAGAGAAATAAATGTAGAAATAAAATATTTCTATAAAGTTCTAATATATAGCAATAGTAGGAAAAACAAATGCCTATATAACCAGTAACAAATGCAGAAACAAAGTACAGTTACACAGTTTTCATTACATAAAACTAGTTTGATAAATATCCTCATGAATTTATTATTCATTCATTCATTTATTCAAAGAGTATATTGTACCTACTCTGTGTATAGCACAATATCTCTCTTCTCTAGATAAAAATTTGTTGATATAGCATTCTTTGGTTTCTTATATGGCTTATATAAAACAGAAGTTCTACTTTGGCCTTATTGTTCTGATTGTCTACAACAGGGATCAGCAATCTATTAAAAAGATGTAACATGATACTTCATTTTCTGTGGAGGAGGAGCACTGATTAGCTATAAGCTACCAACATGTGATAGGATAGGAGAGAAGGATTACAATAATGTAAGCTTCACAAGGGCTCTTTTACGTTTCTTCATGAAAGTACCCCCAGGATTCAACGAGTGCCTGGCATGTGATGAACACTTAGTTTCTTTTTTTTTAACCATTTTTTAAATTGAAGTAGAGTTAATTTACAATGTTCTGTTAGTTTCAGGTGTACAGCAAAGTTATTCAGTTATACATACATACATATATATATATATATATATATATACTTATATTCTTTTTCAGATTCTTTTCCATTATAGGTTATTACAAGATATTAAATATAGTTCCCTGTGCCATACAGTAGGCACTTGTTGTTAATACCAAACTCCTAATTTATCTCCCATGCCATCCCCTCTGGTAACCATAACTTTGTTTTCTATGTCTGTAAATCTATTTCTGTTTTGTAAATAAGTTCATTTGTATCATTATTTTTAGATTCTACATATAAGAGATATCATATGATATTTGTCTTTTTCTGTCTGACGTACTTCACTTAATATGATAATCTCTAGGTCCATCCAGTGTTATTATAAATGGCATTATTTCTTTCTTTTATTATGGCTGAGTAATATTCCATTGTGTATATATATCCATTCATCTGTTGATGAACATTTAGATTGTTGCCATGTCTTGGCTATTGTGAATAGTGCTGCTATGAACATTGGGGTGCATGTATCTCTTAGAATTAGAGTTCTGTCCAGATATATGCCCAGGAGTGGGACTGCAGGAGCATATGGTAACTCTATTTTTAGTTTTTTAAGGAACCTCCATACTGTTCTCCACAGTAGCTGCACCAACTTACTTTTCAACCAGCAGTGTAGGAGGGTTCCTTTTTCTCCACACCCTCTCCAGCATTTATTGTTTGTAGACTTTTTAATGATGGCCATTCTGACAGACATGAGGTGATACCTCATTGTAGATTTTTTTAAAAAATAAATTTATTTATTTTGGGCTGTGTTAGATCTTCACTGCTGCGCACAAGCTTTCTTTAGTTGTGGTGAGTGGGGGCTACTCTTCGTTGTGGTGTGTGGGCTTCTCATTGTCGTGGCTTCTCTTGTTGCAGAGCACAGGCTCTAGGCACACAGGCTTCAGCAGTTGTGTCACGTGGGCTCGGTAGTTGAGGCTTGCGGGCTCTAGAGCTCAGGCTCAGCAGTTGTAGTGCACAGGCTTACTTGCTCCGCGGCACGTGGGATCTTCCCAGGCCAGGGCTCGAACCCATGTCCCTTGCATTGGCAGGCAGATTCTTAACCACTGCAACACCAGGGAAGGCCCTCATTGTAGTTTTGATTTGCATTTCACTAATAACTAGTAATATTAAACATCTTTTCATGTGCCTGTTAGCCATCTGTATGTCTTCTTTGGAGAAATGTCTATTGAGATCTTCTGTCCATTTTTTGATTGTGTTGTTTCTTTTTTTTTATTTTTTTTTTTGATATTAAGCTGTATGAGCTGTTTGTATATTTTGGAAATTAATCCCTTATTGGTAGCATCATTTGCAAATATTTTCTCCCAGTCCACAGTTTGTCTTTTCATTTTGTTTTTGGTTATCTTTGTTGTGCAAAATATTTAAGTTTAATTAGGTCCCTCCCATTTGTTTATTTTTGTTTTTATTTCCATTACTCTAGGAGATGGATCCAAAAGAATATTGCTATGATTTATGTCAGTGAGTGTTCTACCTATGTTCTCTTCTAGGAGTTTTCCAGTCTCACATTTAGAACTTTAACCCATTTTGAGCTTATTTTTCTATATTGTGTTAGAGAATGTTTTAAGTTCATCCTTTTACATGTAGCTTTTCCCAGCACCACTTATTGAAGAGACTGTCTTTTCTCCATTGTATATTCTTGCCTCCTTCGTCATAGATTAAATGACCATAAGTGCATGGGCTTATTTCTCGGCTTTCTATCCTGTTTCATTGATTTATATGTCTGTTTTTGTGACAGTATCATACTGTTTTGATTACTGTAGCTTTGTAGTATAGTCTGAAGTCAGGGAATGGGATTCTTCCAGCTCTATTCATCTTTCTCAAGATTGTTTTGACTATTTGGGGTCTTCTGTGTTTCCATGCAAATTTTAAAGCTTTCTGTTCTAGTTCTGTGAAAAATGTCATCAGTGATTTGATAGGGATTGCACTGAGTCTGTAGATTGCCTTGGGTAGCATGGTCATTTAAACAATATGAATTCTTCCAATCCAAGAACATGGTCTACCTTTCCATCTGTTTTTGTCATCTTCAATTTCTTTCATCAGTGTCTTATAGTTTTCAGAGTACAGGTCTTTTGCCTCCTTAGGTAGGTTTATTCCTAGGTATTTTATTATTTTTGATGCACTGGTAAGTGGTATTTTTTCACCTAATTTCTCTTTCTGATATTTCATTTTTAAGACTTAGTTTCTTAATAAATGAAAGGCTGAAGGCAGAGTGGTGCATGCCTGCTGGCTCCTCTGAAAGTTGTTAGCAGCCCTTTACAGCTAGAATAAAAGATCTGTGTTACTATCAACCATCCTATCTGAGCAATAGTTTTAGCATGCATCTACATGCCACCAGCTCCTGGTCTTTGCTGCCCTGACTTCACTGGTAAACTATTATGCAACCTAAAATATCACTAGAATATCACTAGAATATATATAAAATATATATAAAATATCACTAGAATCCTGTTATGGTAGAAAATGAACAGGCTTTGTAGTTAGACAAACCTGGGTTTGAGTACTGGCTCCATCACTCATTTGACCTCCAGCAAAAGTTTTAACCCCTCTGAGAGTCAGTTTCCTCCTCTGTAAATTGGAGATTAACATGCTTAACTCAAACAGTTATAGGTATTAAATACGGGTCTGATGCCTGACTTAAATTTGATGGAACCTCATTAGGTGCTTTGCCATTGCTTCAGAAAAAGACTCATCTATACAGATATGATCTCCGGAGAATGTGATGACAGCACAGATTTGTGAGCATTAGGTCTTCTTACTACAAATATTGTTTGAATAATGTATCCAGGAAAAACTAATCTGGGTGGTATCTTAAAATGTAAACCCACCTACCAGAATTAAAATTAAAGTGTGTTATTTTTTTGGCACTTATTTAAAGATGTTCATTCATTCCTGACAAAAGCAGTTTGGAAAAATAACTTTAACCCACTTTAAAATATATGAGAATCTTAAAATTAACCTAAATTAACCGGTGAGGGAAAAGAGTTTCTAAAATAAGTAAAGACATGTTAACCTCGTTCATTAGTATAGACTGTATATTTCTATCTGAATACATAATAGATCTGAAAATGTCAAACGATATGGGTCATGTCTGGGTATATGGTGTTTTGGATATAATCTGGTTAGTAAGTCAAACCGGGTTCTCAGTCAACAAACATACATGAAACAAAACCTCTAGGCTCTCATTTAAACCCCTCCAAAGAGGAGCCTGGGTTTCCTTACTAGTCAGTGAAAAATCATGCCAAGGCTGGTAAATGTTTTCTGTGTAAAGTCTGCATGTTAATGACAAAGAAGCAAATTCAAGGACAAGAATGCTCATGGGATATGATGATTTCAGACCTCATGACTCATTTCACACTTGGAATAGCCTAGGAAACCGGGATAACTATCAGCCACACCTTAGAGAAGAGTAAAAGATGCCCTTTTCATGCAAAAAGGAAAAGTTATATCTACTGATCATTCAGAGAGCTACAGAAATAACGGATCTTGTCTTTTTGAAGATCCTTGAGGTATGTGAAAGCACTTTTATGTAAAATCACCTAATCTCAATTTTTGTTATAGAAGAAATACAACATTTTAATGGAAAGATATTATAATGATTATAAATAGTAGTTGCTGTTTATTTATTTCTGAATTATGTACATGCATTTATTCAGATAATTTCACTTAAGCCTCACAACAACCTTGTGAGGGAAGTATTGCTAGGTTCAGTTTACAGAAAAGGTAACTGAGGTACTAAGACATTTAAGTAGAAGGAAGTATCAGGACTTATATCCACTTGTGTCTTTCTCTGTATCATGCTTTGATTATATTATGCATTATCTAGAGCCACTATAACCCCCCCCAAAAAAAGCCCCCAAAAATTATTGCTTGGGGTTACTGTTGCTTTTAAGTGTTGCTTTAGTTAATTTAAAATACTATTTTAATACCTCAAGAGGAAGATGTCAATGAGGTAAAAATTTAAAGAAAACAACTAGCAAAAGAACTATGTTAAGAGTTTCTATAAATTGGATGTTATTGTTCTGTAAGTTTCAGGTTGAATGAAGGTTGTGGAACCTACTTGGACAATGTCCAATTAAATTAGACATTTGCCATACAGTTAGCAAACCAAAGTAAGGTCCAGTGTGTCCTTTGGGTTAAAACATCAGAGCTTTCCAATGATACAATTAAAAAAAAAAAATAGCATGTGCTTTGCTCAGAGCACCCTGGAACACCTGGGAATTGTGTGGAATTTGACAATTAATACTTGTTACTTCCATAACATCACTATAAAAAATAAGGCTAGATATATATTTACATAACTCTTTTCTCCCTTTTGTGTCCCTTTTCACTCTTTTAAAAATCACCTGTAGAGTGATTTTAAATTAAATAACCATTTCACATTCCACTAATAGTCAGATATTGTTTGCCCCAAAACAAAATTGTTGGAATTTTTATTTACTCGCTCGTTTGCTGTCTGTCAAGTTTGGGTTTATTCACAGCAAGGGGCCTTAGCATGGGGATTTTCTTCCCAGTAATTGGTTCTCTCTATCAGACTTTAGAGGCATCCATTAACCACAGTCAAAAACCCATCTTCGGGGCTTCCCTGGTGGCGCAGTGGTTGAGAATCTGCCTGCCAATGCAGGGGACACGGGTTCGAGCCCTGGTCTGGGAAGATCCCACATGCCGTGGAGCAACAGGGCCCATGAGCCACAATTACTGAGCCTGCACGTCTGGAGCCTGTGCTCTGCGACAAGAGATGCCATGATAGTGAGAGGCCCGTGCACCGTGATGAAGAGTGGCCTCCGCTTGCCGCAACTAGAGAAAGCCCTCACACAGAAACGAAGACCCAACACAGCCATAAATAAAAAAACAAAAACAAAAACAAAAAAACAACTTCATCTCTAAACAAGCTCCACCCAAATGCCATGATTCCCCCAAATCTGGGAAACTCTGCCATTTCCCAGAATTAACCTGTAATATCTTATATCTAGTTTAGGCAGTTAATCAGCACCAGCCAAATGAGGAAATAGTTCTTTACTCATTATATATATATCTAAATATGAAGCAATATAGCACTGTTATTATGAACAAGATCTTGGGCTTTAATTTCTTTTCCACCATTCCTTAATTGTATAAACTTTTATAGGCTACTTGGCATTTCTCAGCCTGTTTTCCTCATCAATATGGATATTAATAGCACCTACCTCATGGAGTTGTTTGAAGATTAAATAACATATTGTACATAATAAAGCCCTAAGCATGAGATCTGCAACACAGTAAGTACTAAATTAGTGTTAACCATAGTGGTGATGATGATGTTTAAAACAGCACAAGAAACAGATGTTACTGAGAAGAATGCTGGAAAATGGAAAAAATACAAATATGTGGGCTTCTTAATTACGTTATCTCATTTTATCAATAAATTGTAAGCTCACTGAGAGTATGTGACACTTCTTATTTGACTTTGTATCTCCAGCATCTACCACAATGCCTGGAAACTGGTAGGCACTCAGCAAACGTTGGTTGAATGAATAAATTCTCACAGGTGTTGTCTAATTTACCTTGGCAGTACTTAGTAGTTCACAGAACAAGAACTAAGCCTCTGTGAGTTCCCTTTGGAAGATGATGAGAACACCCAAAGAAGGGGTAAGAAAGGGGAAAATCAGCTGAATCAGGTTCTATAGCAAAATCTTGCTGTATATCCCCAATCCAATATGTGCTCTATAACTGTTCTTGTTCTGAAATTTCATTCCATTTTCAGTTTCTGAGGAAGTTCCACAGGCCATTTTACTTGGAAAAATCATACATTCTAACCCTATGATAGATTAATCCTCAAAAAACTGGATAGAATTTTCCCTTTGGAATGTACCAAGGATGAAAAGAGTTGTTGAATTCTCCAAAAGATGTCAATGTGAATACACTTTTTAACCACTTCTTGTACATACAGAAGTCAAAGTACAATGAAGCAGTACAAACAATAGTACGTGGCTCAAACATAACACAAATACCTATTTCATTGCCCACCACACCATGTAATATCATGTTATGCTCACAGCAAGATAGAAGTACAAGTCACATCTGACTACCTATGGTTCAAGCCAGCATATCTAATCATGACACAATGATAATTCAGCAATGCAGCGATCTTGCTAAAAGACCATTTCAGAGGGTGACCAGGAAATGATGCTTTCTCTAGAGGAAAATCAAAACGTGAGAAGCAACTGACACATACTTCTAGCTATAAAGATTATTCAACACATCCCACAGCCATTGCTCTGCATTGTGAACTTTCTGAACCTTACTGTGTTATGCACGCTATGAATCTTGTAACTGATAACTGTTTAGAAGCAAATTTACAGCCTGTCTCTCAGATAGTATAAGAGTACTAGTGCCAGCGGTGCTGACCAGCACTCACCAGCCTGAGAGGCTAGTCTGCTCACCCACCAGGGCGGGTCGGGGCTGGGAGCTGAGGCTCTGGCTTCGGAGGTCAGATCCCAGGGAGAGGACTGGGGTCGGCTGCGTGAACACAGCCTGAAGGGGGCTAGTGCGCCACAGCTGGCCGGGAGGAAGTTTGTGAAAAAGTCTGGACCTGCCTAAGAGGCAAGAAACCACTGTTTCTGGGTGCACAAGGAGAGGGGATTCAGAGCAATGCCTAAACGAGCTCCAGAGATAGGAGTGAGCCACGGCTATCAGCGTGGACACCACAGACAGGCATGAGATGCTAAGGCTGCTCCTGCAGCCACCAAGAAGCCTGTGTGCAAGCACAGGTCACTATCCACACCTCTCCTTCCCGGAGCTGTGCAGCCTGCCACGGCCAGTGGACAATTTCCACTGCCACGAAGTTGTCCCTGCCAGGGTCCTGTGATCCAGGGACAACTTCCCGGGGAGAACACATGGCATGCCTTGCCTCAGGCTGCTACAACATCACGCTGGCCTCTGCCTTCGCAGAATCACCCTGAATTCTGTACCCCTCCCTTCCCCAGCCTGAGTGAGCCAGAGCCCCCTCATCAGCTGCTCCTTTAACCCCGTCCTGTCTGGGCGGGGAACAGACGCCCTCAGGGGACCTACACGCAGGGGCGGGGCCAAATCCAAAGCTGAACCCCAGGAGCTGTGGAACAAAGAAGAGAAAGGGAAATCTCCTCCAGCAGCCTCAGGAGCAGTGGATTAAATCTCCACAATCAGCATGATGTACCCTGCATCTCTGGAATACCTGAAAAGACAAGGAATCATCCCAAAATTGAGGTGGTGGACTTTGGGAGCAACTGTAGACTTGGGGTTTGCTTTCTGCATCTAATTTGTTTCTCGTTTTATATTTATCTTAGTTTAGTATTTACAGTTTATTATCATTGGTAGATTTGTTCTTTTATATATATATATTTATTTATTTATTTTCCTTTTTCTCTTTTTGTGAGTGTGTATGTGTATGCTTCTTTGTGTGATTTTGTGTGTATAGCTTTGCTTTTACCATTTGTCCTAGGGTTCTGTCTGTCCCTTTTGTGTGTGTGTGTATGTATGTGTGTGTGTGTTTTTACTATAGGTTTTAGTGCTTGCTATCATTGGTGGATTTGTTTTTTGGTTTGGTTGCTCTCTTCTTTCTTCCTTTCTTTTTTTTATTACTTCAAAAATGTTTTTCTTTTTAATAATTTTTTAATTTTATATTTTAATAACTTTATTTTATTTTTTCTTTCTTTCATCTTTTCTTTCTTTCTTTTCTCCCATTTCTTCTGAGTCGTGTGGCTGACGGGGTCTTGGTGCTCCGGCCAGGTGTCAGGCCTGTGCCGCTGAGGTGGGAGAGCTGAGTGAGGGGACATGGGTCCACCAGAGACCTCCTGGCTCCATGTAATAACAAACAGCAAATGATCTCCCACAGATCTCCATCTCAGTGCTAAGACCCAGCTCCACTCAACAACCAGCAAACTACAGTGCTGGACACCCCATGTCAAACAACTAGCAAGACAGGAACACAACCCCACCCATTAGCAGAGAGGCTGCCTAAAATCATAATAAGGTCACAGAACCCGCAAAGCACACCACCGGACGTGGTCCTGCCCACCAGAAGACAAGATCCAGCCTCATCCACCAGAACACAGGCACCAGTCCCCTCCAACAGGAAGCCTACAGAACCCACTGAATCAACCTTAGCCACTGGGGTCAGACACCAAAAACAACGGGAACTACAAAGCTGCAGCCTGCGAAAAGGAGACGCCAAAACAAAGTAAGTTAAGCAAAATGAGAAGACAGAGAAACAGACAGCAGATGCAGGAGCAAGGCAAAAACTCACCAGATCAAACAAATGAAGAGGAAATAGGCAGTCTACCTGAAAAAGAATTCAGAGTAATGATAGTAAAGGTGATCCAAATCTTGGAAATAGAATGGAGAATATACAAGAAACGTTTAACAAGGACCTAGAAGAACTAAAGAGCAAACAAATGATGATGAGCAACACAATAAATGGCATTAAAAATTCTCTAGAAGGAATCAATAGCAGAATAACTGAGGCAGAAGAACGGATAAGTGACCTGGAAGATAAAATAATGGAAATAACTACCACAGAGCAGAATAAAGAAAAAAGAATGAAAAGAATTGAGGACAGTCTCAGAGACCTCTGGGACAACATTAAATGCACCAACATTTGAATTATAGAGATCCCAGAAGAAGAGAAAAAGAAACGGACTGAGAAAATATTTGAAGAGATTATACTTGAAAACTTCCCTAATATGGGAAAGGAAATAGTCAATCAAGTCCAGGAAGCACAGAGAGTCCCATGCAGGATAAATCCAAGAAGAAACACACCAACACACATATCAATCAATCAAAAATTAAATACAAAGAAAAAATATTAAAAGCAGCAAGGGAAAAAAACATACAAGGGAATCCCCAAAAGGTAAACAGCTGATCTTTCAGCAGAAACTCTGCAAGCCAGAAGGGAGTGGAAGGACATATTTAAAGTGATGAAAGAGAAAAAGCTACAACCAAGATTACTCTACCCAGCAAGGATCTAATTCAGCTTTGACAGAGAAATTAAAACCTCTACAGACAAGTAAAAGCTGAGAGAATTCAGCACCACCAAACCAGCTTTTCAACAAATGCTAAAGGAACTCTTTAGGCAAGAAGCAAAAGAGAAGGAAAAGACCTACAATAACAAACCCATTACAATTAAGAAAATGGTAATAGGAACATACATATCAATATCTACCTTAAATGTAAATGGATTAAATGCTCCAACCAAAAGACATAGACTGGCTGAGTGGTTACAGAAACAAAACCTGTATATTTGCTGTCTACAAGAGACTGACTTCAGACCTAGGGATGCATACAGACTGAAAGTGATGTGATGGAAAAAGATATTCCATGCAAATGGAAATCAAAAGAAAGCTGCAGTAGCAATTCTCATATCACACAAAATAGACTTTAAAGACTATTACAAGAGACAAAGAAGGACACTACATTATGATCAAGGGATCATTCCAAGAAGAAGATATAACAATTGTAAATATTTATACACCCAACATAGGAGCACCTCAATTCATAAGGCAAATGCAAACAGCCATAAAAGGGGAAATTGACAGTAACGCAATCACAGTAGGGAACTTTAACACCCCACTTTCACCAAAGAATAGAACACCCCACTTTCACCAAAGAACAGATCATCCAAACTGAAAATAAATAAGGAAACACAATCTTTAAATAAACACATTAAACACAATGGACTCAATTGATATTTATAGGACACTCCATCCAAAAACAACAGAATACACTTTCTTCTCAAGTGCTCATGGAACATTCTCCAGGACAGATCATATCTTGGGTCACAAATCAAGCCTTGGTAAATTTAAGAAAATTGAAATCATATCAAATATCTTTTCTGACCACAATGCTATGAGACTAGGTATCAATAAGAGGAAAAAAACTGTAAAAAATACAAACACATAGAGGCTAAACAATACACTACTAAATAACCAAGAGATCACTGAAGAAATCAAAGAGCAAATCAAAAAATATCTAGAAACAAATGACAATGAAAACATGACGACCCAAAACCTATGGAATGCAGCAAAAACAGTTCTAAGAGGGAAGTTTATAGCAATACAATCCTAACTCAAGACACAAGAAACATCTCAATTAAACAACCTAACCTTACACCTAAAGCAATTAGAGAAAGAAGAACAAAAAAACCCCAAAGTTCGCAGAAGGAAAGAAATCATAAAGATCAGACCAGAAATAAATGAAAAAGAAATGAAGGAAACATTAGCTAAGGTCAATAAACCTAAAAGCTGGTTCTTTGAGAAGATAAACAAAATTGATAAACCATTAGCCAGGCTCATCAAGAAAAAAAGGGAGAAGACTCAAATCAACAAAATTAGAAATGAAAAAGGAGAAGTAACAACTGACACTGCAGAAATACAAAGGATCATGAGAGATTACTATAAGCAACGATATGCCAAAAAAATGGACAACCTGGAAGAATTGGACAAATTCGTAGAAAAGCACAAGCTTTGGGGACTGAACAAGGAAGAAATAGAAAATATAAACAGACCAACCACAAGCACTGAAATTGAGACTGTGATTAAAAACCCTCCAACAAACGAAAGGCCAGGACCAGATGGCTTCACAGGCAAATTCTAACAAACATTTAGAGAAGAGCTAACACCATTCCTTCTCAAACTCTTCCAAAATATATCAGAGGGAGGAACGCTCCCAAACTCATTCTGTGAGGCGACAATCACCCTGATACCAAAACCAGACAAAGGTGTCACAAAGAAAGAAAACAACAGGCCAATATCACTGATGAGCATAGATGCAAAAATTCTCAACAAAATAGTAGCAAATAGAATTCAACAGCACATTTAAAGGATCACACACCATGATCTAGTGGGGTTTATCCCAGGAATAATCCCAGCAAGGATTCTTCAATATACGCAAATCGATCAATGTGATATACCATATTAACAAATTGAAGGAGAAAAACCATATGATCATCTCAATAGATGCAGAGAAAGCTTTTGACAAAATTCAACACCATTTATGATAAAAATCTTCCAGAAAGTAGGCATAGAGGGAACTTTCCTCAACATAGTAAAGGCCATATATGACAAACCCACAGCCAACATCATCCTCAATGGTGAAAAACTGAAACCATTTCCACTAACATCAGGAACAAGACAAGGTTGCCCACTCTCACCACTATTATTCAAAATAGTTTTGGAACTTTTAGCCACAGCAATCAGAGAAGAAAAAGAAATAAAAGGAATCCAAATCAGAAAAGAAGAAGTAAAGCTGTCCCTGTTTGCAGATGACATGATACTATACCTAGAGAATCCTAAAGATACTACCAGAAAACTACTAGAGCTAATCAATGAATTTCGTAAAGTAGCAGAATACAAAATTAATGCACAGAAATCTCTGGTATTCCTGTACACTAATGATGAAAAATCTGAAAGAGAAATTGGGGAAACACTCCCATTTACATTGCAACAAAAAGAAAAAATTACCTAGGAATAAACCTACCTAAGGAGACAAAAGACCTGTATGCAGAAAATTATAAGACACTGATGAAAGAAATTCAAGATGATACAAACAGATGGAGAGATATACCATGTTCCTGGATTGGAAGAATCAACATTGTGAAAATGACTATACTACCCAAAGCAGTCTACAGATTCAATGCAATCCCTATCAAACTACCAATGGTATTTTTCACAGAACTAGAACAAAAAATTTCACAATTTGTATGGAAACACAAAAGACCCCGAATAGCCAAAGCAATCTTGAGGAAGAAAAAGAGAGCTGGAATCACGCTCCCAGACTTCAGACTATACTACACAGCTACAGTAATCAAGAGAGTATGGTACTGGCACAAAAACAGAAATACAGATCAATGGAACAGGACAGATAGCCCAGAGATAAACCCACACACATATGGTTACCTTATTTATGATAAAGGAGGCAAGAATATACTATGGAGAAAAGACAGCCTCTTCAATAAGTGGTGCTGGGAAAACTGGACAGCTACATATAAAAGAGTGAAATTAGAACACTCCCTAACACCATACACAAAAATAAACTCAAAATGGATTAAAGACCTAAATGAAGGCCAGACACTATAAAACTGTTAGAAGAAAACATAGGCAGAACGCTCTATGACATAAATCACAGCAAGATCCCTTTTGACCCACCTCCTAGAGAAATGGAAATAAAAACAAAAATTTAAAAATGGGACCTAATGAAACTTAAAAGCTTTTGCACAGTAAAGGACACCATAAACAAGACTCAAAGACAACCCTCAGAATGGGAGAAAATATTTGCAAACAAAACAACGGACAAAGGATTAATCTCTAAAGTATACAAACAGCTCTTGCAGTTCAATATCAAAAAACAACCCAATCCAAAAATGGGCAGAAGACCTAAACAGATACTTCTCCAAAGAGGATATACAGATTGCCATCATATGAAAGGATGCTCAACATCACTAATAATTAGAGAAATGCAAATCAAAACTACAATGTGGTATCACCTCACACCGGTTAGAATGGCCATCATCAAAAAATCTACAAACAATAAATGCTGGAGAGACTGTGGAGAAAAGGGAACCATCTTGCACTGTTGGTAAGAATGTAAATTGATACAGCCACTATGTAGAACAGTATGGAGGTTCCTTAAAAAGCTAAAAATAGAGCTACCGTACGACCCAGCAATCCCACTCCTGGGCATGTACCCTGAGAAAACCATAATTCAAAAAGAGTCACAATGTTCACTGCAGCTCTATTTACAATAGCCATGGACAATAGGACATGGAAGCAACCTAAGTGTCCATTGACAGGTGAATGGAATAAAGAAGATGTGGTACATATATACAATGGAATATTACTCAGCCATAAAAAGAAACAAAATTGAACTATCTGTAGTGAGGTGGATGGACCTAGAATCTGTCATACAGAGTGAAGTAAGTCAGAAAGAGAAAAACAAATCCCGTATGCTAACACATATATATGGAATAAAAAAAAAAAATGGTTCTGAAGCACCTAGGGGCAGGACAAGAATAAAGAGGCAGACGTAGAGAATGGACTTGAGGATACAGGGAGGACGAAGGGTAAGCTGGGACAAAGTGAGAGAGTGGCATGGACATATATACGGTACCAAATGTAAAATAGATAGCTAGTGGGAAGCAGCCACATAGCACAGGGAAATCAGCTCGGTGCTTTGTGACCACCTAGACGGGTGGGATAGGGAGCGTGGGAAGGAGACGCAAGAGGGAGGAGATGTGGGGATATATGTTTACATACGTCTGATTCACTTTGTTGTAAAGCAGAAACTAACACACCATTGTAAAGCAATTATACTCCAATAAAGATGTTGAAAAAAAAAAGAGTACTCATCTACTTAAGGTCACATAGCTTATATGTGGAAGAGCAGGGCTTTGGTCTCTGAAAAATGACTTAGTCTAATATGAGAGGAACTGAGAAAACACTAAATAAAGTATGTGAATCTCTAAGAAGCGTGGTTGGCACACATAAGGTACCTGTAAATTATAGTTATCATTACTGATTTTTCTAATAAGATGGGGAGTAAATAAAAATGGATCAACCATGCTCATAAGAAATCTATCATGTACTGTATATTTAGTTACCTGTCTGTATGTAAATGTTTTATCATCCAAATTAGATTGCTAAATACTTTAAAGATGGATTTAAAGTCAATTAAAAATATGCAGGAGTCAAATAATACTGTGATGAGGTATTTATTGAAGACATTTTAGAAAAACAAAGAAGGAAAATAACCAATCAGGTCCTAAAGCAAAATCATATTTTTGTAACCACTCTTTATATTTAGTACATTTTCTTTCTGTTTTGTATACATAGAACTTTTTTGAAGAATAACTGGAACCCATATAAAACATATAATTTTATATTCTCTTTTTAAAACTTGACATTACATTATAAGCCTTTTTCTATTTTATTACAGTCTTTGCAACAACATAATGACTTTCATTCTTACACTAACAGATTTCTCTGGTTTATTTAATTACTACTTTTTTTTTTTTTTTTTTGTGGTACGCGGGCCTCTCACTGTTGTGGCCTCTCCCGTTGCGGAGCACAGGCTCTGGACGCGCAGGCTCAGCGGCCATGGCTTACGGGCCCAGCCGCTCCGTGGCATGTGGGATCTTCCCGGACTGGGGCACGAACCCGTGTCCCCTGCATCGGCAGGTGGACTCTCAACCTCTGCGCCACCAGGGAAACCCTAATTATTACTTTCTTATTGAACATTTAGGCTATTCACAATTGTAGAACATTATACATAATTCTGTTATAAATAACTTTCTCTCTCTCTCTCTCTCTCTCTCTCTCTCTCTCTCTCTCCACCTCTCCCCAGCACCTCTCTCTCTCTCCTTTCCCCCCCTCTCTTTTGGCCTTTAACATTATTTACTCAAGAGAGAGTTCAAAACTCTAATTACTAACTAAAAGATTTCTAATGTCTTCTTGAATCTTGTACCACATTTTATATCGAGCTTACTTTTATTCCCCACAGTGCCCAATATAATGCCACCCATAAAGTAGGTGCTTTATAAATATATACTGTTTAAATGACTAATAGAATAAATGGGAAAACTTCACCAATTATTGGCACACTGGTTTAATCTATTAGTATATTAAATCGAGTTCACAAAGTCAACGTCATTGTAAAGATGTAAGAACAGAAGGTCCACAATAAAATACTTTAGAAGTATAATGAACTATCGGCACACAAAATGCTGTTATTTAGATGTTTGGTTCTCTAATTTCTAGTGCATAGACTTTTAGTGCAACAAAGAATTCTTAGGATTCTTTACAATCCCTTATCAATGAAAAAAAAAACAAGCATTTGAAATAACAGAAAGAATTGGATTGCTTTTCATGAAATACTTCAAAATAATTTTTAAAATCTAATTTTTTTTTTTTTTTTGTGGTACGCGGGCCTCTCACTGTTGTGGCCTCTCTTGTTGCGGAGCACAGGCTCTGGACACGCAGGCTCAGTGGCCATGGCTCACGGGCCCAGCTGCTCCGCGGCATGTGGGATCTTCCCGGACCAGGGCACGAACCTGTGTCCCCTGCATCGTCAGGCGGACTCTCAACCACTGCACCACCAGCGAAGCCCTTAAAATCTAATTTTAAAAGCTCTATGTTTAATGGAGAAATCGCATATAAAGTATTGGTTTAATACAAAGTGAAAATGAATATTCAATTCTCCTAAATACTATGCTCCAGTCTTGTCTTCTCCTTCTACCAGGTCCTCACAAACCAATAATACATTCTGATTGGTATGTAATGTTTTAATCTTAAATTCAAAGTTTGGTAAGGCAGTTACTTATTCAAAATATTTTTAATGAATACTGACCATATTCCAGGCTACTAGAAACTATTCTAAATGAACTGCAAGTTCCTAAATGTCCCCTGCCCCTCCTCCTCTGGACCTCTATGCACTGCTGTTACACTGACCTACCCCTCTTGTTTAAGTGGGTAACTCTTACTTTTCTTTTATTTCAAAATTCCATTAGATGTTATCTCCACTGCAAAGCTGCCCCTTCCACCCCAAGAAAGTGTTAGATGCCCCTTATGTTGTGCTACTACAACCCCTGTGCTTATTCCTTATCATATTATATCATAAATGCCTATTAATTTTTGTGTCTCCTCCTCTAGACTGTAACTGCGTAGAGGATAGATGATTTACCTTTCTTATAAATTAAGAGGATTCAAGTTATCCTGGTAATGTACACTCTTGTGAGTGTTTTGTGCTTATAAATGTTAACTGTCTTGAGACTAGCTGGTATATATGGCACAATTTCACAATTATAATTGGCTCTAGTTTCCTAAGCATTATATTTATTCCTCTGATTAAACTGAAAGCTCCCTGGGGTCAGGGTTCTTGTCTTAACCTTCTTCTGTAACCTCCAGAGTGCTAGAAAAGAATACTCATTAATTAATTATTCATGAGTGGCCACACTGGACACAATCACAACTCTAATACAATCATCACTGAAGCCCAGTTTACTGGCAATATAATAACACTATTTGAACTCTTCTTTAAGAACCAGGAATTTGACAGCAAGGTAAATGGTATAACCCATAAGAAAAGCAATTTCTTAATATTTTCCAAGGAGCAAAAAAGCCCCATATTCAGGAATGCCTTTTCTCAGATCTCTCCTAAAAACATAATCTAAAAATCATAGACTTGGGCTTCCCTGGTGGTGCAGTGGTTGAGAATCTGCCTGCTAACGCAGGGGACACGGGTTCGAGCCCTGGTCTGGGAGGATTCCACATGCCGCGGAGCAACTAGGCCTGTGAGCCACAACTACTGAGCCTGCGTGTCTGGAGCCTGTGCTCCGCAACAAGAGAGGCCGCTGTAGTGAGAGGCCCGCGCACCACGATGAAGAGTGGCCCCCGCTTGCCACAACTAGAGAAAGCCTTCGCACAGAAACGAAGACCCAACGCAGCAAAAATAAATTAATCAATTAATAAACTCCTACCCCCAACATCTAAAAAACTAAAACTAAAAAAAAAAAAAATCATAGACTACTATTTTCATGAAGATGTTTTTAATATTTTATTCTTTCTTAAAATGGTTAAAGCTTAACCACATGGGAAATAACTTCTTTCCCACACAGTATTTTTCCTCCTGTGGTAGGATCCTACTCAATATAAGTCCTGGCCTTTCTCTGCCTACTAATTCACTCCAACCTAAATGAGGAAGAAGGATGGCTTACCTGTCAGTTTTGGTAAAATAAACCAGGCATGTGTAGCCCACCTGCACCCTTCTTCCTCTTGGGAGCAAGTGGGCCATAGAGAACATCTGCTCCCCATGGGTATGATCTTCATCACTGCTGAGATCAGGCATGGTCCATTACTGGTTGCAATTGGGGAGGGGGTAGCATGAGGAAAGAGTCTGCTTAATTGCAAGGTTTAGTGAGAGACTCACCTGGCTCTCACAATAAGCTCCATGTTCCAACCTGTGCTTAATCAGTAATAAAGGTAATATTTTGGCTTCATTTGCCACTCTTTTGTTTTATTTCTCAAATTATTCAAAGCCTTATTCAAAGCCCAGGCAGAGAAGAGGAATGCCATTTATTGGCTCCCCTCAGAGATCAACAGATGGGAATATGCAAAAGTGAAGATAGCTTTACTGTTATAGTAGTGAAACTATAAGTGATGCTTATCTTCTATTTTCCTAAACTTTCATTATTGTGTTATAATATCTTTATTAAAAAAATAGGGGTTGTAGGAAGGCCAAAGCAACAACAAAAAAACAAACAAAAACAAACAAAAATTATTTCTGTACTACATATCAATTTAATCTTTTATCACACCCGCTTGAAAATAATTAAGCTGAATTTGAAAAGTAAAACAACATATTAAAAACACAAAATTTTCAACACATACAAAAAGTGCAAAAACACACGCCTACTTTTAAAGGCGTGAACTTAGGTGCTATGGATAGTCTCAATTTTTCAAAAGGGAAGAAGAAATGTGATGACTCTTTTTAACAATTCCAGAAGGCAAGACGCTTTGGAAGAAAAGGACCACTTCTCTAGAGATGTCTGCTCTTCTCGACAGGATTTTAAATGTCATTATCACTAGTTGGCAGAGAAAGGATCCAATATGTCACTGGAAAATATGTCCCCAAATGAAGCAAATGATAGCAGAAGTTTGGTCTAAAACCAGACCTACAGTTTGGCTTCCCTGAGGCTCAGGTCTGGTGGAAGAGCCAGACTTTCACCCTAGAACTCTTTATCTCCCATAGCTCCCTTGCTTCCTCTGTCTTCTAGCTCCCATAAACCCCCTTTCTGTGTCTTAAAAGTTTGACAGCTTCATTTCAAAGGATCTCGAAGAGAATTTACAAAAGTGCAACGTAATTCCTTCCATGTTAAAAAGGAAATTAGCTCCTGAGAGCTGTGTATCTACCACAGGGAAGGGGCTTTAGGTGAAGTTCGCTTAGCAGTATATTGACCGTTGCCACACAACACTCCTTATGTACTAAATCCCAGCAATTTTATTTTGCATTCTGATACAAGAAGAAATACAATTAGATAAATTTGAGCACAGCAATAGAAATCTGAGAATAGGGTATAAACCTTTCAGATGAGGCAAGTGATTAGATTTTCTTGACTGGTGAAGAAAAAGAAAAGTATTATGAAAATACACCATACCCTGATTGTTGAATTTTATATTTTCACCGTTTTGCTCCATTAATCTGCTAGACCATGCCTAATATAATCCATCAAGGAGGGTATTTTGACAGCAAGCATCAGTTTCATCATCTATGAAATGGAGATAATATTTCACAGAGTGAGGTTTAAACTAGGTGACTATTTTAAAGAAGGCTGGCATGGTGCTTGCCTAATAGAAAAGACCCCAATATGCCATTATTTTATGGTGTATAGGTGGCTTACTTTTGACCATCATATAATATAAATGATTTCCCTAAACTTTATATAGACTAAGGGCTACCCACTTGCATTCAAATCACTTTAAATTCTTAACTTTTTCTACTCCACCCTTTATATACAGTATTACCAAAATACCTACATGTCATCTTCTTCTCTTGGAGACTCACAGTGTATCTTAGCATACTAAATGCTCTGAGATGCTCTGTAGTAAAGAAATATGCCCTTTGTGTTTGTGTTTGTTTAAATTTTATAAGAAGTTCTATTTTAATATTTCCTTGTTTACTTTTCCACAGGACACAGTAGAAAACAAGACACTAAAATATAGGAAGAGTTAATGATCAGTGGCAGAACTGTAGGTGATTTTTATTTTCTGCTTTTGTCTTTTTCATAATGTCCCCCTAAATCTTAAATTTCCATATTTTTACAATCAGATAAATCATTCTTTAAAAAAAAAAAAATACAGTGCCTAATGGCACTTAGTGCCTAATGGCACTAAGACTGTATTTGCCAAGTGCTTGTTATCCCTATATCTCTGTCCCTGGATCTTAGTATCTTCGTTTCCTCATTGAGTATCTTGGGCTTTTCATCAGTACAATGAACATATCATTTTCATAATACTTCTCATGGTAATCATTTTGAAATCCGAGTACAATGAAATGCTAACAAACAGAAGCAGGGCATTTTGCTTTGAAGACTCCTCTAAAAATTCAAATCCAAGGGTCTACAGATAGAGTCATTATACTAAGGAAAGGTCAATTCGACTTTTCCAGGATGAGGCTTTCTAATTCTGACTTCACAGCTTTTGGAGTGACAAGATTTAGCCTCACTGAATACCTGGGCTACTTCTCAGTTGTGTGATCTAGAATATAATGTATTGCATAATCTCCCTGAGGATCTATTTTCTTATCTGCAAAATGGGAACAAGGTCACTCATGCCTCAGGGTTATTGAAATAACAAAATGGGATAACTCTCTGTGGAAATGCTTTGTAAATGGAAGTACAAAATTCAGTACAGAAATTATTTAAAAGAAAAATCCTCTCCTTATAGTATCAGGCAGAAAAAGCTAAATGAAAAAAACAGCAATGCCTCATGGCAACACTTGCATGTCTTAAGTATATGTCCAAAGTATAGTCTTGCAAAAAATCACCAGTAAATGTCAGACAGACATTTCTTCTCTAACTGAAAGATATTCTGATTATTAGTAGGTGAAAACGTAGTTTCCACTAAGTGAGATATTTGCTATAATCTCCATGAGCATTCTACTCTTGTTGCCTTAGAGGTCCCTCTTCGCTTTCATTCATACTAAGTAAAATGTGCAAAAGTTGCCTTGCTAGTAGTCTACTAATTTATCTTACTAAAGACTGATGATAGTTTTCTCAGCTTCCGTAGTGTTTCCTCACTTATAAAGCAATACCTTTTTCTGACCTTCAGTACATAACACAAAGCAATTAGTTTTTGCTCTTTCAATGTAAAAGCACCTATTGTAAAACTGTCAGACTAAAAATGACTAGATTCCAAGATTAATGAATATTAATGAGAAAACTAGCAGTCTTTCTCCTCTTAATCATCCTCTACAATATTAATCTTTCTTACAACATGCCAAACCACAAGCCTAAATTCCACCAAATTAAAGAAAGGATGGAGAAGAAAATATCACTTACTATCATGGATTCTACTGCTATACTTAATATGAGGTTGACCAGAGAGAGACTTAAAGATGCCTTGGGAATATGCAATCACACATTGTCTCTTCTATTCTGCGGATTCTAGAGAAATGTGAAAAATGACCTTTAGACTTTTCTATATTAATTATACATCAACTTTTTAAAAAACCATTAGACACTTATCTGTGTTTTTAAAAAACCATTAGACACCTATCTGTGTTCCTTGGTAATTATTTAGTTAAGCCATTTCACATCTCTGGGTTTCAGTTTTGTCATCTGTAAATATAAAGAGGTTATAGATATCTATCAATAGAGAAAAAGTTTTATGTAAGTTAAGGTCCATCTATACAGTGGAATTTTATGGATCCTTTAAAAGCGATAAAGGTGAAAACCCCAACAAAATGGAAACCAGACTTTTATGGGAGAAAATCAGGATAAAAATTACTTGTATATTAAAATTAGAATTAGGTATAAATGCATAAACACAAATAACAATCTAAGAAGAACATGGAGAAATGAATGTTTTGTCATTCTCTCTGTTGTTACTTTTATAATACCTAATACCTAAAGATCTTCCCCTTACCCAGTAAAATTAAATAAAGAAGTTAAGCTACTATGATTAGGATTAAAATTCCATTACCCTATACTACAATGATGAGCATACATACAGTGGTTAGCTATATATATTAACTATACTTAAGTATTTTGTGTACATTGATCTTTCCCTATGAATATATTGTAACAATCTTAAAGAAGAAATCCATGTATTTTACCCCCTTTCAATCCTCTGTAACACTGGTTGTTCAGGACTGAGCACACATAGAAGGCTAACAGATTTAGGGATTCAGGATTTGCAGCATCCATCGTATGGTGAGTCAAATTATTGCCAGTCCCCTGATACCAATTCATATCATCTCTCAGAAGCCAGCTCATAACCCTCTTTAAAAAAGGAATTAGCATATTTTAACAGCATTGTTTGTTTAATGCATATATTCCAAAATAAGCTGTATTTCCATGCGGGCAGAGATATATCTACTGCATTGATTACACTATCTCTAGCATCCAGCACTATGTCTGCAATATGGAAGACTGGCCATAAGTATTTGCTGTACCATTAGATCAAAATTTCTCAACCTGAGCACTACCGATGTTTTAATTTTCTGTTGTGTGGGGTGGAGGGGGGCAGTGCGTTGTAGGATGTTTAGCAGCATCTCAGGTCTCTACTCACTATCTGCCATGAGGTTCTCAATAAACATGTGGTAATTGTCAAAATTATCTAAAATGTTTGGTTGTGATACATGATTGGTTGTAGAAGTGCTACCAGTACTTTCTCATGACATGGAGTGTCAGATGATATAAGCAGGATAGTGAGCTACTATTCACAAATAAAAATTATTGCCATCCCAGCAAGTACCCAGAGTTTAAACAGTATCTACAAAGACTTTAAAGTATCTAAAGAGAAGTAAAGTTTGTAACTTAAGAGAAAAAAAAAAAAAAGGTGGGGGAAATATAATTAGAATAAACCTAGTTATATCAAAGGATTATAGTTAAACCAAGGATTATAACAAGGCAAAAAAAAAATCATTAACTGACTAATATCCAATATACTGCAGGTATCTAATCACCCTAATTACCTTTCTTATAATTCACCTACTGTGAACCTGCATACCTATGGTGGGAACCTCTACCCATGGGGAATTGTTAGGGGCCTCTCCTCACCTTAGCTAGGTGTTCAGTCTTTCCAAATTATTAGTGCCCATAATGCTTAAAATTTGGCAAATAAAGAGGATCTTTCAGCAATTCCATCCTTCTCAGGAAAAGAGAACAAACCTACTATGTCATCACACACACATACCACATACACACAGAGTATACAAATACTGAGGGTAAAAAAGTTCAAGAAGTCTACTGAGAACAAAGAAGGAATTAAAAAGGCATGTTTAAAAATATTCCTAATAGAACTCTATCTTAAATCCCTGTCTGCCCTCATACTCTAGCCACTGAGGCTAGATCACACAGAAGAAAACATCTAGACTCCTCTTTTTCTAAAGGAGAAAACAGTACTAGGACGTAAAGAACAAGTCCTTGTCTTTCCTTTCTTTAGGCCTTACCTACACCCTCAAATTTTCCAGAGTTAAAGGTACCTCCCGAGAGAATGTTAACCCAGCTCTACGTTTCACTACCAAAATTACAGAGAGAGAGGAACAAGAAGCAAGAAGATGGCATTTCCAAAGCCTTCTCAATCCACTCCTTTCACCAAAGATTTCAAACTTTCCCTGAAGGAGGTGGGTGAAGCTTTGTTCAATATGGCATCAGTATTTGTAAGAAATGTGTTTTGTGAACTCTCCTCTCAGAGAAAGCACAAAAAGCAATGAAAGATGTTTAACAAACAACAGACATATGAAATAATGTGATTTGTTATGTCCCTAATACATTTTTATGTCAAAACCTGATCATCACTCAAGTTCCACCTGGATTTCAATCTTGTCTAAAACTGACTCATGCTTTTTCTATTTGTCCCAGTAAACTTGGGATAAAGTTGGGCATTTGGCCATTTTTTGTTCAGCATTAGCATTACTGCAAGGCTTAATAGGTTTCCCTTTTACTTATATAGCCGAGCCCAAGTACCCAGTTAAAGCCTCAAGCCATTAGTGGCATCATTAATGCCACAATGATTAAGTGAGATAGCCAAGCACCAGTGCACCATGAAGAACAATAGGAGATTTCAAAGTCAACTCTGAAGCAATTGTCATGATTCTTAAACAAGGCAAATGCATTAAGTTCCTATTATTTCCACATTTTGCACGTAAATGAGGGCTGTTTCTGGACCTTCAATCATACCTTAGAACTTTAACTGGATGTTAGAACGCAATGATAATCATTATTTTGTTACCAGTTTTGGTCCAGCAATATTGACTTAACTCTACTAGAAGAAATTTTTTTTTTTTTTTTTTTGCGGTACGCGGGCCTCTCACTGTTGTAGCCTTTCCCGTTGCTGAGCACAGGCTCTGGACGCGCAGGCTCAGCGGCCATGGCTCACGGGCCCAGCCGCTCCGCCTCATGTGGGATCTTCCCGGACCGGGGCATGAGCCCGCGTCCCCTGCATCGGCAGGCGGACTCTCAACCACTGCGCCACCAGGGAAGCCCAGAAATACATTTTTGCAGCAAAACCAGAGATGCCTATTTCTAACTCTAGAAAAAAGTATGCCATTAGCCTTCCCAATGAAACTGCTTAACAACTTATCAAATTACCCAAAGTTGTAGATACATACACCATGTAAATTCCCCCTTAATATAAAGTGTAATAAATTATCCATTAATTAATCCAATTCACTCATCTTACAAATTGTATGCAGGTTTAACTATGTGCCAAACACTGTGCTAAGTACTAGGAATGCAGTAATTAACAAAATAGACACAGCACTCTGCTCTTGCTATAGCAAGGAATACAGAAAGGTACGGCTGAGGAATTAGACATGGGTTCAAATTCTAATCCCCAAATTTACTACCTACATAAACTTAGCTAGTCATTCTAAACCTCCATTTTCTAATGTTTAAAATGGAGCTAATCATATCTTCCTCAGAGCTTACGGTAACAGTAAAGAATATACTATATTGTATGTGAAAGTACCCAAGATAGAGTTAGCACCTAACAGACACCCAATAAGTGTTACCAGTCCATAAAACCATCTGGTAACTCATGCTTTTTGAGTATCCTTTGGGAACTCAGTAGCTTTTGTGCTATATCAGATCAATCAAAATGGTTAATAAGCAATACATTTAAAATTATAAATAATTAATGCTGCAACAGCTAGAAAGAAATACTTCTCAGCAGAAGAAATTTTATAAAGAATGGTTAGAAAATTGCTCTCTGGGATCAAGAAGAAAAGATTGAGCATGTTTGCTCCAGGACTGAAAATCAATATGCAAAAAAAGCAAAGAAAATGTTCCATAATGTTGAAAATGTCATTACAAAGGCCAAGGAAGTATAATGAAGGTTCCTAAGTGACGAAAATCAGATGAGCATGGGAATGAACGGAAAAATGAACAAACACTTTTCTTGGGAGTTCATAGTTTATTTCTGAATATGAAAATTACATTCTGTAATATAACAATGAATCTCACTAACACAAAATGGTTGTTTTTGAAATCATGGTAATCTCTTTATTTGAAACTTAATACTCACAAAGAAATTGAATATTAACTGACAAAACAAATAATTTTAAAAAGGAATATAGGCCTATGTGAAGAGACATACTTTTTATACACTTTAAAAAATGTGGAACATATTTGTTCATTTTAACCAAATAAGCAAAAAATGAAGTTTGCTAATAAATTTATAAGATATACTGGTGAATGTTTTGATTTACTTACAATTACTTAACAGTTGTTAAAATGGTTTGGCAGTATAATGACTGATTTAAAAACTAGAATGAATAACATTTATTTACTAGTATGCAAATTCCTTACCAAGAAGCACACCTTTGAATCATTACTTTGTGTTGCTGTGAGAAATTTTTAAAAAAAGAAAAAAATTCATAAGCTTTCCCATTATATTATTAATTTGTGAGATCTAATAAATTGCAACACTGGAAGGGTCCTCAGAAATACACTTGCTCTAGCTGCCTGTGACCTGTCAGGTAAATGGAAATCCAGCAACCTTACTTCATTGTGTGGTCCTGTGTTTAGTCATCTTCGGAGTTCAGAATCACTCTCTTGTATCTAAGTAAAGCCCTTCCTGAATCAATTTACTTATGACTCTAAATTACCTTCTGTTCGGCCCTATTGATTCCACTACATTGTGCTTTTAAAATTTTTCTCTACATTGTCCTGTCTGTTCTTGCTTGGCTTTCTTCCTATCAAAAAATAAGGGAATGAATCAGGCATGAGATATAGTACCAATGCAGTGATCTCCTAGCCATGTGACTCTGAGGAAGCCACTTCACCTGTATGGCCTCAGGTTTTTCTTTGTAAATTGACAGAATTAGACTAAATTATAACTGAGATGCCTTTCAATCCTGTCATTCCAAGATTTGCATAAGGCTTGATGAGTTGCCATCTGCTTTAGTAGTAGGGGAAAAAGACACTCAAGCAAGAGGTGCAGATTGTAGTACAGGCTCTAATTTGGAAAAACTGTGTCACCTCTCTGAGACTAATTTGGCTCATTCATCAGAAAAGCATAATTATGCCTGTCCTGTTACTCACAGGGTAGACGATTCAGCGGGGTGAAGATACAGGTTGGTAAATAATGTAAACTTTATCCTTACCAATCTTTTAAGAACTGGCAGATGTAGGTAGGGGAAAAGATAATGAGTAGAAAAATATATATTACTTAGACAGTAAAACTGAGAGAGAGTCACAAAAATATGGATCAATTAGCTAATAAAAGGAGAAATTCATTTATCTCCCTAACAACTGATACATATTTGAAGACCTTAACTGTATTAAAAGCAAAACAAGTTAAATTTGACATCTGAGTAATTAGAAGAGCAAAGAACAATGGACTGGATTCTAACAATATTTTTGTCATAAATTACATGAATGAATGACTTTGGACAAATCACACTCTCATGTTCTTTTGTCAAATACAGACCCTTAAACTTAGCACCTCTAGAAGAAAAATTTTCTTCATTATAAATTTTATTTTTAATTATGTACTTTTTAAATTGGAGAGACAGAGGGAGATAGAACTTCCATTTTGACGATGATGGACTAGTTTATAACATTCCAGATCTTCTACTGAGAAAAACTCAAAAGTCTGGATTATCAAAACAGTTTCAAGTCTTCAAAGAGCCACCAGGGCAGCCAGGACTTGGGGGGCCAGAAGCCCTGAGAGAAGAAAACTCATTGAGGTGGGCTCAACACTTCTTTTCTCCTCAAAGCATTTTCCTATTTGTAACCAGGAGGCTGAGGAGCTAAACAGAAAGCTGAGCAGAAAACATCGGCTGAGTAAAGTGTTTGGCAGTCTTAAGAAAAATTGGAGTTTAGGGTTGAAAAGAAAGCTAGGACTTGAGGATAGAAGATTCTGCAGTAAAAGAAAGTGCAAAGAAATAAGGTCAGCCCTATGTGATATTTTTTTCTCTCAAGGCAATGCCTCAGCAGAGCAGCAACTGAGACTAAGCAGGTGAGAAGAGTGAAGGCTCTGAGAAGCTAAGCAGAACTTTTAACAATCACACAATGCTGGGGAGACAAAATTGGGCTTCAAGGCTCACCAATGAGGGAATGCACTGATAAACATCACAGGGTTAAGGCTAGGGTTCGGGTTAAGGTTAGGAATAGGGATAGAGGCAAACTGAAAATAGACTACCCTCATAAAAACTAAAACTTTGTCCTCAATTCAGCCCAGCCCATAATTGGACTGAAGTGATAGGCCCCTAATCTATCTGTACGTTAGAAGTAAAAGTAAAACCTAAGGGAAGATGATGTCATTCAGATTATCTATAATTTTTCATATATAATAGCTGTCATTCAATACAAAACTTCATATCCTGCCAAGAAACAAGAATAAAAGAAAAAGTAGAAAACAGAACAGACCCACAGTTCATCCAGATATTAGTTATTAAAATGGCCCTTGAAATAACCATGGTTGATATGTTTCAGAAAATAAATGGTACTCCTAAGATATAGGTACTTTTCCGTGTATATGTTGTACATCAATAGGAAGTTTATTTAAAAGTTAGTTTTAAAACATGAAAAGATAGAGAATTTCTCCAGAGTACTAGATCTATGAAACCCACCCAGACTTCAGACAATACTATAAACTACAGTAATCAAAACGCCATGGTACTGGCATAAAACCATACATATGGCTCAAATGAACAGAATAGAGAGCCCAGAAGTATATCATACACCTACGATCAATTAATCTTCAATAAAGGAGGCAAGAATATACAATGGAGAAAAGACAGTCTCTTCAGCAAGTGGTTTTGAGAACGCTGGACAGCTGCATGTAAATCAATGAAGTTAGAATACACCCTCACACCATACACAAAAATAAACTCAAAATGGCTTAAAGACTTAAATAAAAATAACCATAAAACTTCTAAAAGAGAATATAGGCAAAAAGTTCTCTGACATAAATCGTACCAATGTTTTCTTAGGTCAGTCTCCCAAGGCAACAGAAATAAAAGCAAAAATAAACAAATGGGACCTAATCAAACTTATAAGCTTTTGCACAGCAATGGAAACCATAAACAAAATGAAAAGACAACCTACAGATGGGAGAAAATAATTGCAAACGATGTGACCAACAAAGGCTTGACTTCCAAAATAAACAAATAGCTCATACAACTCAGTAACAACAACAGCAACAACAGAAAATCAAAAACTGGGCAAAAGACCCAAATAAACATTTCTCCAAAGAAGACATATAGATGGCCAACAGGCACATGAAAAGCTGTTCAACACCACTAATTATTAGAGAAATGCAAACCAAAACTATATACCATGAGGTATCACCTCATGCCAGTCAGAATGGCCATCATTAAAAAATCTACAAATAATAAATGCTGGAGAGGGTGTGGAGAAAAGGGAACCCTCCTACACTGTTGGTGGGAATGTAAATTGGTACAGCCACTATGGAAAACAGTATGGAGGCTCCTTAAAAAACTAGAAATAGAGTTACCATATGCTCCTGCAATTCCACTCCTGGGCATATATCTGGACAAAACTCTAATTCTAAAAGATACATGCACCCCAGTGTTTATAGCAGCACTATATACAGTAGCTAAGACATGGAAGCAACCTAAACGACCATTCACAGATGAATGCCTAAAGAAGATGTGGTATGTATACACAATGGAATACTACTCAGCCATAAAAAAGCATGAAATAATGCCATTTGCAGCAACATAGATTGATCTAGAGATTAACATACTAAGTGAATTACATCAGACAAAGACAAATATCATATGATATCACTTACATGTGAAATCTAAAAAAAATGATACAAATGAACTTATTTGCAAAACAGAAACAGACTCACAGACCTAGAAAACAAATATATGGTTACCAAAGGGGATTGCAGGGGTGGGGGCCAGGGGGACAGATAAATTAAGAGTTTTGGATTACCACATACACACTACTATATTTTTTAAAAAGTATGTGGGTAAATCTAAATGAATATTGGCTACATAAAACAATAATTGTTACTCTAAGAGAAAAAGAAATCATATGATCATCTCAATAGATGCAGAAAGTGCATTTTATTAAAGTCAACACTCATTCATGATATTTTTACGGTACTTGTTGGACATTTGTATGTCTTCTTTGGACAAAGGTCTGTTTGAGTCCTTTGCCCATTTTCAATCAGGTTATTTGGTTTTTTGCTATTGAGTTTTAGGAATTCCTTACATATTTTGGATATAACCCATTATCAAATACATGGCTTACAAATACTTTCTGTAGGTTTTTTTTTCCACTCTGTTGATTGTTTCCTTTGCTACGTAGAAGCTACTTTCTATTTGTCTATTTTGCTTTTCTTGCCTGTGCTTTTTTAACTGAAATTTCTGTCTGGCTCATTGTGACTCTTCTCCTTCTGTAATGGCATCCTTTTTCTACAAATATTTTCAAGACTACATATACATGATATGAATTCTTTTGCTCTGTGTTTTCCTCACAAATTACTTGATCTGATTAGCTGCAAATACAAAATTAGCAACTTAACTGTTGACCCTAGCAACAAATGCGCAGCTTCTGAGGACATATCTCTCAGGAGGCAAGTGTCGTATAGTTTGAAGGGTGACATGTCAGTCAAGCCTCGAAAGAGAAAGGCAGTAAAAGCTGCGGAAATTTAATATTTCCTCCCAAAGGAAAAGCTATTGATTAGGATGTAAATATTTTACTTTTTGTCCTTCTTAGGAACACATATATAATTTCCAATCTCACTAATATGAATCCTGTTGGTCAAATTCTAAACAATTGTGAGCTATAAATACTATCAGTAAGTTATCTCACATTTTCTGTGTTGTATTTTTCTCTTTTTTGTTTTAGTAGATAAAAATGTCAGAAACTATAAAGCATAAAATAACTAGGCATTGACCCCATTAATTTTCCCAACAGTTTTTCTCTCTATCATTTCAATTCATTTCATTTTATGATCTCTTCCTCAGGTAAGTGCTCCAGTACCTCAGTCACTTTGCTCCTAACATATCACGTGACTCTAGAAATTTTCCCCATCCAGTGCTTAGATGACTCAGCTGCAGGATATGAGGTTAATACAACCAGATGATTGAAGATGAGCATAACTTGTAAAAAGAGGGGTCACTTTGGAGGTTACAATATAGTAAGTAGGTAGGGTTTTCCCATTATTGTACTGATAAAACCTGAAATTGTGCCTTTTTCAATTTAGTTATCTAAAATTAAAGAGTTCAGACTCTGTTGTTGTAATGCTCTCTGAGTAATTTAGAAAATAGGATGAGGCTCTTTCATGCCATGGAGAAAGGTAAAGTTTGTCACTTATGGATGAAATTCTACATCAATGCAACAACTGAAAAATGTAGAGAGCAAGTTAAGTTTAATTAGTGTTTGATTACCGTATTCCAGCTATAAAAGTACATGAAAACGTTTCGTATTTAAATAGCATTTTCTACCTTTAAAGATGCATCTGCAAATTGGGGCTACTGGTTCCCACCTTACTCACTACACAGGGTTGTTGAGAAGATAACAATAATAACAGGCACCTTTTATTGAAAGCCTATTATGTCCTAAATACTGTGTTAAATATTTTATTTCTTTGAGATAAGTAATATTACAGACCTATAGGAAAACTGAGACTCAGAGAAGGTAAGTTATTACCCAAAGTCTTACAGCTTGTTAGGGGCAAGAAAAGACTTTTAAATTATGCATTTTTTATATGGAAATCCATGATCTTAACTATTACTTCATAGAGATCTAATATGGCAATAGAAATGAGTGCTTTGAAAGTTATATGCTACTAAGTTATCTGAAGAGGCAAATATGCCAAAGTAAAAGGGCTTCTACATGGACCTGTCTCTGAAACACTTGAAGCCAGAAGTTGGAAAGAGTTAATATTCTCATCACAACTAAGTTGTGGCTTCTGATCTGAGTAATCAATATCAAAGAAAAATAAAGACCCTAATAACAGATCTACAGCGGTATACAATGTTTAAATTTTTTTAATGACTCTGCCAGAAGGAGTGGGAGCAGAGATGGAACTGGAAAAACACATCATGAAATTCACTTATACATAGATTAATTAACTCAATAGGTATTTTCATCAAAGTATCTAGGCATTCAACAAGTGAAAAGTCTAAATGGAGAACTAAGGTACTAAAACAATGATAACTAAACAAAATCTTAGCTTAAGGATCTGTAGTAAGCACCAATGTATACCATTCTCAATTCAGGATCAACACCCTCATTCCCCCAGCTGATAGGAGCGTTCGCTGCTAAGGGTCACAGCTGAGCCCCTCTCTCCAGGAAGCTACCTTGACTAAAAGTATTTCCCCACCCCTAGGCAACTTGCGTCCAATTACTAGTTGATGTGGTGGTACAAATACTCAGGAAACCTTGCTTCAGTGAGAACAACTCTGAAGAACCATTCCAGGATCAAAGCTCCCCGTAGGATCAGCCAAGGCCTCCGTTACAACTGGATCTCGGTTCAACTCCCTTTGCCTAATTCTGGGTCTCTCACCCCTCCCAGGTATAGTTCCTAGAGCATTCCCTAATAAACTCTTGCATACAAATCTCAGAGTTTTTGAGACTCTTTTCTGGGGAAACTGGCCTATGACAACAATTAATCCCGAATTTGCCTCCAGTCCACTGTTTAAGGTTCTTACTATTATTACAAAACATGCACCCTGCTTCTATTTTCCCAATATCAAGTGTTGGAGTAGTAAATCTTTTACATGAGGCTGACATTACTTTGTGGAATTCCTAAAAATTCAATATAGACTCCATACATAATGAGGCTATCACATTGAAAAATGTCAGACTTTACAACCAAAGGGTTTTTAAAGACTTATAGATTATCAGCTTAGAAAATTTGTCTCTACAAAACAAAATAGCTTTAAGTTATGAAGAACAGACTTTAGCACCAACAGACTATATGACCCTCTAACTTACAGGCAGATCAGTGAGCTGTTCCCATTCTTTCTTGAATGAAATATAAAATCTATGTTGTGTTATGGAAATAATCCCCAGTGCTTCCTAAATCTGTGAAAAGTGATTTGATAAGAAGCAATGATTTGTAGTACTTGTAGATGAACTTTTACTTAACTGTATTACAACCTTCACTTCATTGAAGATTTGACATTTATTTACTACCTATTACATGCAAGGCACTCATCTGGGTTCTTTGGAGACAAATAAGATGATTTTAGACTCTAAATATTTGTTGATTCAATTGCCACTATTCCTTTCCTTCATGAGCCCACAACTTAGTTGGGAAGAAAGGCAAAATAAAAAGTAATACAGATAGAAGGCAGACACTGATTAAGTGTATGTGTATATTTGTTAGTAAGACAAATATAAGGATGACACTAAATGTCTGTCACATAATTAACACTTTTGTTCTCAGCAGATATATTCTATTGCATGTATCCAAGTAGTAGAAATATAAGCAAGAAAATGATACCAAATATTTCCAGAAGGTCTTTCAGACCTGAATGCTAAAAGTGAGTAAATCACACTATCACCGACTTTATATATAAAGCATTTTATCTTTTCAAAAGATTTTCTAATAAATTTTATTCAATTCCAGGTATAAGTAGTTAGGCTTATGAATGAACATGCTAAAATATCAATGTAAATGCACACATGGTTGTATATAAATCTCATTATATTCCACATCAAATCTAGTTTTTTTTTTTTTTTGCTTCTCCTGTCTCAGTGAATGGCACCATCATGTGCTCAGATGCTCAAGTTAAAAATCTGGAAATCATCTCTAGTGTCTCTCTATCCCTTGCCTCATATATTCAATCAATAAATTAATCTAATACACAGTACATCCTGCTATCTTACCTCCTAAATCATGCATTCTCAGCAGGGATGATATCACCCCAGGGGAGTGAAAATTGGTTCTTGGGGAGAGGGGGAGTGATGGTTAAATTTATGTGTCAACTTAGCTAGGCTATGGTACCCAATCATTTGGTCAAATATTAGTCTAGATGTTGCTATGAAGGTATTTTTAAATGATTAACATTTATAATAAGTTGACTTTAAGTAAAACAGGTTACCTTCCATACTGCATAGGCCTCATGCAATCGGTTGAAGGCTTTAAGAGCAAAGCCTGAAGAAGGAAGGAATTCTGCCTCAAAACTGCAACAGAGACTTGCAGCCTGCAGGCCTGCCCTACAAATTCCAGATTTGCCAGCCTCCACAATCCTGTGAGCCAATTTCTCTAAATAAATAGATCTCTCTCTCTCTCTCTCTCTCCTCTCTCTTTCTTGCTCCACCTACCTAATAAAAGGGGTAAAAAATATTTTCTATATAAAACACAGATATACATATCGTACATAAATACCTGTGGTATTAACATTTCACTGAGCAGGGAGTCAGTTAGGGTAAAATGTCTAAAAATCTCCTAGTCTCCTGGGGGCGGGGGGGATGATAATGAAAAAATAGTGAAGAAACACTGTACTAAGTATTTTTTAAGTGTGTCCTCTATTTTATATCTTTTATACCACTACACTAGGAGAGTAAACCATTTATCATCAAGAAAATTACTTCTGGGTTTCCCTGGTGGCGCAGTGGTTGAGAGTCCGCCTGCCGATGCAGGGGACACGGGTTCGTGCCCCAGTCCGGGAAGATCCCACATGCCGCGAAGCAGCTGGGCCCATGAGCCATGGCCGCTGAGCCTGCGCGTCCGGAGCCGGTGCTCCGCAACGGGAGAGGCCCCGACAGTGAGAGACCCGCGTACCGCAAAAAAAAAAAAAAAAAAAAAGAACATTACTTCTCACAGGCTCTCTGGGAATATATTAGTCTCCCTCAACTACATTTTCCACACTATCTAGCGGATCTATGTAAAATATAAATTTGATCAGATCTCTCCCTTGTTTAAAACCCCTCACAGTCTCCAGGTTTGGAAACTCTCATCTCTCTTCCATACGAACCCAAAGGCAGGGCAAGGGCCTTTTCATCATTTCACAGAGAAGGATATGAGATACAGTTAGAATGACTTGCCCAAGGTTGCACAATACGCAGAGGCAAATTCAGGATTTTAAACCAGATATCACAATCTAGATATCCAATTTTCTTAGAAGAACATGCTGTTTTTTAATTAGGCTGGCCAACATCTGGATACTATCAGTATCTACTTACTAGCTTATGAGAATCTGAGCAAATGACTACATTAGAGAGCTTTAGTTCCTAATCTGTAAAATGCAGGCAATATCCTCCTCTCAAAATCGATATTGGGATTAAATAGGCTGATGTACACACACACACACACACACACACAAACACACACACACACACATACACACACAGACAGAAATGGGCAAATGTGTGTACATGTATACACATATAAATATATGTGTATGAGTATATATGTATGTATGTATCTCTATAAATACACACACACACACACAGAGGGCACCTAGAATGTAATATTTGGCATTTTGGTGGTTACTGAATAAACAGGTGGGGAGTTCTTTACCCTGTTATGCTACCTCTACCACAGGTAGTCACCAAATTAGGAACAGCGGTAAGCTATCATGAAATTCAGCTGGATTCGTTTCCCTTTTCCTAGCTTCATGCAAAAAACAGCAAAAAGTAGCCTTACCTAACTCCCATTTACCCTGTCACTTGACAACAACCAACCTGGGCTAAAGTCACCACCAAGTCAAGCTTACGAGAAATGCCTCTTCCCTGCCTCCTTTTGTTCCTTTCTGAAGTCGTTCATGAACAGACTATGACTCTCTGCACCTCATTTCATTGACCTCTCTTGGCTCAATGAAACCACTCCAGTCACTGTGTCTCAACTGAAAATGAATATCTTTTTTCCTTTATCCTCTTCTTATCTTTTTCAAAAACTTGTTTAGTTACTTTAGGAATACTCTCTCCCTCACTTCATTCCATGCAATAAGCCCAAAAGCCAGCCTAATCATATTGTAGAGTTTACAGAGATCTTGTAAATCACTCAGTTCTCCTATCCACAAAGTGAGTCTCCTCTCTCCAGTATATTAAGAGGTGATCATCTCAACCCTTCTAGAACGTGACTGGTGAAGAGGAGGAGTTCATGATTCGTTAAAGAAGTTATTATTGAAAACACACTGTTTTTTTTCATCCTTTTGTTCCCTGGATCATGCAGAATAAATCTACCCCCTCTTCCACATAACAGCCCAAAACGTACCTTTACATCTTCTCCAGAATAGACACTACATTCATTCTATGACTCTTTTTTCCTCATGCGATCCAGTTCACATTTCCTGGTTGTCAGTTTCCAGGATATACCCCAATCTGTTGTTTGTCACTCTGAAAATATGGTACCTAAATGGTAGTATCATAGATCTTAAAATGTAACTATCATTTTTTTAAACACTGGTAAAAAGACAGGTAATTATTTTGATTAATTAGTAAAAATTATTTCACAATTATAGCTTCAATTATCACTTCTAATATTTGCCTTTATATTTTTACCTTCAGCCATGGCTTGCCCCTCAAACTCCAACCATATATTGTAAATCTCCTATTCAATATTTTTACTTGGTTGATCCTTTGTGGACTCAAATTTTATATCACTGAAATAAAACTCATTGCCCCCTAAAGGTCAGATCTTCTTCCTGACTTCTCTCTGTCAGCCTACCACCATTTGAACTCCAAAGCATGGAGTCATATTTCCCTGCAGCCTTTCTTCCCTACGCTGCCTCTCTAACCAGTGTTCTCCAAGTCCAGCAGATAGATCCATTACAACCTGCTCACACCCATCCCTTCCATTTCATTCCCACTGTAGACAACCTACCTGGGCCCTCAGTAACTGACACCTAGATAGCTAAAAAGTTTTCCTATGTAGTTGTCAGGGTTCTAAAAGCATCTCACTAGACTTTCTTCTTTTCAATTGTGCTCAGCTTTCCCTGCCCACCCTACTTAACAGATAGATACCCTGGCGCTACCACCACCCTGGTTTCACTGCCTCAGGGGTCCCTCCAATTCATCCTGTAGACTGACAGCACTTGATTCAAAAACGTAATTTTCATTACTTAACTCCTTTGGACAAATACATACACACACACACACACACACACACACACACATTCCCTGCTGAATACTACTACCACTGATAGTAATATTAATAATGTTAATTGACCATTAGGTATGTGTCACAAACTAGGCTTAAATTTTTACATACTTTGTTTTACTTAGTTCTAATTTTATAGATGAGAAAACTGAGGCAGAGAGAGATTACACAACACACCTACCCAGATTATGTAGGTAGTAAGAGACTGAACCAAATATATCTGTCAAGCCCTAAAATCTTAAGCAGTACATTCATCAATAGCCTTCTACTATTCTCCAATCCCAAACCACATTTTTAAATCTCTCCATTTTTCCCATATAGATTCTAGCTCTTCCATTACATCAGATGATTTAATCTCTCTCAAGTCATTCCGTAAGCATTTCTGCTTTCCCAATTTTTGTGCCTGCAATTCTGCAGCATCCCACCCATCTTTCCATCCCTGACCTTTCCATATAAAAATAAAGCCTGTGGGATAGGTACTATTATTAATATTTAATAGGTGAGAAAACTGAGGTTCTTTGCAAAAGGTCCCATAGCTATGTGTAGGGACTGGAAATTGAACCCAGGTCTGTTTTAGTACAAAGACTGTGCTTCCTCACTATACTCTACTGTGCTATATATCATCACTCACTATGCACCCTCCAGGGAGCAAATCTTCTATCTGGCCTATCCCAAGCTATTTTCCTTGTTCTAAATTCTTATAAAATTTATGACTTCTTTGTGAAATTTCTCAGAGTGTTATCATTTTTAACTTTCATTTTGGTATTTAGATTCCTGTGAGATGTTCTTCCTATTCAAAAGCAGGTTGGAGAAAATAGCAGTTAAGAGCATGGACCCTAGAGTCACTCTGCCTAAGGTCAAATCCTAGCACTACCATTTTTCAGCTGTGTTATCTTGGGAAAATTACCTGATCTCTCTGCAACTCTGTTTTCTCATTTGTAAAGAGGCCATAATAATGCCTAATGCATAGAGTGGCTGTAAGGATTAAATGAGTTAATCTATATCAAGTTCTCAGAACACTATCCAGCACATTAGTCACTTAGCTACTGAGGACAGGAATCTATTCTTATCTTCATCTCTTCTAATACCATTTTCGAGACTTGGAAACTAGACTTTGTCATTCCATGGCAGCCCAAGTTGTGTATATAAAAATAGAACTGACCATTAGAATGACACAGGCACTGGGATGGGGATTACTCTCATTTCATAGGTTGACTCCAAGCCAGGCCATGCAAAATGTCCCAAAGGTAAAGCAAACTTGACTGTGGATCAGTTAAAAGAACTATTGTGATGACCAAATGCAATGTGTGAAAAATCACTCTACAGATAGTAACATGGTAAATAAATGTCAACTATCATTTGAAAGTGACAAGATGATAGACATCTCAAGAACTGGATGCACTTTATTTATATAAATGCATCCAATTCTTAAACCTTACCTTCACTGAAAATGTGCAACTGCTTCATTCATGACGTTCATGGATATGTCAAATCATTGCTATAAATTATATGAAAGTCAACTGCAAAAAAATTTACTGTGTCTTCGCTAAACAGAAAAAAATCCAACTGTAAACTGATCTTTGTAACTTGAAAAAATCAGGCACTCTAGGGAAGGAACATGCCTTAAAGTCCAATTTCAAAAGCAATGTAAATTCTGGAGATTCCTAAGTTTTGGAATTGACTGGACTAAGCCTTGAAGCCAAACAGTTGCTTTAACTATCTTTACAATCTTTCTCCTTTATACAGAAATGGAAACGATTTCCCTAAAAATGTATTTCTAAAAAGAAGCAAAAGTCATCCGACCTTGTTTTTATGCTATCCACCACACAGATGAAAATTACCTCTCCACATAGTT
This sequence comes from Monodon monoceros, assembly GCF_005190385.1. Lineage (NCBI taxonomy): Eukaryota > Metazoa > Chordata > Mammalia > Artiodactyla > Monodontidae > Monodon > Monodon monoceros. Next base: position 46,177,597 of record NW_021703784.1, on the reverse strand, counting down.
TGGTCCATGCCAGAACAAAAATGGAGTGGGAAGACATTTAATCTTAGTACCCTTACAGCACTCAAAGAAGGATTTGTGAGCATTTGTGGATTTCCAATAAAATATGAATACAGAATTGTCTGCAGTTCACTGTCCTCAGAGCAACAATTGTACCTGCTATAGAAACAAGGGCTATTATACTCTTTCATTCTGATTTTGAAAATGGGCCATCCTATTCACTTCCCTTATGCCTAAGGCAGTCCTGGCATATGGCAGTCACTCATATATGTGGTTGAACCAGAGCGTAAGGCACCACTTCCCCCACTCTTCCTATGGCTGTGGTCCTCCAAATTCAGTATTCATGAGCTCTATGAATGAGTGCTACTGTGCACATTCTATGCTCACCCCCCCCAAAGACATTCTGAATCGAGAGTTATGACTGGCACCCAGAAATCTAATTTTTAAACAAACATTCTAGTTGATCCTGATGCAGGTATTCCAGTAACTATAGTTTGAGGAACACTACCCTTTAGTTAATTTTTTAACTAATAATAATAATAGCCAACATATACTGAGCACACTCTTCTTGCCAAGGGCTCTACATGCATCACCTCATTTCATCCTCACAGCAGTCTATAGAATAGATTTTACCATCATCACATTTTACAATGAGGAAATCAAACCTTAGAGAAATTAAGTAATTTGTAGGAGGTCACAGAGCTCATGGAAGAGACAGAAAACAATCCCAAGTCTGTGTGATTCCAAAGCCCATGCTGCTAACAAACACACTCTGTTGCAGAAATCAAAGTCTGTATGCTGCCAGTTTTTTCTTAGCAACATATCAGTAAATGCCATCCACAAATTTGGCTAAGAAAATTGATCAGTCATTCATATATATGACATTTCATCACTTGAATATCATCTTCAAATATTCTGGATAATGGGTCACAAAAGTCTCACATTCCATCAAGGCACAAAACAATCAACCACTTAGCACATTCAAAATTAGAACATTCATATTAGCATCAAAAATTAGAGGTTTTTTTCCTTTTGGAATAACAACAAAATTATTTACTAGATACTAGCATGTGTATTCTTCTGACTAAAACATGAGTGAACGTGGCCAAAAGAACAAAATTTATCACAGATATATCAAGTAAACATACTTGTCCCTAAATGTAAAATGTGATATTTTTTTCCCTTTGCAATATTAACGAAGGAGAGATGAAGAACAGATACAGGCATGAAGACTGAAGGTCCCTAATTTACGTTTTCCACATCCTGTGCAGGATCAGAGCCTTAGGAAGGCCAAGCATATGAAACCATAATGAATTCTCTGCCAGGTCACTCCAAGGAGCCCCCAGTCTACTCTCTGATAGTGGCACCAATAGTGGATTTTCACTTTCACAGGCAACGGCCAGAGGAAGAAGCCAGGCAATAGAACCAGACAGATTTCTGTTTAAAGCCCAACTTAGCCATTTAGTAGCTATATATCCTTTAGCAAGTTCTTAACCTTTCTCAAACTCATTTTTCTCATCTGTAAAACGGGAATATCAATATCTACCTTACAAGGTTACCAAGAAAATTACAGAGGTAAATGCAGACAAAACTCTTACCAGAGTTCCTGGTAATAAATGGGTAGTGGAAACCCTCTGCGACTCAATCAGGAAGAACTAGAAAATATGAACAGACCAATCACAAGAACTGAAATTGAAACTGTAATTAAAAATCTCCCAACAAGGGGCTTCCCTGGTGGCGCAGTGGCCGAGAGTCCACCTGCCGATGCAGGAGACGCGGGTTCGTACCCAGGTCAGGGAAGATCCCCCATGCCGCGGGAGCGGATAGGCCCGTGAGCCATGGCTGCTGAGCCTGCGCATCCGGAGCCTGTGCTCCGCAAGGGGAGAGGCCACAACAGTGAGAGCCCCGTGTACCGCAAAAAAAAAAAAAAAAAAAAAATCTCCCAACAAACAAAAGCCCAGGACCAGATGGCTTCACAGGTTAATTCTATCAAAAATTTAGAGAAGAGCTAACACCATTCCTTCTCAAACTCTTCCAAATTATAGCAGAGGGAGGAACACTCCCAAACTCATTCTACGAGACCAACATCACCCTGATACCAAAACCAGACAAAGATGTCACAAAGAAAGAAAACTACAGGCCAATATCACTGATGAACATAGATGCAAAAATCCTCAGCAAAATACTAGCAAACAGAATCCAACAGCACAGTAAAAGGATCATACACCATGATCAAGTGGCATTTATCCAAGGATGCAAGGATTCTTCAATATAATGCAAATCAATCAACGTGATACACCATATTAACAAATTGAAGGAGAAAAACCATATGATCATCTCAATAGATGCAGAGAAGGCTTTTGACAAAATTCAACACCCATTTATGATAAAAATCTTCCAGAAAGTAGGCATAGAGGGAACTTTCCTCAACATAGTAAAGGCCATATATGACAAACCCACAGCCAACATCATCCTCAATGGTGAAAAACTGAAACCATTTCCACTAACATCAGGAACAAGACAAGGTTGCTCACTCTCATCACTATTATTCAAAATAGTTTTGGAAGTTTTAGCCACAGCAATCAGAGAAGAAAAACAAATAAAAGGAATCCAAATCAGAAAAGAAGAAGTAAAGTTGTCACTGTTTGCAGATGACATGATACTATACATAGAGAATCCTAAAGATGCTACCAGAAAACTACTAAAGCTAATCAATGAATTTGGTAAAATAGCAGGATACAAAATTAATGCACAGAAATCTCTTGCATTCCTATACACTAATGATGAAAAATCTGAAAGTGAAATTAGGAAAATGCTCCCATTTACCAGTGCAACAAAAAGAATAAAATATCTAGGAATAAACCTACCTAAGGAGATAAAAGACCTGTATGCAGAAAATTATAAGACACTGACGAAAGAAATTAAAGATGATACAAACAGATGGAGAGATATACCATGTTCTTGGATTGCAAGAATCAACACTGTGAAAATGACTCTACTACCCAAAGCAATCTACAGAATCAATGCAATCCCCATCAAACTACCACTGGTATTTTTCACAGAACTAGAAAACAAATTTCACAATTTTTATGGAAACACAAAAGACCCTGAATAGCCAAAGCAATCTTGAAAAAGAAAAACACAGCTGGAGGAATCAGGCTCCCTGACTTCAGACTATACTACAAAGCTACAGTAATCAAGAGAGTATGGTACTGGCACAAAAACAGAAATATAGATCAATGGAACAGGATAGAAAGCCCAGAGATAAACCCACGCACATATCGTCACCTTATCTTTGATAAAGGAGGCAAGAATATACAGCAGAGAAAAGACAGCCTCTTCAATAAGTGGTGCTGGGAAAACTGGACAGCTACATGTAAAAGAATGAAATTAGAACACTCCCTAACACCATACACAAAAATAAACTCAAAAAGGATTAAAGACCTAAATGTAAGGCCAGACACTATAAAACTCTTAGAGGAAAACATAGGCAGAACGCTCTATGACATAAATCACAGCAAGATCGTTTTTGACCCACCTCCTGAGAAATGGAAATAACATCAAAAATAAACAAATGGCACCTAATGAAACTTAAAAGCTTTTGCACAGCAAAGGAAAACATAAACAAGATGAAAAGACAACCCGCAGAATGGGAGAAAATATTTGCAAATGAAGCAACTGACAAAGGATTAATCTCCAAAATTTACAAGCAGCTCATGCAGCTCAATATCAAAAAAACAAATAGCCTAATCCAAAAATGGCAGAAGACCTAAATAGACATTTCTCCAAAGAAGAGATACAGACTGCCAACAAACACATGAAAGAATGCTCAACATCATTAACCATTAGAGAAATGCAAATCAAAACTACAATGAGTTATCACCTCATACCAGTCAGAATGGCCATCATCAAAAAATCTTTAAACAATAAATGCTGGAGAGGGTGTGGAGAAAAGGGAACCCCCTTGCACTGTTGGTGGGAATGTAAATTGATACAGCCACTATGGAGAACAGTATGGAGGTTCCTTAAAAAACTACAAATAGAACTACCATACGACCCAGCAATCCCACTACTGGGTATATACCCTGAGAAAACCATAATTCAAAAAGAGTCATGTACCACAATGTTCACTGCAGCTTTATTTACAATAGCCAGGGCATGGAAGAAACCTAATTGTCCATCGAAAGATGAATGGATATCAAAGATGTGGCACCTATATACAATGGAATATTACTCAGCCATAAAAAAGAAACAAAATTGAGTTATTTGTAGTGAGGTGGATGGACCTACAGTCTGTCATACAGAGTGAAGTAAGTCAGAAGGAGAAAAACAAATAACATATGCTAACACATATATATGGAATCTAAAAAAAAAAACAAAACAAAAAGGGTCATGAAGAACCTAGGGGCAAGATGGGAATAAAGATGCAGACCTACTAGAGAATGGACTTGAGGATATGGGGAGGGGGAAGGGTAATCTGTGACAAAGTGAGAGAGTGGCATGAACACAGATGCACTACCAAAGGTAAAATAGATAGCTAGTGGGAAGCAGCCGCATAGCACAGGGAGATCAGCTCAGTGCTTTTTGACCACCTAGAGGGGTGGGATAAGGATGGTGGGAGGGAGGGAGATGCAAGAGGGAAGAGATATGGGGATATATGTATAACTGATTCACTTTGTTATAAAGCAGAAACTAACACACTATTGTAAAGCAATTATACTCCAATAAAGATGTTAAAAAAATAAAAATAAAAATAAATAAATAAATAAAAGGGTAGTGGATATTTTGTTCTTATTGTCTTCACATCTATTTGGATCTGTTTGCTTTCTGTCTCTCATTAGCATCACTTTTAAATCTGGTTTGAGATGTGTTTTCTTGCCATGTTCTGATATACAAGATGGCAATAAACACCAGCGGGTCTAAACTAAATGCTAGACTAAGTCTTTCTGGCACAGAATATTCCTTCTAAAGTTTTGGGATGAAGGATTTCTGGGATACCATTTCAACCACTCTTTGCCAGCGAATCAGCAGGTGCCTACCATCAGAAAGTGATGACTTGCCTTATGCATGATTAACAGGGAGGAAATTGATACGTTAATGATACAGACCAGAATCATGAGGTAATTAACTATGCTTCCTTTTATTTTGTAAATTCACAATAGCTAGGAACACAGCTTCCAGCAAAAGATTCATTCCTATATACATATATCTGAACAACTTTAGACCACAAACAGAAGAAGGGCATTTCTGTTCATGGGAGAAGAATATTGAGCACTGAGTCTCCTCTTGGAGAAAAGTGAAAAAAACATCAAGGTTTGTAAAAGTTAGCAATGCCACTATGAGAAATACTATCAGGAATGTGGAAAGGGGTTTGAGCCACTGGCAGATGTTTCCCACTAACTGTAAGCTTTGTGAGTGGAGAAACTATGATTGTTTCCTACTATTACCCCAGACCCAGTATATGCTTGACACATAGTGTGTGTTCAATTTGAATTTGATTAATAAATGAAGGAACAAATGAACAAATAAACCTAGAGAGAAATGCTCTATGGAAGAAGGTTAGATTAAGAACTAAGGAGTGAGGTTAGATTAAGCCTGATTAAGCCTAATTGAAGTTGTCATGCCCTCCTTTCCGTTGTTTATTAAGTTAGAACTAGAAAGGGAGGCAGGATATCTAAAAAAGCGAAAATAGAACTAGGAAATAGACACATGAGGATGTTCAACCTTACAAGAGGAGCGATCTAAGGTAAGTGAATTAAAAGTAACACAGGATATCATTTCACCTAGTCAGATTTGCAAAAATCAAAAACTTTTATAATATAAAACAGTGGTAAGGGTATGAGGAAGTACATAGTGTTTACACTGTTAGTGGGAATGTAAATTGGTATCATCCACTTTGTATGATAACTTTGGTATTATCTCTTAAAACTTTAAATATGCATACTCAGGGGCCTAACAATTCTAGTTCTAGGTATAAAAAGACAAATCTACATACATAAGGATGCGTGTCTAAGGGTGGTCACTGCATCGTTCCTTAAATCTTTGAAAACTTAAAAGCAATTTAAATTGCTTTTAGTAGGAAATAGATAAAGTGTGATATGGCTGCTCTACTTAGGACAGCATGTATGCAGTCAGAAATAATGTAGTAAATCCAACTATGCCCACATGGAAAGATCTTAAAACATACTATTGAGTGAAAAAAGCAAATAAAAAAAAAGCCCCACAATAGTGTAACACCCTATTTAAACAAGTTAAACACACATACACACAACTGTACTATATATTTTCTGAGGAGATACATATATCCACACAAATATGCACACGCACAGCTGACCCTTGAACAACATGAGTTTGAACTGTGTGGGTCCACTTGAACATGGATTTTTTTCAATACTAAATACAGTGCTACATGATCTGCTGTTGGCTGAATCCCCAGATGCAAAATGGCGAATACAGAGGGCTGACTATGGGACTTGAGCGTCTGCTGATTTTGGTATCTGCAGCGGGTCCTGTAACCAGTCCCCTGCAGACACCGAGGGACGACTATATACGCTAATTTGCAAAAACCAAGGTCTGGAAGAACACATACAAAACTGGTAATAATGGTATCTCTGGGAATAAAACTAATTAGGTGTTCTAGTCAAGGGGGCCTTAACTGTAATGCATTAACTATTATAAGGAGGATGTATTCATGTGATAAGTTGTGAAGTAAAAATTATACCAAGGGGGATACAGGAACACCAACACCCCTTGCCATTTTACTTAGTAATTTTATTTAGAATGCCTCTCCTCTGGCGATCTCAAGTCTTCAAGTAAATTAATTTATTCACTCATACATTTGGCCTGTTGGTCACTATTTCATCAAAGTAGTAATGACTATTTACCATGTACTAGAAAGTATGGTATAGCTGGAGTTACACAGATAAGTAAGTTATATCTTGAATCTCAAAGAGCTTAGAAGTCTTACAAAGATTTATGGATTCTATTCAACATATGCAGGAATCACAGTATTTTTCTTCACTCTGGTTAAGAGAGAATACGGGTTTGTCTGGGCTGACTAGTCAGGAACCTGCTGGTTAAATGTACCATATGAGATGAAAACAGTTTAATTAAGAATTAATAATATCTGAAAATGAGTATACATGCTGGGAAGCACTTCCTAATGAGTTCACTTTTCAGGCTTCAGTCAGGAAATAGCCAATTAACTTTCCAAACTTTCTTCACCCACCTGGAGGTGACATCCCTGAAACGTTTTGACAAGTCCCTCAGGCACCAAACCTGCCCCAAATTTCAAGAGTAATTTCATGTGTTATGGACATGTAAACAAGGTCTGCAAGAGAACTGCATTAAAGCATCAACCCCTAAATGTGGTCCTTCCTCAGTGAAGCTCAGCATCTGCTGGTCCACTAGTCATACCCTGGTTCACTCAGCTGATCAATCTAGAGTCCTGTTCTGCTGGTTACTCAACATATGTATGCACAGAAAAGGGTCTCCAGAGAAAGCACTGATTAAAGGTCTAATTTGAGCCAAGAGGGCTCATAGATTCTCTGTCAGTTTCTTACTTTTCTGTTGGCCTGTCTGAGAAACCAGAATGGATGGTGGCCCTTTAGTGCCCATTATTTACCTTCCACATAACACCTGTTGAGCTTTCATTATGTACCAGGCTCTGCATTAAGCACTGTAGGCACAGTGATGATCCTGTCCTCAGGAACTTCTGTTCTAACCAGGAGAATTGTCCATTCAGTCTGCATATATTTATTTAGGGTTGTGCTAATCATCAGGCATAGAAAAATAATAGCCTCAGTCACTGAATTTCAAAGAACTCACAGCCTAGTGAAGAGACAAAGTTACTGAGACCATGTTTCACACATCTTTGCAACCACAGCCCCAGGATGATGCTTGGCAAAGATTCAGCAACTCAAAGTTTGTTGACTGTATGAGTGTATTAACATACCCAAGAAACTTTATCTTTACAAAAACATAATCAATAGAATGTTCACCATAATGATAGTATGAAAAAAGTGTTGTAGTTTAGGGTTAGGGTTTGAGAGAAAAGAGCTCCCAGGCCTACCTATGGATCAGAGTGACAGGGAAGGCTCCTCATAGGAAGGTGATGTTTCATCTGGGACATGATTTCTTATCAGGAGGCCCACAAAGGAAATAAAAGGAGTGCTAGGAACAAATGTGGACCAAGATATTGCTTTAGAAGCCTATATTACTGGATCCATTTGGCAATAAAATTTGCAAATGACTATTTCCTAAATTTGTTTCCCTCTAACTTCTCTGCTGGAACTTAAAGGAAATCAGATCCAAAATTAAAGGTACAAATTTAAATGCCACTGAACGGAAAGTTAAAACCTCACTCAATATTAATGCAAATCTATAGGTTAAAAATACATTTAACATCATAATTGTCAAAAATTATACATAAAAATGAAAAATGTGCTACTGCACGTATAATGTCATCTTTCAAGTTCAAAGCTGACACTATTTTTATCTCTGTGTGGGGAATATGTTAAAAAAAAAGAAATCCAACAGTTTTTTTTTTTCTCCTGCCTTATATATGTAGACCAGTTCTTGGCTTGCAGTTTCTATTTCTATTTAGAGGGATACACTCCATTTTGTATGACTGAGACATGCCATCTCTGATTCCACAAAGCAGGGTTGGACTATCTATGATAATTATTTAGCAGCACTCTACAATCATGCAGGATCTAAGAAACAATAAAAGCCAACAAATTATAGTCCTGCAGGTTTTTAAAGTGGGCTAATATGCAGTATATTACTTTATCTTCACTCCAAAGTTGATGCAGGTATTACTACCTTCATTTTAGCAATTCATTCACTCAAAAAAACAACCATAGAACACCTAGTATGAGTCAGGTACTGCTTCAAGCCCAGGGTTAAAACTACTTGAAATGAATCAAATCTCTGTCCTCACAGAGTGTAGTACTCTATTGTGAAAAGTAGTTAACAAACAAACAGATAAGTTAATTGTAGTGAAAAGTGCTATGGAGAAAAAATGACGCAAGCTAAAAATGATATGTGTGTGTTCGTGTGTGTGGAAGAGTGCTATATAGGGTCATTAAGGAAGTCCTCATAATAGGATGTAATTCGATCTGATCAGAAGGAAGCCAGGGAATAAGCCATATGGATATCTAGAGTAAGAACATTCCAGACAGAGGAAAAAGCTTCGAGGCAGGAGCGTGCCTAGAATATTCCAGGAGGACAGTGGGTTGGAATGAAGGAGAAAGGAAAATAGTAGATGTTGAAGGGGTATGTACCGGGCTGTAAAAAAAAAAAGGTAAAGATTTCAGTTTTGGTTTTCAGTGAGATCAGAGTCCAGGAGAGGATTTACAGAGGAGTGACATAATCTGACTTGCATTTTTATAGGAGAATAGATTGTTGGGGACAAGAGCAAAACAAAACAAAACAAAAATTTTAAAAAACAAACAAAAGGGCTTCCCTGGTGGCACAGTGGGTGAGAGTCCGCCTGCCGATGCAGGGGACATGGGTTTGTGCCCCGGTCTGGGAAGATCCCACATGCCACGGAGCGGCTGGGCCCGTGAGCCATGGCCGCTGAGCCTGCGTGTCCAGAGCCTGTGCTCCGCAACGGGAGAGGTCACAACAGTGAGAGGCCCGCGTACCGAAAAAAACAAACAAGTTAGAAGGTTATTACAGTAATCCAGAAGATGATGGTTTGGTCCAATGTGAAAGAAGTGTAGGTGGTAAGAAATGTTCTTCTGGATACATTTCTAAGGTAAAGCCACCAGGATTTATTGACATGCAGGGTGAGAAAAAGAAGTCAAGGATGACTTCAATACTTTTGGCCTAAGCAAACAGAAAAAAAAAGTTACCATTTACTAAGATTGGGAAGACTGTGAGAGAAATAAATTTGGAGGTAACACAAGAATTCAGTTTTGGACAAGTCTGTAATTCCTATCAGAGAGTCAAGTGGAGATGTCCGGTAGGCTATTGAATATGCAAATCTGGAGATCAAGTGAGCAGTATGCATTGAAAACATAAATTTGGGCCTTATCAGTTTATAGATGGAATTTAAATCCAAGGGACTGGGTGAAATCATCTAGTGAGTGATCATACACAAAGCAAAGAAGAGGTCTTAGAACTGAGCCTTGAGGTGTTGTAAAATTTAGAGGTAAGAAGATGGGGCAGAACCATTAAAAGAGATAGAGTCACAATAGCCATTTTGGTAGGAATAGAACCAGGAGAAAGGGAGAAATACCTCAAAGCCAAATTAAGAAAGCTTTCAGAAGAAGGATATTGAACAGGGATAGGTTAAGAATTGAGAACTCATCCATTGGATTTGTCATCGTGGAAATCCTTGGTGACCCTGTCAAAAGTGATTTGGCAGCATATTAGAAAGAAAAACCTGAATAAAGTCAGTTCAAATAAGAATGGGAAGAAAGGAATGAAAGATATAGAATTGGAGTATGGATACTTCTGGCGGATTCCACTACAAAAAAGAAAAAAAAGAAAGAAAGAAATGGGGCAGCAGCTGGAATGGTAGGCAGTATTAAGTGATTTTTTAAAATAAAAGATATTATAGCAAGTTTCTAAAGGACATCCACAGGAAGGAGAAAATTGATGATGCGTGAGAGAGAGAGAAGAGAATTTGAAGATAAATGGTCTTTAGATGGGAAATAGGAGATAGGATGAGATCTAGCCCACAGAGGGTAGGTGGTGACCTCAAGTAGGGTACTAGAAGGGAAGTCAGAATATGTGGGTACAGATGCAAGCAGGTCAGAGAGTATGGGGATGGAACCTTGTGAATGTTCTTTTCTGGTTGTCCTACCTTCTGAGTGAAATAAAAAGCAAGAATTTCAGCTGAGAGTGAGGCTGGAGTTTTGAGGAAAGTGAAGGTATATTCTGCCATTCCAGAGTTGACAGTGAATGGACTGGAAGTATATAGTAGGATTAAGGGTGGCCTTCAGAGGTCCCTTGATAGAAAGAGTATAAATATAAAGTGAGATCAGTCATCATGGTTTGGGAAGATGAGAAGGTTATGAGCTAAATCCAAGTAACATAACCGGTGAGTGGCTATATGGCTATACCCTTGGCAGGGCAAATCCATGTCTCTATCCATTATCCCTCAACAAAAGATAGACAAAACCTACCATTCCACCTCTGCTGGGAAAAAATGTGAACTGGTAGGGACTGGCTCACCATGATAATTCCAGTCACTGACACAATGCTTAGCACATATGTGTACCCAATAATATCTTAAATTAAATTGAGCGAGGGACATTTTTATTAGAAAGACCAAGAATTGATGAAAATGGTATGATCTTGAATGACCAAAGTAGTCCCTCGAAGATCTGCAAATAACCCTTAGAGCTACTGAAATAGTGTGTTCTATGTAAATTGCTAGTTTGGTCTGGAGTCTGAAGGCATGGTGCTCCCTACCATTCAAACTTTGTATATCTACCTGCCAAGAAGCTTTTGAGTCTTGATTCTGTTGGTTACTTTTTCACAATTCTGCTCATAGATAATTTTTAAGGGACTAAAGTAAAAGCAAGCAAGATGACAACGCTGTCCACTGCATTACTAAGAAATATATGGTGGCATTTAGCAGCCTTATTCTGGAGCTGTATTGCACCTTGCTTGGACTGTCATCAATTCATAGTGTCATCCTAACTCAAGAAAGCAGTCCATCATCTCATGCAAGTCTTTTTAGTTATGGGCTTCTAAAATTAGTTTTAGGAATATAGAAACTCCTATATACTATCTCAAGGGCATTTGATGATGCTAAAAACTGTTCTTTCCTCCTCTATCTGCAGAAAAACTGTCAGTATTTTTCCTTTGCAACTTAACATCTCCTGCCTGTAATTGTTCTTTATCTCTTTGTATGTTTGTGTTTTGCCCTCCCAATTAGGTCATAAATTTGTAGCATAGTAGATATTCAATGGAGTGCTTGTATATAGTTTGCTAAATTATTACTTGTTAAAAGGGCTCTTACACCCTCCCCTCCCCCACCCTTCTGAGCAAAGCAAAAACTATGCTATCATAGTACTCCAAGATATAACATGTTTGTATCTCTCTATTGAGAAATACATGCTCAATTTTAGGAGCCTAGGCCTACAAGTTTTTTGAAACACACATGCAAAGGAATAAATTTGGACAGAGGACATGGCAAAACTCCCTGCATTTATTCCATATCTGGCATGATGCAAAGATCACACCACCTTTAGGCTCAGTGCTCACAGCTGGGCAGTGATTCCAAGACTAACCAACCAAGGAAGCTGTATCATTACACAAATTGCCAAGGTTAGCTTTATGAATTTTCCTCTCATGTAATTTGTGCCATTTATAGTAGAGACATCTTGGTGATACAAAGCTGTCCATAATCTGGCTCCTAACTGTCCCTTCTTGGCAATTGCTGCAACTTTCAACCTTTGTTCTGGCTACTTAGAAAACATGCAGTTCCATGACTATGCCATGCTACTGCAGGCTATTGCAGGCTTTCATGGATCAAGAATAGACTGTGTTTGTGTAGCCAAAATAACAAGGACAAATGGATATAGTTTCTGGTTGCAGGTTTGGGTTCAATATTAGAGTCAACAACAAAATGGCTGGCTTCAAAATACTAAGTGCTATCAGTGGGATAGGGTGATCATCTTCAAGTACCATGTCATATGCATCTTCTCAATACATTTTTTCATCTACATCTATACCAAAATTATTATTTAATTTAAATTTTACAATTATGATCTTATTATGAAATGTTAACTTTTCATAAAATAATATTTATTTAAAAACAGGAATAAGAAAAGGAACTAGACTAAGAGTGGTTATTGTTTACCAAGTACTTATTCCTCTTTGATAAGAGTTTTACATAATTTAATTACATCAATGTGAAGAAAATATTTTCTTTCCATCTTAACTCTTTCATAAAACTTATCACATAGGTGAGTAAATAAAATTGCATAAAGATTAAGCTACATGCTCAAGGTCACACAGCTAAGAGGCATTTGAACTATGACTCCAAAGTCAGTGACCTTAAAACACTTCACCACACTGCCTTCCTAGAAAAGTTCTTTGTTATAACAGGTAATTTATATATGTCTATTGGATGAGTGAAAAGTCTTATTGGCATTATTGTCAATTTTGTATGGTTGAGTTGCAGAGAGAGAAGTTATAATTAAAACAAATCATGAGTATTTTCTATTTCATAATGCCTTGGTCAAAAAATCTTGTGCAGTTCACCATACATATGTGCCCTTAGGATAACATGAAATAATACCTTTATTCAGCTGTATACTTTTAATTCATCATAGTCTATTATATCTAACTGCCCGGATTTCCACAATTTGGACGTTTTTCTCATAGCTGAGGTCTAATTTAGGGTACAATGTAAATCAGTAGAACCAACATTCTGGAATTCATCAATTATAATAAATTTGAGCCTATTTTTAGCATAATGGAGGTGAAGTCACTTATCCACTTTTGAAAGGATTTTCCTCCACTTCTGATACCAGGCATAAAATCATATTGTTCAAGTAAGCTATTCTCAAGAACCTAGAGTTTATGGAACACAGAAAGAGAAACAATAGTTGAGAAGACTGAGAAAATCAAGTTCCTGTTAGCTTCTTGATATAAGCATTATACTAGGTAGTCTTTGATATGAAATTTGAAAGTAAAAGAAAACCTAGACAACAAAAAAGAAAAGAAATGAACAATTGAGTGAAGAAATAAAAGCCAGGTGAAACAATAATGCTACCAAATATTGCTTGTCATGAAGACATAGTAGCTCTCACTGTCTCACTGTCTAAACATAAACAATTCAATTAAGCTAAAGTAGCACTCCACAATCAGAAAGAAAAGGCACATCACACTTCTCTGTAAGATGTACACATCTTACTAGTATGTATTACTATGTACACACACACATAAATACACAAATCATCCAAAGGTCATCAGATTTGACTTTTCTTTTATGAAGAAATTTGTTTCAATTAATTAACCAAGGCATATCAATAGGCTGCTTCTTAGCAAGAGTGACAAGGAAATCTATATCACGAAATGCTCTAAATCTTTATTCATAGCACAAAAGCAAACTAAAATATGAAGCAATGAAGCCATGCAGGATTCAGCAAATTTAACATAATGTAAATACTTAGTAAGTGTACAAAACATTTGCTTTCCAAAATTCTTTGTGTTCATTTCTATATGTTATCCCCTCAATAACCCTGTGAGGTCAAGCTATCTTATTCTACCTGCTCATTCATGCATGCATGCATTCATTCATTCATTCTTATTAATTCATTGATGCATCCAGGAATTTATTCATTGAACAAATATATAATGAACTCTATGCAACAGGTATACTACAGTAAACAGAATAAACAAATTCCTGTCCTTTACAGAGCTTACAATCTATAATATAATGAACAAGTAAGCAAATAATATACAAACTGTGATAGGGTTTATGAAGAAAAACAGTAAGTAATTAGCAATAGAGAGAGAGAAATCCCACAAGAGGAACCTGTGGAAGGAGAAGACATCTTTGAAAAGGTAACATTTAAGTTGAAATGTAAAGGCCAAAAGGAGCTAGTCATTCAGTGTATAAAGAAGAATGTTCTGGATATATGAAACAGTGATGGCCAAGCTTCTTAGGCAGGAAGACTTTGGAACCTTCTAAAACTAGAAAAAAAAATCATTGTTGCTGAAGCCAATAAGTGAGGGAAAGACTGTCATACCATGAACTGAAGAGACAGGCAAAGGCCACACCATGCAAGGACTTGAGGACATTGCATCAAGGAGCGTGAAATGCATCATTAGTGCAGTGGAAAGCCATTAAAAGGTTTTGAGTAAGGAAGGGAAGCTGAAATAATCAGAATTATACTTTTTTAGATTATTTCAGCTGATGTGTGAATATTATCTTGTTGGGGGAGGGGCAGATGAAAATGAAATATCAAATTAAAATCTTCTTAATTGTAGTCCAAGTAAGATATTATGGTGATTTAAACACTGATGGTATCAGTGAAGATGAAGATAATTGAATTCTAGAAATATTTTGGAGGTAGATTGACAAGAATGATGATGGATTGAATGTGGAAGGTGAGAAAAAAGAAAGAAAGAAAATTTTCAGTTCCTTATTTAAAAAACTTAGTAACTGGTGAGACAGAAAATTGAGAGAAAAACAGGTTTTCCTGAAATTGAAGTTAATCAAGAGAATCAATATTGATTTCTGTTGTGTTCATCTTTTGAATTTCATGCATTCCAATTTCAAGAACCTCTAATGAGCATCTTGCATACACTAGGCCCTAGTCTAGTCTTTGAGAAATGAAAGCTAAGTAAGATTCAGTCACTTTGTATGAGTAATCAGACTAATGGGGAAGAGAATCATATGAACATTGAAATGTTCTCCAGTGTGAAAAATGCTATAATAACTCTCTTGAAGATTAATGTCATTACTGGAGATCAGGAGAGGCTTCAAAGTGACAACTCTTAGACCAAGTCTTCAAGGATAAAAAGAAGTCACCCTTTTAACTGAAAAAGGCGGGGATGACCATCTCTATATTTTATTATATAAAACCATATATAAAACATGGAATCATGTCTTTGCTCTGAGTTCATATATAGAATGTCCATATTTGACACATGCTTAATAATCCCCTTTAAATTTTATAAGCCCTAATAACCCCTATTATGGGCACAGTATTCTATTAGGTATCAGGGAGCCATGTTCTCTGTCCTTGAGTTGCCCTCTTCTGTTGCAGAGATTAGACATGTGTGTATAAAAGAGCCAGAGAATCATCCAGTATGCGACAAGTCCATTGGTATGATGTGATCAAGGCTGCCTCTGTACAGCAGCTGAGAGAATTCAAAACAAAGTGACCACACTGTGGAGTGGGTTTGGGCAGAAAGCACTTTCCCTAAAGGACTAAACTTCTACTTGCACTCTGAAGGAACTCTAGGCAGTCTCATTTCTTTTCTCTGGTCATCTTGTCCTCCCATTCTCTAAAGTGATAGTTCCAACATTTGATACCTTTCTCTCCACCTCTCTTCTCACTCTCAGTAAACAAATTCCTCACTTACTTTCTATTTTACAGAGTAAATAGAAGCCATGAAACTGGATTTTTCTCAATTTCCCACCATAAACACGCACACATACTGATATTTTTTACACATCTGTACTTACACATTACTTACATGTACTTACACAGTCTTTGGATCTCATCCATCTCCATCTTCTCAGGAAGCTTTTATATTGATTAGGCCTTCTCTCTTACATATTTAACTCTCACTCTAACGATAACTCCCATCAGTGTTTTTCAATGAAACCTAAGATTTTATTAGTCTAAAGCATATATTGTAAACATCCTATTTTTCCAAACCTTCTTCAACCCCTAATACTTTATTGAAACTATCAATAACTTCCTTGCTGAATAACCTATTGAACCCTCCTCAGTCCTTAACTCAGCTGGTTTCTCAGACACATTAGCTTTAAAATATTCTCATTTTTCACTCAGGAAAGCAAAAGCATCTTCCTTGACCGTGCATCTCTTATCGGCAACCAAGCTCCTGCCTATCTTCATAGGCCAACTAGACATCTCTACTTATGTCTTAAAGACTCTTCAAACTGGAGTAGGGAGATCAAGAAGAGGGAGTAGGAAGATGCAGAGGCCCCCCCCCCTACATCTACATGTGGATTAATTCTCACTGAAAACACACTGGATACTGGCAGAAAGACTCTTGTACAAACAAAGCTGTAAGAAAGATCCACATGGAATCTGGTAGGAAAAGAAAAGAAGCAATCGGGTCAGGGCTGGCTCTCACGATAGGGACACAGAAAAGGAAGGGTATTACACAGGCTCAGAGATTCTCCCTCAGCAGTGAGTGGTTTGAGCCACATACTGGGTGTCCTAGCCCTGGGCTCTGACACTGGGAAGACAAGCCTCTTAGCTGGTTTGAAAAACCAGTGGGACTAACAGGAGGGCTGTAAGAAACCTAGACTCCACTCATGAAAAGCATGCATTCACTTGTTTACACCAGAAACAAGACAGAGGAAGCAGACCACCCCAGCGTCTATCCCAGCCTGAGCCAAGCACTTGCTCCAGCCCTTCTTGTTCCACAGCACAGCTCCACACTAGGGTGAGGGCCGGCATGATCAAGGGGAGTGCACAGTTGTGAGTGACCCACAGACCCACATCAAAACATATAATAATTAAAATGGCAAAAGTTAAACATAAAAAGAGAATTCTAAAGGCAGCAAGAGAAAAAACAAAGAAACCCCCAAATGGCTATCAGCTTATTTTTTTCACGGAAACTTTGCATTCCAGAAGGGAGTGACATGATATACTTAAAGTGCTGAAAGGGAAAAAACTGTAACCTAGGGTACTCTATCCAGCAAGATTATCATTTAGAATTGAAGCAAAAACCAAAACAGTTCATCAATACTAAACTTACTCTTAAAGAAATGTTAAAAGGTCTTCTCTAAATGGAAAAGAAAAGAAGTAATTATATACAGGAAAGGAAAAATCCCACTAGTAAAGGCAAATATATACTAAAGACTGGATCAACAACTTAAATAAGCTAGTATGAAGATTAAAAGACAAAAAAATTGTAAAATTAACTATAACCGCAATTAACAGTGAAAGGATAAACATGATGTAAAATATGACATCAAAAGCACAGCATGTTGGGTAGGGGAGTAAAAAAACGTAGATCTTTTAGAATGCATTTGAACTTAAATGATCACCAGTTTAACACAAGCAGATAAGTTATAGGTCAGCATATACGAACCCCATATTAACCACAAATCAGAAACCTATGATACACAAAAAGACAGAAAAGAATATAAGCATACTACTAAAAGTCATCAAACCACAAGGGAAGAGACTAAAAGAAGAAGAAAAGAACAGAGAAGAATCAAGAAAACAAGCAGAAAATTAACAAAATGACACTAAGCACATACCTATCAATAATCACTTTAAATGTAAATGGAATAAGTGCTCCAATCAAAAGACATAGGGTGGCTGACTGGACTGAAAAAACAAGACCTATCTGTATGCTGCTTACAAGAGATTCACTTCAGAGTTAAAGATACACACAGACTGAAAGTGAGGAAATGCAAAAAGATATTTCATGCCAATGAAAACAATAAGAAAGTGGAGGTAGTAATACTCATATCAGACAAAACAGACTATAACAAAAGAAAAACAAAGGCATTATATAAAGCTAAAGTGATCAACACAAGAATAGGCTATAACACTCGTTAACATATATGTACCTAGCGTAGGAACATATAAGTATATAAAGCAAATATTAACAGACATAAAGGTAGAAATTGACAATAATCCCATAATAGTAGGGGACTTTAACACCCCAATTACATCAACAGACAGATCATCCAGACAGAAAATCAATAAGGAAACAGTAGTCTTAAATGACACATTAGACCTGTTGGACTTAACAGACAGCTATAGGACATTCCAGCCAGAAAGGTCAAAATACACTTCCATTTCAAATGGACATGGAACATTCTCCAGGACAGACCACATGCTAGGCCACAAAACAAGTCATAACAAATTTCAGTGGATAGAAAGTATATCAAGTTTTGGTTTTTTTTTTCCCAACCACAACAGCCTGAAACTAGAAATCTATTACAGGAAGAAAAATGGGAAAAACAAAAATACATGGAGACTAAACAACATGTTACTAAAAAACCAATGGGTCAATGAAGAAATCAATGAGCAAATCAGAAAATACTTCAAAACAACTGAAAATAAAAACACAACACTCCATTATCTGCAGGATTCAGCAAAGCAGTTCTGAGAAGTATATAGTGATACAAGCCTTACTCAAAAAACAAGAAAAATCTCAAATAAATGACCTAAACTACTACCTAAAGGACTTAGAAAAAAAAAGCCCATAGTCATCAGAAGGAAGGAAAAAATAAAGATCAGAAAGGAAATAAATAAAATAGAGTTAAAAAAAATAGAAAAGATCAATGAAATCAAGAGCTGTTTTTTTGAAAAAACAAACACCTATCCTTCTCAAACTATTCCAAAAAATAAACAGGAGGGAATACTTCCAAATTCATTCTACTAAATAAGAAGATACTACTAAAACAATAAATTACAGGCCAAATCTCTAATAAATATAGATGTAAAAAATCCTCAAGAAATTTTAGCAAACTGAATTCAACAATATATAAAAAGAATCACACACCATGATCAAGTGGGATTTAGAACAGGGATGCAAGGGTGGTTCAATAACCACAAATCAATTAATGTGATATACCACGTTATCAAATCAAAGGATAAAAATCAACAACCATCTCAATAGATGTAGAAAAATCATATGACAAAATTCAACATCCATTCATGATAAAAACTCTCAACAAATTTGGTAAAGGTGGAACATATCTCAAAAGCCATTCATGATAAACCCACAGCTAACATCATACTCAACGGTGAAAAGCTGAAAGCTTTTCCTCTAAAATCAGGAACAAGATAAGGATGCCCACTCTTGCCACTTATATTAAACATAATATTGGAAATCCTATCCACAACAATCAGACAAGAAAAAGAAATAAAAAGCATCCAAATTGGAAGGGAAGAAGTAAAACTGTCACTATTTGTAGATGACATGGGACTATATATAGAAAACCCTAAAATCCCCACCAAAAAACTATTAGAACTAATATATGAATTCAGGAAAGTTGTAGGATACAAAATTAGTATACAGAAACCTGTTGCTTTCTATACACTAATAATATATTATCAGAAAGAGAATTCAAGAAAACGATCCCATTTACAATTGCATCTTCTCCCAAATAACAAACAAACGAAAAACCTAGGAATAAACTTGACCAAGGAGGTGAAACATTTATACTCTGAAAACTATAATACATTGATGATGAAATTGAACATGATACAAATAAATGGAAAGATATCCCATGTTCACGGATTGGAAAAATATTGTTAAAATTTCCATACTACCCAAAACAATCTACAGTTTAATTCAATCTCTACCAAAATACCCATGGCATTTTTCACAGAACTAAAACAAATAATCCTGAAATTCATATGGAACTACAAAAGACTCTGAATAGCCAAAGCAATCTTGAAGAACAAAGCAAGAGGTTTCACACTACCTGACTTCAAGCTATACTACAAAATTACAGTAATCAAAACATTATGTTCTAATTTCATACTTTCACATGTAGCTGTCCAGTTTTCCCAGCACCACTTATTGAAGGGACTGTCTTTTCTCCATTGTATATTCTTGTCTCCTTTGTCATAGATTAATTGACAACATGTGCGTGGGTTTATTTCTGGACTTTCTATCCTGGTCCATGGATCTGTATTTCTTTCTTTTGTGCCAGTACCATACTGTTTTTTGTTTTAATTTTTTTTTTTTTTTTGCAGTATGTGGGCCTCTCACTGTTGTGGCCTCTCTTGCTGCAGAGCACAGGCTCTGGACACGCAGGCTCAGCAGCCATGGCTCACGGGCCCAGCCACTCCGTGGCATGTGGGATCTTCCCGGACCAGGGCACGAACCCATGTCCCCTGCATCGGCAGGCGGACTCTCAACCACTGCGCCACCAGGGAATCCCTACCATACTGTTTTGATTATTGTAGCTCTGTAGTATAGTCTGAAGTCAGGGAGCCTGATTCCTCCAGCTCCTTTTTTCTTTCTCAAGATTACTTTGGCTATTCAGGGTCTTCTGTGTTTCCATACAAATTTTAATTTTTGTTCTACTGTGAAAAAAGCAATTCGTAATTTGATAGGGATTGCACTGAATCTGTACATTGCCTTGGGTATTATAGTCAGAATGAAATTTGAACATTTTCTAACACCATACACAAAAATAAACTCAAAATGGATTAAAGACCTAAATGTAAGACCAGATGCTATAAAACTCCTAGAGGAAAACATAGGCAGAACACTCTGACACAAATCACAGCAATATCTTTTGGGACCCATCTCCTAGAGTAATGGAAACAAAAACAAAAATGAACAAATGGGACTCAGTTAAACTGAAAAGATTTTGCACAGCAGAGGAAACCATAAACAGAACGTAAACACAACCTACAGAATGGGAGAAAATATATATATATTTTTTGGGGGGAAGAAAATATTTGCAAATGATGTGACTGACAAGGGATTAACCTCCAAAATATACAAACAGCTCATGCAATTCAATACAAAAATAAAAATGGTCAGAAGATCTAAAAAGACATTTCTCCAAAGAAGACATACAGATGGCCAATAGGCACATGAAAAGATGCTCAACATCACTAATTATCAGAGAAATGTAAATCAAAACTATAGTGAAGTATCACCTCATACCAGTCATAATGGCATCATCAAAAAGTCTATAAATAATAAATGCTGGAGAGGGTGTGGAGAAAAAGGAACACTCATACACTGTTGGTCGGAATGTAAACTGGTACAGCCACTATGGAGAACAATATGGAGTTTCCTTAAAAAACTAAAATTAGAGTTACCATGTGATCCTGCAATCCCACTCCTGGGCATATATACAGAGAAAAACATAATTCAAAAGGATACAAGCACCTCAGGGGCTTCCCTCGTGGCGCAGTGGTTAAGGATCTGCCTGCCAATGCAGGGGACACGGGTTCGAACCCTGGTCCAGAAAGATCCCACGTGCCATGGAGCAACTAAACCCGTGTGCCACAACTACTGGGCCTGTACTCTAGGGCCCATGTGCCACAACTACTGAGCCCACATGCCACAGCTACTGAGGCCTGTGTGCCTAGAGCCCATGCTCCACAACAAGGGAGGCCACCACAGTGAGAAGCCTGCCCACCACACGAAGAGTAGCTCCCACTCGCCACAATTAGAGAAAGCCCATGCTCAGCAACAAAGACCCAATGCAGCCAAATTAAATAATTAATTAATTTAATTTATATATAAAAAAAGATACATGCACCCCAATGTTCATAGTAGCACTATTTACAATAGTCAAGACATGGAAGCAACCTAAGTGTCCATCGGCAGATGAACAAATAAAGAAGATGTGAAATATATATACAATGGAATATTACTCAGCCATAAAAAGAATGAAATAATGCCATTTGCAGCAACATGGATGGACCTGGAGATTATCACACTAAGTGAAGTAAGCCAAACAGAGAAAGACAAATATCATATGATACCATTTACATGAGAAATCTAAAACCAAAAGGATACAAATGAACTTATTTACAAAACAGAAATAGACTCACAGATAGAAAACAAATTTATGGTTAACAAGGGGTGGTAGGGAGAGGGATAATTTAGGAGTTTGGGATTAAAATATACATACTACTGTATATAAAATAGATAACCAACAAGGACCTACTGTATAGCACAGGGAACTACACTTATATCTTGTAATAACCTATAATGGAAGTGAATGTAAAAAAACAATATATATGTTGTGTGTGTATATATATATATATATATATATATATATATATATATATATATATACACATACACACACACACATACATATATAACTGAATCACTTTGCCATACACCTGAAATTGACACAACATTGTAAATCAACTTATTTCAAAAAAAATTTTTAAAAACACTAGACTCCACCAAAAAACTGTTAAAACTAATAAACAATTCAGTACAGTTGCAGGTTACAAAATCAACACACAAAAATCAATTGTGTTTCTATATACTAACAGTGAACTATCCAAAAAATAAATTAAGAAAACTAACCCATTTAAAATAGCATCAAAAAGAATAAAAAACTCAGGAATAAATTTAACCAAGAAGGTGAAAGATGTGTAAAAAACAAAACAAAACAAAAACATTACAGTACTGGCACAAAAACAGACACATAGATGAATGCAACAGAATAGAAAGCTCAGAAGTAAACCCATGCGCCTATGGTCAATTAATCTATAACAAAGAAGGCAAGAATATACAATGGAGAAAAATAATCTCTTCAATAAGTAGTGCTGGAAAAACTGGACAGGTACATGTAAAAGAATGAAATTAGAACATTTTCTCATATCATACTAAAAATATTTTCAAAATGGATTAAAGACCTAAAAGTAAGACCTAAAACCATAAAACTCCTAGAAGAGAACACCGGCAGAACACTCTTTGACATAAACGGTAGCAATATTTTTCTGGATCTGTTTCCTAAGGCAAAACAAATAAAAGCACAAGTAAACAAATGGGATCTAATTAAATTTAAAAGCTTTTGCAAACCAAGGATATCATCAACAAAATGAAAAGACAACCTACTGAATGAGACAAAGTAATGTGCAAATGATATGACCAACAAGGGGTTAATATCCAAAACATGAACAATTCATACAGCTCAATATCAAAAACAAACAAACAGCCAACTCAAAAAATGGGCAGAAGACATGAATAGATATTTTTCCAAAGAATACATAAAGATGGCTAACAGGCACATAAAAAGATGTTCAACATCACTAATTATCAGAGAAATGCAAATCAAATCCACAATGAAATAACACCTCTCGCCTGTCAGAATGGCTATCATCAAAAAGTCTACAAAGTGGGGCTTCCCTGGTGGCGCAGTGGTTGAGAGTCCGCCTGCCAATGCAGGAGACGCGGGTTCGTGCCCCGGTCCGGGAAGATTCCCACATGCCGCGGAGTGGCTAGGCCCGTGAGTCATGGCCGCTGCGCCTGCGCGTCCGGAGCCTGTGCTCCGCAACGGGAGAGGCCACAACAGTGAGAGGCCCACGTACTGAAAAAAAAAAAAAAAGTCTACAAATAGAGAATGTGGAGAAGACTTTTGCACTGTTGGTAGGCATGTAAATTGGTGCAGTCACTATGGAAAACAGTATGGAAGTTATTTAAAAAACTAAAAATAGAACTACTATATGATCCAGCAATTCCAGTCCTGGGTATATATCCAGAAAAAAAGAAAACACTAATTCAAAAAGATACACACATCCCAATGTTAATAACAGTGCTATTTACAAAAGCCAAGATAAGGAAGCAGCCTGTGTGTCCATCAACAGATGAATGGATAAAGAAGATGTGGCTGTGTGTGTGTGTGTGTGTGTGTGCACATCTGTATGTGTACATATATAGCAATATTACTCAGCCATTAAAAAGAATGAAATTCTGCCATTTGTAACAACATGGATGAACCTAGAGGGTATTATGCTTAGTCAAATAAGTCAGACAAAGTCAAATATTGAATGTTATCACTTAATGAAAGAATATAACAAAACAGAAACAGACTCCAGATTTAGAGAAAAAACTAGCAGTTACCAGTGGGGAAAGGGAAGGATGAGAAGCATGATAGGGTTAGGAAATTAAGAGGTACAAAGTATTATGTATTAAGTACATAAGCTACAAGTATATATTATACAGCACAGGGAAATAGTCATTTTAAAATAACGTTAAATGGAGTGTAATCTATAAAAATATTGAATCACTATGTTGTACACCTGAAATTACTATAATATTGTAAATCAACTGTACTTCAATCAATAAAATAAGAGTTTTAACACTTAAGTTATCCAGAATGAATACCTTGATCTCCTACTACCACCCCTAAAATGAAGCTTTCCTAGAGTTCTCAAATTCAGTAAATGATACTTCTACCCACTGTTTCATATAACACAGGTAATCGGGAGTCATCTCTGAGACTTCCTTTCCTCTTAAAACTCCCATATGCATTTCATATCTATGTTCTGGAATGTTTTAACCTAAAAATCTCATATATGTTCAATGTTTCTTCATCACCACCACC
Organism: Monodon monoceros; assembly: GCF_005190385.1. Lineage (NCBI taxonomy): Eukaryota > Metazoa > Chordata > Mammalia > Artiodactyla > Monodontidae > Monodon > Monodon monoceros. Next base: position 46,152,867 of record NW_021703784.1, on the reverse strand, counting down.
ACCCTAATTCATGCTACCACTATCTCTTGCCTGGACTTCTGCAAAAGCTTTGTAACTAGTTTTGTTTTGTTTTGTTTTGTTTTTAACTATAACTTTTTTTCTAGGTCATCCCACCTGTTCTACACATAACATCCAGAGGGATGATTTCAAAATCCAAATATGACCATGTTACCTGATTCACTCCTCTCTCTCTAATTTACTTAAAATACTTCAAAGAAATCCTAAACATTAGATGGTTTGTGTCTCCCTTCCCAATCCCTTCTCTTACCAAGCTGCCCCTATATGCTCTCCCGCCAGCCCTATTGGCCTTACAGCTCCTTTCCCATCTAAGATAGAATCTTTGTGTATATGGTTCCCTCCTCCTGAATAATCTTCTTCCTCCTTCCCCAAGTTGATCCTACTTTTAAAATTTAAGCTTAATTAGCATTCCCTTAAGGAAGCCTTCTCTGACCTCCCTCTCTACATCAGTACGTCCTCAAATGCACTCCCAATATACCATGTACATCTTTTCTGTAGCACTCATCAAAATTACAACTTTATCTTCACTTATGGGATTCTTTAATTTATTGCTGCTTCCTCCTCGAGGGCAGGGTCTGTGTATATTTTCTTACACTGTGAATTTATAGGACTTAGTACAGTTCCTGGGACATAGTGGGCAATCTGTAAATATTTATAGAATTAATGAAGGGAGGAAAAATAGATGGATAAATAGGTTTTGATGAGCCGAAAAAATAATGGAGATGTGCTACAGAAGACTGAGGCTTGTTTAAATAACACATGTTGAGATAATAAACTAGCTCTTGTCAAGAAAACAGTTCATCTGACAACAGGAAATTTAAAATTCTCCCTCTTTTCAATTGTTTTTTTCTTTAAACAGGCAGTTGTAAAGAGAACATTTCACTTCATCTATAAAAGGCCACATTTCTGTTGTCAAGGGCTTTCCTAGGCAAGGGATTCCTGCTCATGTTGAATTACTGGGCAGTTTGGGCTTCTGTCTACATAGTATAGGCTACAGAAAGCAAAGCAAATTCCCAGACTAGGGATTGGTGGGGAAGAAACAGGTGATTTTCTATCTACTCTACAATTGTGTGACATGTCCTTACACTCTGTATAATATTTTGCCTTCTTTGGGCGTGGCCTTGGAATGATTTTATCATTTGTTTGACTTAGTATTTTATGTTTAAGCAACATAAATTTAAGGAAAGCCACTCAAAGAAATATCAACTCTCAGGAAAAAAATACTCTAAACAATGGAGGAAAAGCAAGTCAGTGGCTTCAAACAACATCATAAATCATAAGAGAAGAAAATGAATGGTGTGCAGGAGTTTTATGTTTGTCATCTCATTCAATCCACACACATGGCTCAGAGGTGAAGGAATTTCCCAAATTAAGTAAGCAGTAAAGGTTTGACTCTAACCAGTTCCAGGTAACGCCAAAGTCCATGATCCTTACAGTGTCCTTCAAGTAATGCAACCAAGAATAACCCTATGTACCCTGATTCTCCAGCACAGTGTCAGAAAGGCTGTATTCCCTTCCATAGTCTAGCTTCTTTCCCAGATTCTGTGGGCTGTCCTGATGCACAGAAACACATGAGATTCTTTTGTTGGTGTCTTATAGGTCTTCCTATAGACTTCAAGCTTTCACAGAGTCATAAAACTTCCATTCTGTGTATACTTTAGAAAACTGCTTTTTGACAAAGACTTTGGACATTAAGTTTTAGCTCAGAATGCATTTTTGCTTTCGAGTTATAAACAGAGCACAACTTTTTAATGAAAATGCTGACACAACCTAAAGAACAGTGGTGTATGACCAAATACATTGCAGAAACAGATTTTTTCAACAGAGTATTAGCATATTTAGAGAGAGGATATTTATGGGATGTTTTAATTAAGCTGTGGATATTAAATTATGCAAAATTTTTACTTCACCAAAATGCAATCTAAAATAGCCCTCAAGGGCTTCCCTGGTGGCGCAGTGGTTGAGAGTCCACCTGCCGATGCAGGGGACACGGGTTCGCGCCCCAGTCCGGGAAGATCCCACATGCTGCGGAGCGGCTGGGCCCGTGAGCCATGGCTGCTGAGCCTGCGTGTTCAGAGCCTGTGCTCTGCAACGGGAGAGGCCACAACAGTGAGAGGCCCACGTACCGCAAAAAAAAAAAAAAAAAAAAATTAAAAATAAATAAATAAAAATTAAACAATAAGATAAAATAGTCCTCAAGATCAGTTAGCATTTTTTTTCCTGTGGTTGGGAGACATTGCCAATCCAAACTTGAATGGCATTGAGTTTTTCAATGAGGTGTGTGCTCTGAGTTGACTGAAAATATATAGATCGGTAAATGAAATGCTCAAATGTTTGTATACATTTTTCCTCATTGCTCTAATGGAAGAGTGGTTGTTATGAAACCTGCTCCTTTTCCACCTCCTCCAATCATGCTTAGGTTTGGGGTTTTGATAGATACATTTGTTATACCTTTTGTTGCTGAAACCAGTCCATTAATCCAGACTGGAAGGGGTTGTTTTTATGAGGCTGTCAGGGGACTATGCCACCTGCTGCCAACAGGACTTCTTTGAGAAGCTGCAGCAATTAATGCTGCATTTCTCTGTCAAGCCCTGTTAAAAGTTTTCTTCAGGCCAAGTTTGTCCAAACATTTGTACAATTCCACAGAGATCCGAAGTAGCTGGAGGCTGCTTCAAGAGGTTTGTCATTGACACCTGCTCTGTATTGGACGTAGGAAGCTGGCTGCTGCTACAGACATGGCCTCATGGAATAGCTTCCCCTATTTGGACTACCTAAAGCTAAATCTAATGAGGCAAGCCTGAGAATGGGATAAGCACAATCAGAAGAGCAGCACAGAAAGTCAGACTAGTAAGCAGGCGTAAGGAAGACTTTGACGAGAACACCTCCATATCTTCTTTGTATAACTCAATTATTTAAATAACATTTCTTTGTTGTTATTTCCTTGGATTTCTAGGTTCATTATACATAATTGGTAATATACAAAAAATGCACAAAGAATAAATATTTTTAAAGCCTATAATCATTACTACTTAGAGTACACTCCTGTTCATACGTTATATGGCCTTCATTTAAATGCTAAATTTGTGCAATATACACGTCCCCTGAATATTGTTGTAGGAAAAGTTTCTTTAAGGAGATGTGTGCAGTATGAGGTTTTCAAGGTAGGATTATCTACTTGGAAGAGCTGTCATTCATAACTCATAACTGTAGCTGGTTTATGAACAGCACCAACACCCAAATCAAGAGCACTTGATGATGTCTATATTTGTTTCACATGATCTAAAAACATCAAATTAAAAGGGATAATATGATAGCTAGGGAAAAGTACCCAGAGGAGTTCATAAGACATTCATTTACTTTGTTAATATAAAAGGAAGGGAGATTCCATCATAACTGCACCAGACTTAGCACTCCATAACCAAACCAATCATATATGCTTCAGAGGCTCTTTCACCACTCAGTGCTGAAACCCATTCTCTCATAGTATTTTTCAGGAATTCAAGTAACCAAAAAATAATATAGCAATGACACTAAGTTCACAAATGACTTTCAAAGATATATAAATTGTAATAGAAATCACTGTCAAAAAAAAAAACCTTTATGCTTTTTAAAATAAAATTAACTCATTTAAACATTCAGACTCTATACCTTTCAATTACATCCACTATCTGAGGTAAGTTGAAAGTAGGCCAACCTATCTGAGAGTTCATTGCTCAAGTGCCTTTGTGGGGTAAATATAGATCTCAAACTGTAACCATCTTCAGAATTCTACAGTGCTGATAATAATAATGCCATAATAATTACAAAAACAACATGTATTGAGTACCTACTATGTGCTAGGCACTGATTTAGGCATATCGCATACATTGTCTTTAATTCTGAAAGTAGTCTAGCAAGGTAGGTATCTGTTATCATTCCTACTTCACATGAGAAAAGGGAGACAGAGTTGTTGAAATGCTTACTGAAGTTCATACGGCTAGTGAGAGAAAGGAGATCTCAACTTCTGCTTGACTCCAAAACTCATGCCCCTACTACTATGCAACACTGACTCCTTAAGTGATGAGTGAAAAGTTCAACAGGAAGAACGTTAACCTACACTTAAAAGCTCAGGTAATGCCAACAAGTGTCAATACCTTGTACTGTTAAAAATCACTACAAAACCCAAAGCAAATCTCCTTTCACGTATCCTTCCCTATTTTGCTGTCAGTCTTTCTGCCTCCCTCAATACCACCTTTGCCTCCACCACAAATTCAAACCAATAACTCAACTACTTAAGTTGAAGGAGAGAGGAATCCACTGCCCTGAGAGTTTGTATGAGTGAAAACGTGCCAACTCTCTGCTCATCAATTAAAACCATCAAAGAAAGAGGTGTTTCCAAACATGAACCTACCCAATAATTCAAGTTTATCCTTTGAAGTATACGATGTTTTTATATTTTGAACATTTTAAATAGTTTGCAAATGTTTTAGTAGCTGCAGGTAGACGTCACAAAGGTAATTCTTTTCCAAAAAAATCTTTGGACATAATTTTAGATTTTTATGTATTGACCCATGGCCAGCATTTATGAATGTCAGTTAGAATACTAAGTTGTGATGTACCCAGGTCCCACCACTCAATTACATCATAGAATTTAAGGGCTTGTGCTTGTTTTAAACATTTGCTTCTTTCCTCACTGTTGACTGCCACGTCCCATGGCTGCTAATACACCAGGCTTTAGTAATGCTTTCTCCTGAATTTCTGTACACCTGTTCTAACTATCTGGATCTTCTAATGGGTTAGGTAATAAGTAGCCATGATTTTTAGAAATGTATCTAAATAGGCTCAGAAACAAGGTATAATGGGTCTCTCTTGTTCAAATACATGTATTTGAGAAATAATAAGAAGCTCACACAGTGAGGTCATAGAATAGGTAGGTACACTGTAAATGAGCTGTGAAATATTGATTTAGTTCACTTCAACATAATTTTTATTTCTAGATAATTCTCAGTGTATACTACATAATAGAGGTTGTTGGATACTAAGTAAGTAAAACATTGGTCAGTAAATATAGCTGAAGCTTCCTTAAATTGATGTCATAGAGAACAAAAACTCAATTCTTCCAGGAATTTTTCTGGACACAGAGACAAAGCCCTTGGATAGGAAAATCCATAGACCCATCACAGTATAGCTTTTTTGTATTCTTAATAATTTACAAATTATTGAATCACCATATTCTATATCAGCATCCCTCTATAAACCTGTGAAAAACAATCTTGTAGCTTATAGCTCTGTCATGGAATGACCTCTGAGAGAAAATTTCGTATTTAATTGCTACATCAAATGATGAAACAAAGAAGGAAGATAGAGCCTAGAAATCCTCTTATAGAAAACCCATTATTAAAATTCCATTAGCTCTGAACAGAAGGACATAACTAAATTTCTAAATAGTCAGGTTTATTATAACTCTCTTTATAATAGTAGTTATCTACATGGTCTTCTTCTCCAAATAAATCATATAAGATTAGAAATCCTGACAGTGCTGTGAAGGAAGACCTTCAATGTCCTACTGTGGTTGCCAATATGGTTGTCCAACAATGCAATGTTACCCAACATTCAGTGTAGAATCCAGGCAGCACCTTTCATGACACAAGGCACAGCTATCAAAAAAAAAAAAAAAACAGTCTCTTTTGAATTAATTATTTTTCACAGCAAACTCAAGAGCATAAATTTATTCTGGAGAGATGGTGAATTATATCAGAAACAACACCAGACTGCGTACCCAAAGGATTCCAAAAAATATTTTTTGTGATGCCAAAAAATATTTCACTTCTCTGAGCTTCAGTATTCTTATCTGTCAAATAAGGGAAGACCTATCCTTTGGCAAAATCAGATGTGGATTATGAGTAGGTAGATTATACTTCCAGGAGTCCTAGAAAAGTTTTCCTTAGTTTTCTCAATAGAAAGCCAAGGCACTCTCTCAACACATGAAAATTTTAAGTGTTAAAAACAAATATCAAAATAAACACATAAACAAACAAAATCCCCCTTTCATGATAAAAACACTCAATAAAATAGTAATAGAAGGGAACTTCCTCAATATGATAAAAGTCATCTATAAAAATCCCACAGCTAATATCATATTTAATGAGGAAACACTGAATTTTCCCCTAAAATCAAGAACAAGACAAGAATGTCTGTTCTTGCCAATTTTATTCAATATTGTACTGAATATTCTAGCTAAGGCAACTGGGCAAGAAAATGAAACAGAAGGCATCCATACTGGAAAGAAAGAAGTAAAACTAGTAAAACTATCTCTTTATGCAGGTGACATGATTGTGTATATAGAAAAATCCTAAAGAATTCACTAAAAAGCTGTTAAAACGAATAGGTTCAACAATGTTACAGGGTACAAGAGCAATAAATAAATATTGATTGTATTTCCATACACTAGCAATGACCAATCAAAAATGAAATTAAGAAAACAAACTCATTTATAATAGCATCACAAGTAATAAAGTGCTTAGCAACAAATTTAACAAAAAAAAGCAAAAACTTGTACTCTGAAAACTATAAAATATTGTAGAAAGGAATTAAAGAAGACCTAAATAAATAGAAAAACATTCACTGGATCGGAAGTTTAATATTGTTAAGATGGCAATATTCCACAAATTAATCCACAGATTCAAAGCAATCTTTATCAAAATCCCAGATGGCTTTTTTGTAAACTGACAATCAGATCCTAAAATTCATATAAAAATGCAACGGATCCTGAATATCCAAAATAATCTTGCAAAAGAAGAACAGAGTTGAAGATGTACACTTCTCAGTTTCAAACTTACTACAAAGCTACAGTAATCAAGATAGTACTGGATAAAGATAGCCATATAACTCAATGGAATAGAATTGAAGTTCCATAAATAAACCTTTACATTAATAGTCAATTGATTTTCAACAAGGCTGCAAAGGCAATTCAATGGGGAAAGAAAATACTTTTCAACAGATGGTTCAGAGACACTTGGCTATCCATATACACTATAGATACATAAAAATTAACTCAAAATAGATCATAGACCTAAATGTAAGAGCTAAAACTATAAAACTCTTAGAAGAAAATATAGAAGTAAATTTTTGTGACCTTGTCACGTGAAGTCTCCTTAGATATGACAAGTGACACAAAAACAGATAAACTGGACTTCATCAATAAGTGGTACTGGGAAAACTGGACAGCTACATGTAAAAGAATGAAAATAGAACACTCCCTAACACCATACACAAAAATAAACTCAAAATAGATTAGAGACCTAAATGTAAGACTGGACACTGTAAAATTCTTAGAGGAAAACATAGGAAGAACACTCTTTGACATAAATCACAACAAGATCACTTTTGATCCACCTCCTAGAGTAATGGAAATCAAAACAAAAATAAACAAATGGGACCTAATGAAACTTCAAAGCTTTTGCAAAGCAAAGGAAACTACAAACAAGACGAAAAGACAACCCTCAGAATGGGAGAACATATTTGCAAACGAATCAACGGACAAAGGATTAATCTCCAAAATATATAAACAGCTCATGCAGCTCAATATTTAAAAAACAAACAACCCAATCCAAAAATGGGCAGAAGACCTAAATAGACATTTCTCCAAAGAGGACATAGAGATGGCTAAGAAGCACATGAAAAGCTGCTCAGCATCACTAATTATTAGAGAAATGCAGATCAAAACTACAATGAGGTATCACCTCACACCAGTTAGAACGGGCATTGTCAGAAAATCTACAAACAACAAATGCTGGAGCGGCTGTGGAGAAAAGGGGACCCTCTTGCACTGTTGGTGGGAATGTAAATTGATACAGCCACTACGGAGAACAGTATCGAGGTTCCTTACAAAACTAAAAATAGAATTACCATATGACCCAGCAATCCCACTACTGGGCATATACCCTGAGAAAACCACAATTCAAAAAGACCCATGCACCCCAATGTTCCTTGCAGCACTATTTACAGTAGCCAGGTCATGGAAGCAACCTAAATGCCCATCGACAGACAAATGGATAAAGAAGATGTGGTATGTATATACAATGGAATATTACTCAGCCTTAAAAAGGAACGAAATTGGGTCATCTGTAGAGACGTGGATGAATCTAGAGACTGTCATACAGAATGAAGTAAGTCAGAAAGAGAAAAATAAATATCGCATATTAATGCATATATGTGGAACCTAGAAAAATGGTACAGATGAACCGGTTTGCAGGGCAGAAATAGAGACACAGATGTAGAGAACAAACGTATGGACACCAAGGGGGGAAAGCAGTGGGGGGTGGGGGTGGGGGTGTGCTGAACTGGGAGATTGGGATTGACATGTATACACTGATGTGTATAAAATGGATGACTAATAAGAACCTGCTGTATAAAAAAATAAATAAAATAAAATTCAAAACTTCCCAAAAAAGCAGATGAATGGATAAAGAAGATGTGATATATATATATGTGTATATATATATATACTGTATATATATAGTGTATATATAAAAACAAAATTTAAAATTTTTGTGCTTCAAATGAGAGTATCAAAAAGTAAAAAGACAATCCACAGAATGGTACAAAATATTTGCAAATCACATATCTAATAAGGAATTAGTATTAAAAACATATAGAGAACTCTTACAACTCAAAGACTTAAAGACGAAAAAAAAATTTTTTAAATAGGTAAAAAATCTAAATAGACATTTCTCCAAAGATAAAAGAATAGCCTAAAAGTACATGAAAAGATGCTCAACACATAACTAATTATTAGGGAAGTGCAAATCAAAACCACAGTGAGATATCACTTCATACCCACTAGTATGACTACAATAAAAAGGACAGATAATAACAAACGTTGTGAGGATGTGGAGAATTGAAACCCTCGCACATTGCCAGTGGGAATGTAAAATAGTGTAACTGCTTTACAAAACAGTCTGGCAGTTCCTCAAAAGGTTAAACACAGTTACCATACAACTCAGTAATTCCTCTCCTAGGTATACATCCAAGAGAAGTAAAAACATATGTCCATACAAAAAGTTGCATGTGAATACTCATAGTAGCATTATTCACATGATGAAAAAGGGCAAACAACACAGATGTCTACCAACTGATGAATGGATACACAAAATGTGGTATGGCCGTATGACAGAATATTACTCATCAAGATAAAGTAATGAAGAACTGATATATGCTACAACATGGCTAAACCTTGAAAATACTAGTTAAGTGAAAGAAGCTAATCACAAAGGGCCATGTATTTTATAATTCCATTCATAGGAAATGTCTAGAATAAGCAAATCCGTAGAGATGGGAAGCAGATTAGTGATCGCCAGGAGCTGGAGGGAAGAGGAGTGGGGAGCGGCTTATAATGGACATGGGGTTTCTTTTGAGCTCATGAAAATGTTCTAAAATTGGTAGTAGTGAGAGTAGCACAACTCTGAATGTACTGAAGTCACTGAACTGTGTGCTTTAAATGGTTGAATTATAATAGTGTGTGAATTATATTTCAGTAAATCTGTGGGAAAAAAATAAGAACACTGATGGATAGCTTCTCAGATCTTGCCAGCAACCTCAGGACTTGAAACCTTCATCTCTGCACAGGGCATGCTGGGTACATGTTTATATAGTCTTTAGTACATGTTTATATGTCTTTAGTTCTTTACTCTGTGTGTTTTTTATGTGTGCTCACTGGAAATGCCCTTTCATCTCTCCCATGAACCCCCCCCAAACCCATAAATACTGTGGGTTCCCTTTCTGAGCATGCTTCAAAGATCAGTGTAACAAAATTATTTGATATGAATCCTGCAGTTCCCAGCTGGTTCTTTCGCACCTAGAGAGGAAACCAGTACAAGTCGAAAGTACTATAATGGCCAGAAGAGATGGGAAAAAAGCAATATATCCATTGTATCAACCTAGTCTTCCTCATACTTTCCTTGATTCAAAGCCCTAACTACATCCAAGTTGATATCAGAGCCATTCCACAGAGCTCACATCTCTTAAAGTGCATTGTGATTTTTTCTAAGGAAATTTCCCCTCTGAATTCTTTTCTAACCCTACGGCTACCACCCATATGGCCAGATGTACTCTAATCCCAGTGTAGACCAATTTAAAGCCCTGTACTCTGTAATTTTCCAAAATTTTCCTAAAATTGTGATCATCTGATAACATCCTAACTTTTTGTTCTATAAGGGAACTAACCACTGATGGTATGAAAACCTTGCCCTAAAAAATAAAAATTACATCCAGTCTTTGGAAAGACAATACCCGTCAAAGCCATCCTGGGTGTAATTTCCCAGCAGCAGAGTTTGCCCAGTGGGTCTGTGTTCCTAGGAACTCTACAACACCCAGAGAGCAGACACAACATTATTTGTTTTATGACTGCATTGGATGTTTCTAAGTACCATGGTCTGGGTATTTATTTGGGCTGTATACAAAAGGAAGTCACACAATGAACTGTGGAGAAAAAAAGGTGGGGGAGAAGCTACCAAAACAGGGTGAAAAAAACCTTTGCACTAGTATAGAATAGCTTATGCCCATTGTATTAACTGGTTTCAATTAGAGGGAATGATCCCAATTGTGGGTAATGGGAGGCAGTCTGGGAGAACATGCTGAAACAATAAACACTTTAAAAGAACATCTCCTCTGGTTTCTTACAGGAACGTCTGTTTTTATTGATTTCCCATAAAAGAGAAAAATTACTTTCATAATCTAGAGAGACACTGTAGTGAAATGTTAATATGCTTTCAAATTAAAAAGAGTATCTAGCCCCACTCTTCAAAAATGGCTTTATATTACTCAGAATACAAACATCTCAATATGACACTCCATATCATCAGTTCTTGCCTGTCAGAGGGCAAATGTTTCTTTTCAAGAGCTTCAGGATTTCTCCTTTTACAGTCTTAAAGAGTTGTGTATTAACTCCTGGAAACTCTTCCTGAACAAGCCAGAATCCTTTTGGAAGAAAGGGCCCTCCTAAATAGCCCTAAATTAATAATGAGTTAATGCCTGTTCTTTATGTTTTGCTTCACCAATTCATCCTTCCCCATCACTTTCTAGAATGACCTATCCTTTTCTTTCTTTTCTCTTACCACTTTTCAAGCAATTACCACGTGGCAGGCGCTATGTTAACACATGGCATGCATTATCTCATGTAAATCTCAAAATATCCTGTTACACGTGTAAACTCAGAGAGATTAAGTAGATTGTCCAATGTTATACGGCTAGTAAGTGGCAGAATTTGTATTTTAACACAAAACTTATACAATTCTAAAGCTTTTATACTTAGCTATTACCAAAAACTGCATATTCTGTCTTCCAAAATCCATCTTGAGGCAAATCTCCATTCTGAAAAGTTATAGCTTTTTGTACAGACCATTATATAGCATGTATTACAGAGTATAATGATTATATGCATGTATTGTTCCCTGCTCTATCCTGAGGAATCAAAGGGTCAGTTACAACTTACAAAATATGCTCAGTAAATGCTCCTTGAATGAGTAAATGAGGGTTGATGTATTCAGAGTACAGTGTTCTTATTTGCAAATGCTTATATGATTTTTAAAAATATTTCCCATATCTATTTATGGGTGAATACTACATAACAATAGAGATATGCAGAAATAACAATATCCATGATAAGCTCCATAATAGCAGGGATTTTTTTTTTCAACTTAGCTTTTAGAAACTCCTCTCATTATTTTTAAATTTCCAGGAACTAAGGGGTGTGCAAACATAAAGAGAAACAAAGCAATTATTCTAGACAAATATGTATATTTATATATCATATGTCTAATCAGTAAAATTATACATTACAGCCATTTCTGAGTAATGCTTAATAACTAAGGATTGCGTTTGGGGACATTCCTCAAAGTGACCAAATCCACTCATAGGCCATAGTCATGCTGAGTTGTCCAGAGATCTGCCCTGAAATGCAGCAGCTGCTCAAGCCTCCTGCAGCTGGTCAAATCTAAGGTTCTTTATCTCCAACTGACAGGAACTGATTCTTAGCCTAGTTCACTCCAGATTCAGAGATCTGCCTGTCTTCACCTGAGTCCCAGAACCTGTGGGTCTCTTCTCATTTGTTTCTAAGTGGCAGGGGTTCAGGTAACCACTGTGTTCATACTGGTGATCGTACAAACCAATGGGCATACAACCCAATTAAATGTAAAGTGTAGAGGTGAGGAAGGGTATCATTCTAATGCTTAATGTAGCCATACAAGGAAAGATAAATAAACAAAACTGTCACACTTCTCACTAGAGAAGATATTTCACTTATAATTATTCACAAAGTATAAATATGCCCATGTTTCTGTATAATTGCTGGAGGTAAATTTTCTATTCAGCTTGAATCCCAATCTGTACATTGTAATTCTGACTAAAAGGAAAAGTCTTTAAAAACACTTCTTGGTCCCATTATTACAGAAATGTGCAGTGCCAAAAAAAGAGAGCATCCAAGAGGAGAGTGATCAAGTAGTAATAGAAGTAATTTTTAAGGCAATATGTAGCTGTTGACAGGCATTTGAAAAACAATTTGGAGAGAGAAAGTTTCTTGGAAAAACCAATGATAAAACCTCTGCACTTAAAATGAACCTGGAGGCAAAAGCACACACAAAGACCAGGACTGTTTTGAATAAAGTAACAAAGCCCAGCTATAAGGATACAATTATTCCAGAGCAAAACACCAAGAAAGAATAGGGCACCGGGGAAAGAAATGTAGGAAAGAATCAAGTGAATTTAAAAATGCACAAAGATAACAGAGACTATCCATTTATCATGAATGTAAGTATGTATTAATTTATTTATAACCTGCTTCAGCCCACAGAGGATTTGAGGGGGACAAGACATTCTCTTAAACGCAGGAGGCTAGAGGCTAAGATTTTCTCTATTTCCTGAGAGATGAGAAAATGGAAATTAATACCAGAACTACTTTACATATTGTATATAGTTTTTGTTATGTAAATATACTTTTATTACTGTATTGTTAACTAGCCATATTTCTCAGTTTATAATGTGAGTTAAGTCATTACCAAATTATTCTTTGCTCATTTTTATGTACCCAAGTGTTATATATAACCAGATATTTGAAATGAATGGACTATTATAAATTATCAAAATCCCACAGTTCTGAGTGCTTCATTCTGTCTGAGACAACTACTCATTACATCAATTCTGGTGGGAGCTCCATAAATGTTGCTGACCAGGAGATGTTAGTTAAGCGAGTTTACTTTTTGGCTGCAAATAAATCAAAGAGCAATAAATTCCCCCAAACAAACAAAATAAAACAAAATCTAGATAACTTAAGAAAAAAATGTAACTTACTGATTATCAGCAGGTTATTGACCCCTTCTCACAAAATCAAAGAGAGATTTAAGCAAGCTAAACCTCAAAGGGCAGATATACAGCAACTCAAGGAATCTCAGCAACTCAAGGAATCTCAGCAACTGAGGTTCATAGAATATTTTCCAAACTATTGTCATTCATATGATTCAATACTGATGGCTACCAGTTTGATATCTCTCTGGTACAAATTTCAAATACCCAGGAGAGAGAACCCAACAGGCTCACCTGGGATCAGATATTTACCTCTTGGATCAGTCAGTCATGGCCAGGCACAGACTCGCAGAGCCCAAACATGGCCACTAGGAGCCTACTTTTGTAGACTGGGGTTACTGACAGAGAAAGCAGAATCATTATGGGTTGTGCAATTCCTCCAGAAAGTGCTTGCCCCACTGGGAGATGTATTACTTTTAAGTAAATGGCAAAGGAAATCTACGCAACCAGCAGCTACCAATTCTATGGCAGAAACAAGAAGAAACATCTTTTTGATGCTCTCACCTGACCATAGAACTGAAAATCAGACTGAAGTGTTGGCATTTCAGACTTGTGATCTTCAGGAAGGGTCTTAAATGTAGTCATCTATTTGGTCTTTAGTGTTCTACAACAGGAAGACCTAATGTGGGATTCTCAGATCCTCAGCGGTAACTCCACAGTAATAATGAAGGATGAGCTGTTTTTAATAATCCAAAAGACAGAATTCTAATCATGGATTTACTTGCAATAAGACTGCACAAAGTAACTAAAATGTCAAATTTATTTTATTTTGAGCTGAAATTATCAGTGTATTGGAGGATCAGCTACTAATTGGAATACATGGATGTATTTGATAAAATGGGACCACTATCCTATCTACCTTGTATCTCTAGCAATTGCCATAGTGCCTGACACAGCTGAATCTAACTACTAAATTTTGTCTAGTTTGAAAACAAAATTCCTCAAAACGCATATTCAATGGTACTCTGAAGGAGAAAGTATAAAAGGACACTTGAAGGTGAGAAATGGAAACCACCCAACTAACAAAGTAAAAATATATTTATTCCTATTCAGCGAGAAATGTGAGAGTTACAAAATAATTTATTAAAACTTATTATAAAGAGGAAATCAACAGATTGAAGATTCATTTATTAAATATACACTCACAGAGCTTCTACCATGTACCCAGGGATTTACCTAGGTGTAGGTATACTAGGAACCTGAAGAGCACATGGTCTTCTTGGAGAAATAGGCATTATAAATCAGTAATTGCGAGATAATATCATTAAGGATACAATAAAAGGAGTGATTGATGAAGAAATAGAATTATTAAAACTCGTCCTTTCTCTGGCATCAGCAGAGTCTCTAAGCATGCACTCCCCTCTGACCACCGGCTCACAAAAGTGTGACATTTTTATTCTCCATGTCTCCAGCAAGCTGAGCTGCCTCTGCACTGCAGGAATGCCTCCAAAACTTAGCATTATCATCACTCCTTCATTAAAGGTGATCCCACCTTCTCACCTTCCACAGATAAACAAAAGTCAAGGAAAGAGGCTTCATTCTTTCGCACAATCTGAGTGAAAAGTAGGCTCCTCCAGGCCCACTGCCTTTTAACACAGTCATAAGTCATGCTATGAGAGTCCAGCTGCACCTTTCAGAAGTCTGTATCTCAATAATAGATGAGGATATTTAAAGCACTCCACATATCACTTTATACTCCCTGCAAGGTAGGTCAAATGAGGGGAATGCCTCAAAAGTAACTTTTGAACTTTTTGTCCTCATCACACACAAATTATTTCATGACAGGCAAACCCTCAGTTACAGCACACACGGTTCCCAGAGGAACCACTGTCATTTCTATCAGGCAATGTATATATAAAAGCATATCATACAATCAGCCACTTTCTTCACTTATTCAGAGCACAGCGTCATGGAATGAGTTCATGAAAGGACAGTCAGGGCATCCAGAATCTATTCCCAACCTTACAACTGATGCACTTATTCTTACTTCCTTTGCATTTAAGTTTCCCATTTACAACACAGGAATGATGACATAGTACCTGTTTGTTTCTAAGCCATTTGAAAATTCTCTGATGGAAGATTTCACACAAATGCAGAGGCTATTATTATACCAGGAAGACTTGAAAATTGCAAATCCATGTACCCATCACTATTAAACAGTCAACACAATGGAAGAAGAGAAAGAATCCTTCTCTAAGGCATCTAAAATCAAGTATTGCTGAATATGCATCTATTGAGAAAAATATATGTGCAAGCACATTCATTTTAAAGACTATTCAATTCTAAACCGCCAATAACCCATTTCGACAAATCCTTTACAAGTTACTCTCACTCCAAAAAAGAAATACATGTAATCCCTAATCACCGGTCCTTCTTATAATGCAGAGCTTTCTGAGAAGACATTCTTTCTCCTTTCAAAATGTTTGCTCCACTCTAGAATTTCAGAGAATATTCTAGCCCATTACACTAAGGTTGTTCCAAAATATAAAAATAATTATACTTTAATCTTGCCAATCTTAGAATAATCAAATAAACTCACAGTACAGTGGTGAACAGGCATCCAAGCAGGGGCTTCCACTGAACAATTCTGGGCTGGGCACTTGCCTTGGTTTTGCTGCAAATAAGTAAAAAATATGTTATATTCTACATATGATGTGCAGCAATCTACACCAGCTGATATGTTTATCATCAATGTGTTTATTACCATATTTACAAGTATAGGAGAAGTCTTTGAGAATAATTTTTTGGTGCAGTGCTAAAAGAAACTAGGTATGTCATTTCTACTCTTATCAAGGCACAAGAAATTATTCTTTGGTTTTTGTATTTCGCTAAGGCCTAGGTTTTTGGAACCAGGCTTCCTCAGCAACTGGCCTTTCAGGTCCTGGTGGGAACCACCTGAGAATCCTCCTAACCTAGAAGCAGAACTGGTCTCTCCTCCAGGCTCCCAGAGGGCACCAATACACGCTGTACCCCTGTGAAATCTCTTGAGTCAAGGTACAGAAAGACTTGTTTACTTGTCTCCCCTTCCAGATTGTAAGCTTGTGGTGATGATTCTCTCTAGGGCATTATAGAATCCCAGAATGTAGAGTTGCACAGGACAGATTTTAGAGGCCTTTCCTGTCACATCAGAAACTGAGGTACAAAGAAATGAAACAAGGAGCACAGAGATTTAACATTCTAAACAATTTGCCAGGCACTTCTTTTTACATAAGAAATGTATCTCGAGCTAACCTATTCTTTTGCTGTGACTCCAATAAATTCAGTTCTAATTGGCCTTTTAGAGAGAATGAAGTGCTTTCCTTTAAGAGTTCTGATTAGTGCTAAAAGGGGAGGAGGTGATTCTAATACAACATCTTTTATCTTTACTTATTGTACACTCAATTATAATATATAAATACTACAAATTATGTTAATAAGTAATCATATTAACCACAGCTGTGATTTACTGAGCTACAAAATATGCTAAAGGTTATTCTGGACTCAGTACATTATCACTAGTTGCTATAACAAATATGGATGGATGTGTTGCTATGCCCATTACAGGAGAGAAAACTGAGGCTCACAGAGGGTAAGAAACTCATCTATAAGTTACCCTACAAGAAAGCAGCCTAACTGGGATTGCAGCAAGAATTTTACCGACTCTGCAGCCCATGCTTGCTCCTTCTATGATAAGCTGGTGTTTTTCATTTTCTGTTTAATGGGGCTTAAGACATGTCATCAGCTAACATGATTTCATGTTATCAATGATCCTTAACATGTCTTAACTTAACTGCAATAAAGTACTGAATTCAGTACTTGTGCTAAGAATCCTATTTTGTGATTTGTAAGCCTTTTAGAGAAACCTTTATTTAGGTGATATATTTTTAAGGCATCACTAAACTCTGAAGTGCTGTTTAAGGGATTATTGATAGAGTCACCATAAAAATACACTTACATCATCAATCTCCATGCTCAGCTTTCTTGTTTAAATCAAAACATGACATACGGTACCAACAGGGTACATAGGGTGCACTGGGCTGGTGTCAGATGACCACAGTTTCAAGCTAAGCTCAACCAAGTGCCTGCTAACAGGAGGTGGCTCTGAGTCTTGGGAGTCACAGCTGTAGAACAGTGTTAGTATCTCACCTAATTCACGGGACTTCTATCAGATGATAAAGATTTGCTTCAGATAATTACCACAATTTTCAAGGATGTTATGAAAAAGAACACACAGAGTAAAAGGACACTTTTATTGTTCTTTTCTGATACCTTAAGCCAGATAAATATAATTTATCTACATGTGAAGATAAGTCTTTTGAAATTGAAAGCATTACTAAAATGCTAGTTATTCTTATTTTTAATTATGATAAGTCATGCCAACGTCAATGGTGAGGAATGTGTCCTTTGTAATAATTCATAATTGTTATTGTTAGTAGAGGGTAGTAATAATAAGCTTGTTTTACATCTAGATACTATATATCTTTATGGAGCATATGGTAAAGAAGGAAAATTCAATAAATAAGTGAGCTGTGCTTAGGTGGAGGAATATAAGTACTCATAAAATGTGATGGGGAGGACGCTTCCGGGAAGATGGCGGAAGAGTAAGACGCAGAGATCACCTTCCTCCCCACAGATACACCAGAAATACATCTATACATGGAGCAACTCCTACAGAACACCTACTGAACTCTGGCAGAAGACCTCAGACCTCCCAAAAGGCAAGAAACCCCCCACGTACCTGGGTAGGGCAAAAGAAAAAATAAACAACAGAGACAAAAGAATAGGGACAGGACCCGCACCAGTGGGACGGAGCTGTGAAGGAGAAAAGGTTCCCACACACTAGGAAGCCGCTTCGCAGGCGGAGACTGCGGGTGGCGGAGGGGGAAAGCTTCGGAGCCGCGGTGGAGAGCACAGCAACAGGGGTGCGGAGAGCAAAGCGGAGAGATTCCCGCACAGAGGATCAGGGCCGACCGGCACTCACTAGTCTGAGAGGCTTGTCTGCTCACCCGCCGGGGCGGGCGGGGCTGGGAGTTGAGGCTCGGGCTTCGGTCCTCGGGCTTCGGTCGGAGCGCCGGGGGAGGACTGGGGTTGGCGGCGTGAACACAGCCTGCAGGGGGTTAGTGCGCCACGGCTAGCCGGGAGGGAGTCCGGGAAAAGGTCTGGAGCTGCCGAAGAGGCAAGAGACTTTTTCTTCCCTCTTTGTTTCCTGGTGCGCGAGGAGAAGGGATTAAGAGCGCTGCTTAAAGGAGCCCCAGAGACGGGCGTGAGCCGCGGCTAACAGCACGGACCCCAGAGATGGGCATGAGACGCTAAGGCTGCTGCTGCCGCCACCAAGAAGCCTGTGTGCGAGCACAGGTCACTATGCACACCCGCCTTCCGGGGAGCCTGTGCAGCCGGCCACTGCCAGGGTCCCGGGATCCAGCGACAACTACCCCGGGAGAACGCACGGCGCGCCTCAGACTGGTGCAACGTCACGCCGGCCTCTGCCGCAGGCATGCTCGCCGCGCACTCCGTGCCCCTCCCTCCCCCAGAGCCCCCGAATCAGCGGCTCCTTTAACCCCGTCCTGTCTGAGCGAAGAACAGCTGCCCTCCGGCGACCTACACAGAAGCGGGGCCAAATCCAAAACTGAGCCCCGGGAGCTGTGAGAACAAAGAAGAGAAAGGGAAATCTCTCCCAAAAGCCTCAGAAGCAGCGGATTAAAGCTCCACAATCAACTTGATGTATCCTGCATCTGTGGAATACATAAATAGACAACCAATCATCCCAAATTAAGGAGGTGGACTTTGAGAGCAAGGTTTATTATTTTTTCCCCTTTTCCTCTTTTTGTGAGTGTGTATGTGTATGCTCCTGTGTGAGATTTTGTCTGTATAGCTTTGCTTCCACCATTTGTCCTAGGGTTCTATCCGTCCATTTTGTTTTGTTTTTTGTTTTGATTTTTTTCTTAATAATTATTTTTTAATTTCATAACTTTATTTTATTTTACTTTATCTTCTTTCTTTCTTTTCGTCCTTCCTTCCCTCCTTCCTTCCTTCCTCCCTCCCTCGCTCCTTTCTTTCCTTCTTTCTTTCTACTTCTACTAATTCTTTCTTTCTACTTTTTCTCCCTTTTATTCTGAGCCATGTGGATGAAAGGCTTTTGGTGCTGCAGCCACGAGTCAGTGCTGTGCCTCTGAGGTGGGAGAGCCAACTTCAGGACACTGGTCCACAAGAGACCGCCCAGCTCCACATAATATCAAACGGCGAAAATCTCCCAGAGACCTCTGTCTCAACACCAGCATGCAGCTTCACTCAACGACCAGCAAGCTACAGTGCTAGACATACTATGCCAAACAACTAGCAAGACAGGAACACAACCCCACCCATTAGCAGAGAGGCTGCCTAAAATCATAATAAGTCCACAGACACCCCAAAACACACCACCAGACGTGGACCTGCCCACCAGAAAGACAAGATCCAGCCCCATTCACCACAACACAGGCACTAGTCCCCTCCACCAGGAAGCCTACTGAACCAACCTTAGCCACTAGGGACACACACCAAAAACAACGGAAACTACGAACCTGCAGCCTGGAAAAAGGAGACCCCAAACACAGTAAGATAAGCAAAATGAGAAGACAGAAAAACACACAGCAGATGAAGGAGCAAGATAAAAACCCACCAGACCCAACAAATGAAGAGGAAATAGGCAGTCTACGTGAAAAAGAATTCAGAATAATGATAGTAAAGATGATCCAAAATCTTGGAAATAGAATAGACAAAATGCAAGAAACATTTAACAAGGACCTAGAAGAACTAAAGATGAAACAAACAATGATGAAGAATACAATAAATGGCATTAAAAATACTCTAGATGGGATCAATAGCAGAATAACTGAGGCAGAAGAACGGATAAGTGACCTGGAAGATAAAATAGTGGAAATAACTACTGCAGAGCAGAATAAAGAAAAAAGAATGAAAAGAACTGAGGACAGTCTCAGTGACCTCTGGGACAACATTAAATGCACCAACATTCGAATTATAGGGGTTCCAGAAGAAGAAGAGAAAAAGAAAGGGACTGAGAAAATATTTGAAGAGATTATAGTTGAAAATTTCCCTAATATGGGAAAGGAAATAGTTAATCAAGTTCAGGAAGCACAGAGAGTCCCATACAGGATAAATCCAAGGAGAAATACGCCAAGACACATATTAATCAAACTGTCAAAAATTAAATACAAAGAAAACATATTAAAAGCAGCAAGGGAAAAACAACAAATAACACACAAGGGAATCCCCATAAGGTTAACATCTGATCTTTCAGCAGAAACTCTGCAAGCCAGAAGGGACTGGCAGGACATACTTAAAGTGATGAAGGGGAAAAACCTACAACCAAGATTACTCTACCCAGCAAGTTCTCATTCAGATTTGATGGAGAAATTAAAACCTTTACAGACAAGCAAAACCTGAGAGACTTCAGCAGCACCAAACCAGCTCTACAACAACTGCTAAAGGAACTTCTCTAGGCAAGAAACACAAGAGAAGGAAAAGACCTACAATAACGAACCCAAAACAATTAAGAAAATGGTAATAGGAACATACATATCGATAATTACCTTAAATGTACATGGACTAAATGCTCCCACCAAAAGACACAGATTGGCTGAATGGATACAAAAACAAGACCCATATATTTGCTGTCTACAAGAGACCCACTTCAGACCTAGAGACACATACAGACTGAAAGTAAGGGGATGGAAAAAGATATTTCATGCAAATGGAAACCAAAAGAAAGCTGGAGTAGCAATTCTCATATCATACAAAATAGACTTTAACATAAAGACTATTAGAAGAGACAAAGAAGGACACTACATAATGATCAAGGGATCGATCCAAGAAGAAGATATAACAATTGTAAATAGTTATGCACCCAACATAGGAGCACCTCAATACATAAGGCAAATACTAACAGCCATAAAAGGGGAAATGGACAGTAACACATTCATAGTAGGGGACTTTAACACCCCACTTTCACCAAGGGACAGATCATCCAAAATAAAAATAAATAAGGAAACACAAGCTTTAAATAATACATTAAACAAGATGGACTTAATTGATATCTATAGGACATTCCATCCAAAAACAACAGAATACACATTTTTCTCAAGTGCTCATAGAACATTCTCCAGGATAGATCATACCTTGGGTCACAAATCAAGCCTTGGTAAATTTTTAAAAAATTGAAATTGTATCAAGTATCTTTTCCGACCACAATGCTATGAGACTAGGTATCAATTACAGGAAAAGGTCTGTAAAAAATACAAACACATGGAGGCTAAACAATACACTACTTAATAACGAAGTGATCACTGAAGAAATCAAAGAGGAAATAAAAATGCACCTAAAGCAATTAGAGAAAGAAGAACAAAAAAACCCCAAAGTTAGCAGAAGGAAAGAAATCATAAAAATCAGATCAGAAATAAATGAAAAGGAAATGAAGGAAACCATAGCAAAGATCAATAAAACTAAAGGCTGGTTCTTTAAGAAGATAAACAAAATTGATAAACCATTAGCCAGACTCATCAAGAAAAAAAGGGAGAAGACTCAAATCAATAGAGTTAGAAATGAAAAAGGAGAAGTGAAAACTGACACTGCAGAAATACAAAATATCATGAGAGATTACTACAAGCAACTCTATGCCAATAAAATGGACAACCTGGAAGAAATGGACAAATTCTTAGAAATGCACAACCTGCCAAGACTGAATCAGGAAGAAATAGAAAATATGAATAGACCAATCACAAGCACTGAAATTGAAACTGTGATTAAAAATCTTCCAACAAACAAAAGCCCAGGACCAGATGGCTTCACAGGCGAATTCTATCAAACATTTAGAGAAGAGCTAACACCTATCCTTCTCAGACTCTTCCAAAATATAGCAGAGGGAGGAACACTCCCAAACTCATTCTACGAGGCCACCGTCACCCTGATACCAAAACCAGACAAGGATGTCACAAAGAAAGAAAACTACAGGCCAATATCACTGGTGAACATAGATGTAAAAATCCTCAACAAAATACTAGCAAACAGAATCCAATAGCACATTAAACTGATCATACACCATGACGAAGTGGGGTTTATTCCAGGAATGCAAGGATTCTTCAATATATGCAAATCAATCAACGTGATACACCATATTAACAAATTGAAGGAGAAAAACCACATGATCATCTCAATAGATGCAGAGAAAGCTTTTGACAAAATTCAACACCCATTTATGATAAAAACCCTGCAGAACCTAGGCATAGAGGGAACTTTCCTCAACATAATAAAGGCCATATATGACAAACCCACAGCCAACATCGTCCTCAATGGTGAAAAACTGAAAGCATTTCCACTAAGATCAGGAAGAAGACAAGGTTACCCACTCTCACCACTCTTATTCAACATAGTTTTCGAAGTTTTAGCCACAGCAATCAGAGAAGAAAAGGAAATAAAAGGAATCCAAATCGGAAAAGAAGTAAAGCTGTCACTGTTTGAGGATGACATGATACTCCACATAGAGAATCCTAAAGATGCTACCAGAAAACTTCTAGAGGTAATCAATGAATTTGGTAAAGTAGCAGGATCCAAAATTAATGCACAGAAATCTCTGGCATTCCTATACACTAATGATGAAAAATCTGAAAGTGAAATCAAGAAAACACTCCCATTTACCATTGCAACAAAAAGAATAAAATATCTAGGAGTAAACCTACCTAAGGAGACAAAAGACCTGTATGCAGAAAATTATAAGACACTGATGAAAGAAATTAAAGATGATACAAATAGATGGAGAGATATACCATGTTCTTGGATTGGAAGAATCAACATTGTGAAAATGACTCTACTACCCAAAGCAATCTACAGATTCAATGCAATCCCTACCAAACTACCACTGGCATTTTTCACAGAACTAGAACAAAAAATTTCACAATTTGTATGGAAAAACAAAAGACCCCGAATAGCCAAAGCAATCTTGAGAACGAAAAACAGAGCTGGAGGAATCAGGCTCCCTGACTTCAGACTATACTACAAAGCTACAGTAATCAAGACAGTATGGTACTGGCACAAAAACAGAAAGATAGATCAATGGAACAGGATAGAAAGCCCAGAGATAAACCCAGGCACATATGGTCACCTTATCTTTGATAAAGGAGGCAAGAATATACAGTGGAGAAAAGACAGCCTCTTCAATAAGTGGTGCTGGGAAAACTGGACAGCTACATGTAAAAGTATGAGATTAGAACACTCCCTAACACCATACACAAAAATAACCTCAAAATGGATTAAAGACCTAAATGTAAGGCCAGACACTATCAAACTCTTAGAGGAAAACATAGGCAGAACACTCTATGACATAAATCACAGCAAGATCCTTTTTGACCCACCTCCTAGAGAAATGGAAATAACATCAAAAATAAACAAATGGCACCTAATGAAACTTAAAAGCTTTTGCACAGCAAAGGAAAACATAAACAAGATGAAAAGACAACCCTCAGAATGGGAGAAAATATTTTCCAATGAAGCAACTGACAAAGGATTAATCTCCAAAATTTATAAGCAGCTCATGCAGCTCAATAACAAAAAAGCAAACAACCCAATCCAAAAATGGGCAGAAGACCTAAATAGACATTTCTCCAAAGAAGATATACAGACTGCCAACAAACACATGAAATAATGCTCAACATCACTAATCATTAGAGAAATGCGAATCAAAACTACAATGAGATATCATCTCACACCACTCAGAATGGCCATTATCAAAAATCTAGAAACAATAAATGCTGGAGAGGGTGTGGAGAAAAGGGAACCCTCTTGCACTGTTGGTGGGAATGTAAATTGATACAGCCATTGTGGAGAACAGTATGGAGGTTCCTTAAAAAACTACAAATAGAACTACCATACAACTCAGCAATCCCACTCCTGGGCATATACCCTGAGAAAACCATAATTCAAAAAGAGTCTTGTACCACAATGTTCATTGCAGCTCTATTTACAATAGTCCAGAGATGGAAACAACCTAAGTGTCCATCATCGGATGAATGCATAAAGAAGATGTGGCACATATATACAATGGAATATTACTCAGCCATAAAAAGAAACGAAATTGAGCTATTTGTAATGAGGTGGATGGACCTAGAGTCTGTCATGCAGAGTGAAGTAAGTGAGAAAGGGAAAGACAAATACCATATGCTAACACATATATATGGAATTTAAGAAAAAAAAATGTCATGAAGAACCTAGGGGTAATACAGGAATGAAGACACAGACCTACTTGAGGATATGGGGAGGGGGAAGGGTGAGCTGTGACAAAGCGAGAGAGAGGCATGGACATATATACACTACCAAACGTAAGGTAGATAGCTAGTGGGAAGCAGCCGCATAGCACAGGGAGATCAGCTCGGTGCTTTGTGACCACCTAGAGGGGTGGGATAAGGAGGGTGGGTGGCAGGGAGACGCAAGAGGGAAGACATATGGGAACATATGTATATGTATAACTGATTCACTTTGTTATAAAGCAGAAACTAACACACCATTTTAAAAAAAAAAGAAAAAGAAAAAAGAGGATATATAGGTGACACTGGTCAGAATGGCCATCACTAACAGTCTACAAATAACAAATGCTGGAGTGGATGTGGAGAAGAAAAGGAAACATTCCTACACTGTTTGTGGGAATGTAAGTTGGTACAGCCACTATCGAAAACATTATGGATGTTCCTCAGAAAACTAAAATTAGAATTACCATATGATCCAGCAATCCCACTCCTGGAATATACCTGAATAAAACTATAATTCAAAAAGATGCATGCACCCCTGTGTTCATAGTGGCACTGTTTACAATACACAAAACATGGAAACAACCTTAATGTTCATCGACAGATGAATGGATAAAGATGATGCGGTACATATATACAATGGAATACTACTCAGCCATAACGAAGAATGAAATAATGCCATTTGCAGCAACATGGATGCAACTAGAGATTGTCATACTAAGTGAAGCAAGTCAGAAAGAGAAAGACAGATATCATATGATATCACTTATATGTGGAACCTAAAATATGGCACAAATGAACCTATCTACAAAACAGAAATATATTCACAGACATAGAGAACAGACTTGTGGTTGCCAAGGGGGAAAGGGTGAGGGAGAGGGATGGACTGGGAATTTGGGGTTGGTAGATGCGAATTATTACATTTAGAATGGATAAACAACAAGGTCCTAATATATAGCACAGGGAACTATATACAATATCCTGTGATAAACCATAATGAAAAAGAATAGTAAAAAAGAAAAAAAATGTGATGAGGGGCATAAATAAGTAGTGTTTAAGCTTCTATGGATATATACCATGGAGTAAAGAAAGATGGGAATCTGTGTGAGTCTCCTGTCCCACTATTACCTGAGTTTTAGATACTAAAGCCTTCCCATTAGTGTTTTAATCAAGAAGATTGACAATATGATTACACAGGGGCAGATATATAAAAAGGCCTACTGAAGACAGATGCCATGAAAACATATATTATTTGGTAATCCACAGTGTGTGACTAGAAAAAAATAAGACTGGAATAGAAGTTAGGATCTTAGATTTCAGTAGTGTCCCCATTAATCTACCTAGTGTCCCCATTAATCTATCTGTGGAACTTTGGGAAAGTTACTTTAACACTTTAAACCTCATTTTTCTCATGTATAAAATGAGAGGGGTTTATTTGATCCCCTCATATACCAACCTATATTCCTCCCAATAATCTGTTTCCTCCTCCAAAGGGGTACACCTTCCAGTTGAATATCCCTGTCATTGATCTACTGTTACCATAGGATATGGTTATATCTCTGTGAGTTTGCATGGTAGTAAAAGTTAAGAACTGCCAGACCAGATAATCTCACAAGAGCTTTCCAGTGAAGTGTGGTTACTGAAAACCCCAACCTCAGGTTTTACCTACCACTTCACTCTACTTCTAAGGAAGACAAAATCTAACATACGTCAAGGGAATTGTCACAGCAGTGGAAGTAAAAGGGTTAAAATTGCTCTTTTTCCTAGAATTTTTCCTTCTCCTTTTTTAGTATTTTTTCTCTCCAATATTTAATGTGGGCACCATGACAGAGTTTGGGGTTACTGCCTACTTGGCAGGTCCCCAGCCTTTAGAAGGCCAGCAAGGACCAGTATGAAAACTAGGGGAAAGGACACTCTCTAGGCTATTTTTAAGTTAATTCTTAGGCCAAAAATCAAGAGGGAACATTAGAATTCCCTCAAGAGCCAGCCTATCTCTCCAAGTAAGAGTTTAAGATAGAAGTTGGTGACAAATTACCCTAAAGACAGATTTCACTTCCCCTTCTCTCTCTCATCCATCTACCCTGAATATTTATACCTCTATATTGTTGATATGTGACTCGATCAGGATTCAGGATCTGAAATGCTAACCTTGAAAAACATGTTATATTAAGAGACAAAACTATCAGTGGGTTTTGGTCTTTTTAAAATACTATGCTATTTAGATAGGTTGATGTCTCCAAGTCTTTCATCTTCCTTGATGGTCTTTTTCCAGCTGTAACATCTTAACACATTTCATTCCAGAATATCCTGAGCAAATGAGCCAAATATGCTGGACAATTAAATCTCAGATTGATTATGTAAATATGTAACTACAAAGAATTTCAATAGTGACAAACACTTGACAAAGAAAACTCTAAAGATTTTCTGCTCAACCTGTCCCATCCCCAGAGAGAGTAGAAATTTTTTGTGTATCAGGGGCTTATATCTGTTAGAGCGCTTTGGAGTTTACCAATGACTATATAGACATTTTTGTTATTTAATCCTCAGAACAAGTTTGTGTGTGGCAGGGTGAGAAATGATTCATCCAAATAAAATTTTGACCTAAATGTTTCATTCAAAATAGCATGTTCTTCTGAAAGCAGAGAAAAAACTAAAAGCTTCTGTTGTTCTGTTCACAATAAAATGATTCTCATAATCATAGAAGTTTTTTCTGGGTTGAGAAGTATCACATGATAGTGCTATATAAATATTTATTCAGCTATTCATTTATCAAACATGTATTATATAGAAGGTACCATGCTAGGTATATATAGAGATATAAAATTTAGAGATATAAAAATTTAAATCCTTTCTCTTAAAGAGCTCCCAACCTTTTAGGAGATACAGTGCAACATGTTACATTTAAAATAGGATTATAAACTAGGACCATTCATTCATTTATTCATTTATTTGGTCAACATTCATTGAGAAATTAGTAAGTGCTAGCTGTTGTATTAGAAATAAGGATATATCAAGACTCAGTCTCTGTCTAAAGAAGTTCCCAGTCCAAGGAAAAAGACAAACTAATAAGCATGCAATTATAAAGCAACATTAATAATATGGTATAAATAAAACGTGACATAACAGATCAAAAAGATCCATCTCATCCATTTTGGGGTCAGGAGTAAGGGATGAGCAAGGGCCATAGAAAACTGTGCAGGGAAACTAAGGCCAAAGGCAAGAATGTTGAACTCTGACTGGATAAATCAGGAAGCGTTTTATAGAGAAGACACTTCAGTTTTCCAATAAAGCTTTTAGGATGGAAAGGGTGAGTAGAGGGCCTTCCAGGTAAAGGTGTACCATGTACCATCTGATAGTGAATCAAGGTATTCTTGGACTTGGTAAGGAAACCTCTTGATTTTGGGCCACAGAAACCTGGGAATGAGGGGAAACTATGATTCTATGCTACAGAGAAAGCTGACTTCGGCCTTTCCCCTCATTTATTTCTACTTCACAGCGCATGGACAGCAGGGAGTCCTGCCAGGGAATGGATCTGGAGGGATCCAGGCCTGATCCTATAAAAAACTCAAGAGGCTCTCCTGAGTTTAGTCTCTGGAAAAGCACTTAAGGTGTCTTTCCCATCTTTTCTAAAACTCTCAGGTGTTTGACAGATGAAGAAAAAGAGATTAAAACATGATGTACAAGGGGCAAAACTAAGTGGCATGGCAGAACGAAAATGACTATAACAATGTGTCTGCAAATACACTGTAAGATGTAAAGTACTTTTATAAATGTAATGAATAATTATATTCAAAGGATTATTATAAACATTAATATCTATGAGTTAATGCTTACTAAAATTACTAGAAAACACATTTTCTGACTTCTAGTCAAACATATGCTTCAGCACATCAAGAATTAAGGTAATCTTCCAAAAATTTGAAAAAAAAAAAGAAAAACAACTCCCAGGATGCCTCCAAATCATCAATTTCATATATACAGATATGCAATGTGTATATATATAGACATATAATGTGTGCATATATACATACATACATATATGTTTGTGTACACACATATGTGTATAAATAATTGCCCTTAGGCAAAAAGGTTTTCATCCAATTAGTTTCCTAATTTGCCATAAAGACGTATAATTTCAGAGTAAGTTGTTAAAAGGAGAAAATCATATTTTGCCAGGTACCAAAGTACACTATAGTTAGAAATATATGTACAAGGTAATATATTGGAAGCCCTGTCTAAGATACCAAGATATGATAAAAATGAGATTCCAAAGGAGGTGCTATAATTTTCAAAGGAAATTATCAAGAACCACTTTCAGGTCTCTAAACCCTTATCGATAATGAGGATATACAAGGGTTAGCTGGTTGGAGATTTACAAAGAGAAGGGATTTCTTTGGAAAGGGGCTAGGAGGGGTCTAACTTTTCACCTAAGATTAGTGAAAGAGGCGTCAATGAGCATATACCTAAAGCTTAATATAATTCCCTTGGATTTAAGAGGTGAGTATACTGGGATCTGACTCACCCCTGAAAAATTTAACAAGTAAGATAACATGGCAAGCTGGTTATTGCCTCAGGAGAGGTGGCTTCATCTGGGCCAGTCTCCATGTTCAGAGTTTGTAAGGACAAAAGAGCCATCCTGGAGCCATTACAATGCCTGCCAAGACAACCCTCTGTGTGGAGTGGACTGCTGTAAAACTTGGGGCTGAAGAAATGCATCATCCACATTAGAGGAGATTTAGTCAGAGAGGCCCAGAAAGAGAAACTCCCTAAGACCCACAACAGTGATAACCCTGGGCAAGTTGCTTAACCTCTCTTTGTCTCAGTTATGAAGATTAAAGGAATTAATACAAGTGCTTAGAATGATTTCTAGACATAATCAACATTAACGTAAACATCAGATATTTTCTTCATTTTTGTTATTATTATCATTATATGTCAGGCTCAGAAAGCAAAAAATATGACAATCCCAGTCTAATAAGGACTTTCTGCTCTGCTTTTTTTATTTCCCTATCATGCTCCACACCTGGAGGAATAAATAACCAACTAGCAAATGATGAAAAAGAAGAAAGAAGCCTATCCCCAAACCATTCCCCCAAAGCAGACATCCTATCTGAAGATCCCATAGTAGGGAAGAGAGAGTATTTAATCAGGAAAAGTGTACAGAGTTTTGATTAATATTTGAGACTGGACAATTTTCATTACTTAACTGAGACTGTATTTGTGATTTTAAGTGATTGTAGGACTTTTAATTCTTTGCAAGTGACTGGAAATTCATGGAAAGTCACAGGACGGCCTGAGTTTTCATCTAGAGAGCAGGGTAGGTATTACTGACACTAAGAAGCTTTAAATAAACTATTATGTATAAAATAAGCTACAAGGATATATTGTACAACACAGAGAATATAGCTAATATTTTATAAAAACTGTAAGTGGAGTATAATCTTTAAAAATTGTGAATGACTAAATATTGTACACCTATAACATCTAATATCGTACATCAACAATACTTCAATTAAAAAAGTTTTAAATAAACACTGGGGAGCCCCAAATAAGGTGTCTTCTATCCTGCTTGTTCAAAGTATATTACAGATGCTAAACACACTCATGGTCAGTATTAACCTTTCTCATTACATTTTGGGCATAATTCCTCACAGTTCCTCAATACACAACTTTATCCTTTCCTGGGCTTATCTTCCTACTTGTTTCCTTTTACTTTCTCAGGTTTCAAAGATGTTTAAAATGAGCTGGCCTAATTTGTTTCTGAGGAAATCCTTACTAAGATTGTCATCGTGTTGGGGAATCATGCATTTGGCTCTTCTGTAAATGAGGAAAATTCTGCTGACCCATTCTCCGCAGGATGCTGAGAAAGAAGGTTTTTCAGCAGACAGTGATGGTGATGCTGAGTCATGATCATGCATTCCAAAATCTCTTGTGACTCCAGGCAGGCATTTGCCCAGGTTAGCAGAGGTGCAATCTGTGGCTAACTAGTACATAAAAGGATTAACAGTCTATGTTAAAATATTTTCTAACCACCTGACTTCCTGGATTAATTAACTATGATGAGTTACATAAGTTCTGAATGCTCAAAGCAGGCCACATTTAAATATTTATTACACATGAGAGTCACTGTTGTAACTTATTTTACAGTATCAATGGAGAGAGGCATTTCCTAGGTGTATAATGAAATAATATTTATTGAGCACCTATTAGATGCCAGACACTTGACATGAGTTGTTAGCTAATTCTATCGTTACATTAACCCTGAAAGGTGGTGGAGGAAAATGTTTAAAACAATGAGGAATCCACTGGACCAGTGTTAGAATGCTAGATTTTTCACTTTCTAGATCTGTTAATAAGTTTCTTAGTCTCAGTGAGTTTCAGTTTTCTCATCCATAAAGTGGAGAGAATAATACCCAGTTTAGAGGATTATTAGAAGGATTATATGAGATAATACAGTAATATATTTAGCCCAGGGTCCAACATACATTCTAATCATAATAAGTATATTTATATTATATAAATATTAATATTTATCTTACTAACCAGGGATTCTTCTCCTATCCCACTTAGCTTCTCTAAGCCTATTTTCTCACCTCTGAGTATAAAATAATACTAATTATCTCACATGCTCACTATGAAAATTAAATGAGAAAAAGTTCAAGAAAGTACTTCGCAAACATCAGGAATTTTAAATCTAAGTTTTAAATCTAAGTTGGAAAGAACATTGGAAATACTGCAACAGTTTTAGGATGACTAAATTTGGGAGCCAGAATTGACTGTGTAGTCTGGGATCACATACTTGAAATAATTGGTCTGTAAATATTCTTAAGAAATATATTATGGTACTTTAGCTTTTTGTGGAAGCATGTCCCAATATTCTCTGAAGCTCTAGAAATCTCCAAAGTTGAATTATTGTTATGTAGAGTTAGATGCAATAGAGTAATTTAAGTCTCTAAATAAAAGATTAAAAAAAAAAACATATTCTTGTAAAATACTTTAAATGCCATTGATATTTGCATGCTGTCACTGCATCCTACTGACATAACAAGATGAAACAAGAGAAATGAACTACAAGTGTACTTTTCTCCCTGCAAGAAAGAAACTTTGGACATTATCTACTACTGCAGTCAATGAATAGTCTTCATTGGCAGATCTTATCTATTATATCATAAACTACAAACTCTTATGGAAACAGAAGCTGTGATTTTTTAAATTAGCTACATTTTTCTTCCTGACACTTTTTAAAATTCATCTTTAAAAAATACCTCTTTTGAATAAACAGCTAATGAAAAATACCTAAAATTTCAGGTCTGCCAAATAAGGTCCATCCTTTGAGGAAAGAAAAGCCGTTCAGAAACAAGATCAAAGCAATTCATTTCTATTTTCACTGCTACCATAGAGACAAAGAAAAAATAGTAAAGAGTTTTAGCCGACTTAATTCTTCCTGAAATTTATAATTAACTACATGGGAAAGGGGACAATTACCATATTTCCAAAGAATAAAGGATTTAAAAAGTTGAGCTTTTGATAAGACATAAGTACAACCTATTAAGTATGCAATTCATATCAATTTGTTCTTATAATCTTCTTGAGTTTCTGAAAATTGCATATGCATTGGACAGTGTTTTCTGAAAAATACCCTTAGAATGCCATCACTTTAAATGTACATAGTTCTTTCTTGTCAGAGATTCTTCTTAGATATTAAAACTTCCGGCAAAGTCTAACACAAAGGGGGTTAGATTGGTATTGTTTTTGTATGTGCCTTGTCTTCCTGACACCTATGAATATATGTTTTTGGACAAATGTTAATCAATGAAAGAATGTGCAGGCTTTTGCAGATCAGGCACCATAGCCAACATCAAGCAGTCAGCCAGGAAGAACTAGCAATTAGACCTGTCCTCAATTTAAATAGAACTTCAGATTGCTAAGTACATTACATGTGTATTAATTCAGAACAGTTTTATTTTAAAGGACTAGCAAGAAAGCACCATAGCTTGAAATCCTAGAAGACTCACACAAAGACAAGGGAGGGAGAATTTCTTTTTTTGCTAAAAATATGTTTTTATTTATGGCGTCTTTAGCAAATGATTTTCAAATACTTTTTATCAGCAAGAATATCCAGAACTCCTCTTCACATTTTCTAATTAGAGCCTTATTTAAAAATAAGTAATTTATTTTATTTGGGGATACCATAAATACAGCATGATAAATTATATGTCTCTTTGTGAAAACATGAAATATAGGAGAGATAAGTTTTGTTTTAACACTTTTTGAACAGTGTTTTAGGGAACACCACAATTCTTGCTGATATGGATAATAAATGGTATGATTCACATGTTAAAATTTGACTTTTGGAATTTTTTGTTTTTGTTTTGTTTTTGCGGTATGCGGGCCTCTCACTGTTGTGGCCTCTCCCGTTGCGGAGCACAGGCTCCGGACACGCAGGCTTAGCGGCCATGGCTCATGGGCCTAGCCACTCCGCGGCATATGGGATCTTCCCGGACCGGGGCACGAACCCATGTTCCCTGCATCGACAGGCGGACTCTCAACCACTGCGCCACCAGGGAAGCCCGACTTTTGGAATTTTTAATATGTGTAAGTGGTCTTCAGGGAGAATCTCTATTGTCGCCTATACTGATACATGGGAAAGTGGTATATCTGATTATTCTGTGGTATTTCTGTCGGTTATCAGAATAATTTTAAGGAAATATTTGAAAGTGACTAAAAATTTTAACTCAGATGTGAACCACAGAATAACAGAACACCTATTCAGGGCTCCTTTTGCATAGCACTGATGTCATCTGTATAGCAATAATCATTATTATAGTTTTTTTAAGTTCTTTTTGGAGGTTACTTGAGGTGAAACTATTCAATGGTACTGGTACACTTTGTTCTCTAAAATGCAAAGCAATGTTAAAAAAAAAAAAAAAGCAGAATTGCTGTGAAGTCACATTCCCTTCCTAGACAAGTTTGTATCGTGAAAGCTGAGTGCAATATAATGCATCCTGCTTTGGAAAAAAAAAAAGACACCTTTATTATTTCTTCAATTATTTCATGACCTAATAATTTAGGACAATAAATCCATTTTTAAATTTTCTATTATATAGCTTTCAGACAAATTTTAATGTTTTTATGCTAAAAATATACTATATAATTTAAAATTATACCTCCATATTTATGGTAAACATATACATATTATAAAATCAAATAATTTTCCCCCAAAACTAGGTTAAGTATCATACTATATAAAATCTCTGAGAAGTTAAACAGACATAAGTTGGCATTATTTTATTAAACTGAAAACCTGATCTGGCTGCTTTAGCTTTTGTTTAATAAAAATGTGCTATTGACTTACAAGGATTTTTATATTTGAATTTTAGAGGTTTAAAAGTTGATCGTTATAAGTAGGTTTATCATAGATGTGATCCAGTTGCTACTCGTCTTGGAGTGTGTGAGGACTTTTAGTCCATTTATTTTATAGTAAAATGACATTTCAAGTATCATTTCAGGACCAGCAACCATTCACAGAGAAGTTCACCAATTGCCTGTCTGTCAACTGAATAGTTTATCCATCAGAATACAAAGATACCTTTTACAAATATTTCCTGTGAAGTGCATGTTATACACACACATACATATGTATATATACATATACATATAAATATACACATACATTTGTATAAGTTGCAGGAAAGAAGTGTTTCATCCACTTGTTCATTTACGTAGCAACGCAGTGTCTACCAAATGTGTGTTAAATGAAAGAATCAATCAACATTTATGGTATACCTGTCAGCACCATGCTAGGTGGTTGGCTATAAATATGATTAATAACTTCCCTACCATCTTCAAAGACTTCACATTCTAGCAAGAGATAGGCATATGTAAAAACTAATTGTACAACTAGATATTGGCTATTATACAGATACAGACATTGTACTGAGGACACGAAGAATGGCTAGCTCAGTTCAGTAGGGCAGTATCAAGGAAAATATTTACAGAGGTATCTGCATTTGAGCTGAGTCTTAAAGGTTAAAAAGAAACTCATTAAGTAAGCATCAGGTTAGAGAGTTGAAAGGCATTCTAGACATAAAGAAAAGCAGGTACATAGAAACAGGAGAATGGAATTCAGATTGTTTGGGGAACCAAATATAATTGACTATAGTTCAAGCTAAGGCATGAAGGGTGATGGGATCTGAGATAGGAAAGTTAGACAAGGGCCACAGCATAGAGAGCCATGTATGTGAGGTTAAGCTATGCAAACTCTATCTTCCTGTAGGCCAGTGCTTCTTAAATCTATGTGTGCAAAAGCAACTAAGAATACAAATCATCTAGGCATCTTGCTAAAACACAGGTTCTGACTCAGTAATTCTAGCATGGAGCTCGAGATTCTGCATTTCCAACAAGCTCTGAAGGGATGCATTGTAAGGGATCAACAGACCACACTTTGAATAATGGGGAAGTAGGGGACTGGGAACTCCTGAAGAGCTATATAGCAGGTTCCCAGTAGCTATCTATTTTAAACATGGTACTGTATATATTTCAATGGTACACATGAACCCATTT
Organism: Monodon monoceros; assembly: GCF_005190385.1. NCBI lineage: Eukaryota > Metazoa > Chordata > Mammalia > Artiodactyla > Monodontidae > Monodon > Monodon monoceros. The sequence goes on along the minus strand of NW_021703784.1, from coordinate 46,117,681 downwards.
GCAGGGCAGGAATAGAGACACAGACGCAGAGAATGGACAAGTGGACACAGCAGGGAAAGGGGAGGGTAGGAAGAATTGGGAGATTAGGATTGTATGTATATTTTTATTTTATAAGGAAGGTTGCAGTTAACAGCATGGAAAATGTATAGGAGTGAAAGGATGGGAAAGTTACAAAGAGTGAATGGGGAATTGGGACAAATTGAAATTTAGGGAAAAATAAGAACCAAGATCAATTCCCACTTTTCTAGCCATAACAACTGGGAAATGTCATTGTAGTAAGATAGAACAACTCCCATTTAACTAACCATAACAACTGAGAGTAGCATACTATCCAGTGAGCAGAGAATAGAGTAGTAGAATGATTTATGCTCAGAGGGCTCCACAGAGTGGATATTTTCCTGGAACTTTTGATTTATGATTACTTAATGGGTAAATAGAATTCTAAATTCTAAGAATTTATTCATTTACTGTCAAACCACTTTTTCACAAAACCTGTTGTCTCCTGAAAGTTTAGTTCAAGAACTGAATTACTTAAATGAAAAGAAATGGATACATGTATGTAGGGGGTATTAGAATAGAGGTATTTGGGGGGAGAGTATTTTCATAGGATTTCAAATCTGGTACTAATTTTGAATGCACACTAGAAGAAAAGACTAAAATATTTGGTCTCTTTCTCTCACCAATAAATATCTATAAGCCTGGGAAACATTCACTAAAGCCAGAGGAAATTCCTATCACCATGACTACATAATAGAAGTCTGCCAACTAGCTTGGTAACCAGCTAATTCAGTTAATGATTCTACTATGAAATTTATCCTTAAATGTCAGATTCCCTAAATAAGAGAAAATGAAGAGAAACAGAAACATTCACAGCTATTTGGTGACTATACATTATGTATAGCCACTCTACTAAGCCCTATGTATAGTATATATTTGTACTAGCTGTTCCTTTTGTCTAGAATGTTCTTCCCCAAGATCTTCACAAAGGTGGTCCTTTCAAGTTCCCAGAACTTTTTCAGAGAGAACGTCTCTGTCCACCCTATCTAATATAGCCCCTGTTGCTTTTTATACTCATCCATCTTTCTATATTCTGTTTCTTAGCTTTTATAATTATAGCAGTTATTGCTATCATTATATTTATTATCTGTTTTAATATATTTATTATCTATTAATAGCCAGTCTCTTCACTCTATAATGTAATTTCTATGAGGGCAGGGACCTTGTCTGATTTATTCACTGTTATATCTCTACTGCTTACAGTACTGTCTGGAACATGTATGCACTCAGTAAATATTTGTGGAGGCAATGAATATTGTATTTAATCCTCACAACAACCCCTCGAAGTGCTTATTATCATCTCATTTTACAAATAAGGAAACTGAGATTTAGGTTATGTAATTTGGCCCAGACAAGAGAACTAATAACTGGCAGACCTAGGACTCCAGCAAGAATCTGTCTGACTCCAAAGACTATGCTTTCAAACCCTATGCTATGCAGCCACTCTAAGCCAAATTCAGTTGTGGATGCCAGCTGCTGTCCAAATGCCCAGTACCTAGTTCTCTGAGGGATCCCAGACCTGTCAGGCCAATTTGTTTGGGTCACTGTAATTAACATAAAATTAGTCCTAATACATATATGGATACAGCTCTCATTTTTTCCAACATACAGTAATGCTAATGGTAATAAAAGATCTCAGTTTCCTCTAGGATTTCCTGCTTTCAATAATTTTAGTGATCCTGTCCATGTATACGGTATTTTATATTTTTTAAATAAACTCATTTGGTTCTGTACAATAATCCTGTGAAGGAAGTACTCATAAGCCAATATCATTATCCCCATTTCAGACTTGAGAAGATAACACTCAGGGAGAGTAAACTGAATTGACTAAGTTTACTAATATAATAAATGGCAAACCCACATCTATAACTTTAATTTCTGAACTTGGTCCAATGCATATTCCCAAATTGCCTTTGGTGAAACATACGTACATGCAATGAGACAGCTCTCAGGCAAGTTAATCATTGGTAATCTGCTTTAAGATAATCTTACTACGAACATTCAGATGAAATAATGGGTAGATAATAAAGGGAAGTGATGAATTCTTTTGTATTTTATAAAGACAGTTATGCAATTTAAAAAAATTTTGAAAACATATAATATGGCTATTATACAGATATAATTTAAATATTATTTGATTTGTACTTGTTTCCTTTGCAAACCCACACTTGTCTCATAAAGTAAGATTTACCTAGAAGTCTCATAAAGGATAATCCTCTCAAACTCACAGCTCTTCACAGCACATGTAGCTTTTACTCACAGTGTCAAAAAGGGTTGATGTTGTGAATAACATCCTAGTAATCGGGTTTGGCAGGAAAGGCTATTTACTACAGATGTATTAACAGATGACTGGTGTGATTCATACGATACATTTTATTTCATTTCTAAAAGTTTATTTTTATAGGCTACGAATATGTGTCCAAAAAACTACAAATCTACAACTAATTACGAATAACTTTAACCATAATGATAAACCATTATGAGGGTGCATTATTCTTATTTAATTAGATGTTCAGGTTGAGAAGGAACAAAATCCAAAATATAGTATCAAGGGTATGTTTTAACTAAATAATAACCTTGAAGTGATTTAACCAGGAGACAATGATAGTGGATAGGAGCATGGACATCAGTAACAAAGATCTGGGTTTGAATCCCCACTATGAAACTGCTCAGTTGTGTAAACAGGCCTCATTTTTAAGATGTGGAGGATTTTCCTTCATTGAGTTGGTCTGAGGAGTAAATGAGTTAATTAAATCCATCAAGCTCTTTCAGTGTGTCAGAATATGTTCCAGATATTATGTATACAAACATGAGAAAAGCAGATGTAGTCTCTTCCCTCATGGAGCTTCTGTCTAGAGACAGACACTGAGAAAATAATCACACAAATCAGGGTAAAATTATGAATTGTGGCAAGCAGAAATATGGGACAATATGAGAGTGGATACCAAGAATATAAAATCTAACTGGAGGGCTTCCCTGGGGCGCAGTGGTTGAGAGTCAGCCTGCCGATGCAGGGGACACGGGTTCGTGCCCCAGTCCGGGAAGATTCCACATGCCATGGAGCGGCTGGGCCCGTGAGCCATGGCCGCTGAGCCTGCGCGTCCGGAGCCTGTGCCCCGCAACGGGAGAGGCCACAACAGTGAGAGGCCCGCGTACCGCAAAAAAAAAAAAAAAAAAAAATCTAACTGGAGATTTTAGGAAAGGTTGTGGCATGTACAGTCAGACCTGGAAGATAAATAGCATTTAGACAGATGGATGGTGCCATCTAGACAGAGGAATAACAAGTACAAGTTTCCAAAGCAGAAACATGGCTGATACTCTCAAAACACAGAGGGGAGCCAACAAGGCCAACGTGCCAATTAGTTTAATGAAGGACAGGGAAGGTAACATAGATATAAGAAGTAGTCTGGCCCATGCCTTTTTAACATTCTTGGAGTATAAAATACAAGGTGGAATGATGGAAGATAAGACAGGGGAGGAATTGAGGTGCCAAGTCAAGGGAGACCTGCATACTAAGGTAAGGATTTGGACAATCACTCATCTTGAGTTGAATAGGGTGCTATCACAGGGCTTCCACGTAAGAGTTGTGCCGTTGGATTTGTGTATTAGGTTGATCATTCTGGCAGCCGTATGGAATACTTAATAAAGGAAATTTAAGCTATTATATTAATGGAATTCATATGCTAAAGTGTTTTATGCAATTAAAATGGTTAATACCAGGTTACTAATGTAGTCATGAAATCTCTTCACATTGGCTCTTCTCCTACTTTTCTACACAAAAAGGCCAGAGTTTATTAAAATTTCCCTACTATTAGCAGTATTTCTCCCTTTCTCTGCCCCCCAGTAGATTTTTCCTGGTCCATTAAGCCCCCTGCTCCAATCTCTGTTCAGTGGACTTGCCACCTTGCAGACGCTTGGTTGAGATGATAGGTATCAGAACCAGTGTCACTGGCAGGTTAGGTACGAGAAGAGCATCAAAAAAAGATAAGAAGATAGGGAGACTGTGGCCCTCAACAGAAAACAGTGCACCTACCCCTTACAAGGTAATATGCTAAGTATTTTATAGTTCTTGTCTAACTGAATTGTCAAAACAACCCTGTAAGATAGGTGCCATTTTATAGAAGAGAAAACTACATTTCAGAGAAGGTCATCCAGCTAGTGAAAGGTGAAACCACTGTTTTTACTGAACAGGCATAAGGATGCGCAAAGCGGGGTGTGGCAGAAAATGGAAGGAGAGAGCTCAAATCAGAGAAACGAAATGGGTGAGAAGTCAGGGCAAACTGGGATTTGGGACCAGTGTTAATGATGGAAGGAAAATCCTATTTCCTTTAAGATAGTATTTCAACTTGATATTTATGACTGGGCCCCTACCTATGGCTGCATCCTTTGTATCTTGCTACTCACATTGGATACCTTACATCCGAGCCACACTGACCTCCCTTTCCTTGAATGTGCCATTCTCTCACTTACTTTTCTCTCTTCCAGCTATCTATCATATCTGGGACTTAGCCTACAACACTCTTTCCCCCTCATTGCACCCTCCATTCTTCATATCAGTCTGTCACTTCCTCAGAAAACCCTTTCCTGATATGAAATCCCAACCTACCCTGCAACCAAGCACACCAGATTCTTTAGGTACCTCTGTGCTCATTTCATAGCACCCTACATTCACCTCCTTTCACACACTGTTATTTCTATAATTGGCTATTTTCCCCATTAGACTAAAAGTTCCATGAGAACAGATTGTTCATTATATCCCCATGACTTCCAATATGTCAGGTACATATTAGGCATTTGATAGATACTTGTTCAATGAATAAAATGAATGAATGGATGTGCTGTTTTACCATGAAAGCAGATGCAACTATACACCTGCATTAATAAATAGCTTTGTTGATGAAGACTGGGCCACTCAGGTCAACCATCTGTTGCCTTGGTGATTTGTTTCATTTTCTGTATGTAAAGTTCTGTTCGAAAATAAATATAATTTTAGTCCCCCCCCCAAAAAAAACTATAGTTTTAAATACCTCTATGATGAACATATTTATGAGTACATGTCACTTTTTTCTATTAAAAATGATAAATAATATAATACTTATTAGCATTAACAAAAATATCTTTTAAATGCCCAGCAACAACTTTGATTTCCTTTTAGAAATTCTCAACGACTCTAATTCTTATAAAAGATGGTTGGTTGACAAATACGAAAAGTGATATTTGCAGAATAGATGTAGTATTAACATCAATAAAGGCTTCTTTTATGCTGCCTGGTCCACTTTTCATTCTGATATTTGAATTTTATTATGCACATCAACCTGTTACACATATTAAATATTAATAGTACCATCATGACTTTATTTAAAAAAATACAGGAGTGGGCTTCCCTGGTGGCGCAGTGGTTGAGAGTCCGCCTGCCGATGCAGGGGACACGGGTTCGTTCCCCGGTCCGGGAAGATCCCACATGCCGCGGAGCGGCTGGGCCCGTCAGCCATGGCTGCTGAGCCTGCGCATCCAGAGCCTGTGCTCCGCAACGGGAGAGGCCACAACAGTGAGAGGCCCGAGTGCCGGGAAAAAAAAAAAAAAAATACAGGAGTAATTCAACATAGCATATTGCAATTGTCTTTGTAGATTTTTAAAAACTTTTTAAAAATGTTTATAAGTTTGGTTAATGGACACCTGAAATACCAATTTATAATTCACCCACTACTACTTTTTAAGAAACTTGGTGTACATGAATAATTTTATTTGCAGAAATAATATACTTTAGAAGAATATTAGATTAGGATAGAAAAGGAAGAACCTCAGAGATACATTAAAATACATTTGTTTCACAGGCACAAGGATACTGATGCCCAGATGCCTCTAGGTGCCCAAAGTTACAAAGTACAGATTTACTTTGATTTTTTTCACAGTTCCACATTTCTTCTGTGCTTGTATCAAATCCCATATGCTAGTACATATGATACTTGAGCATTTCTACATAGCAAAAGAAAAATTCTACCAACTGCTCGCATTTTATTAAATTTAGCCCAGAATATTCTGCCTGCTATCCAGAACTGCTTTCCTATTGACCAATCATCTAACAGCATGTTTCTGTCTTAACATAGTCTAACATTATTTTCCTTGTATTCTAGTTGTCAGAATTATTGGGATTATTATATTTTAATTATTCAAAACATGTAAGAAATGTCCACTCTATAAAACATGTTATAGTAGTTACTAAATTGTGTTTAATCAATATTATTGGGATGATCTCATTTTCCTCAATGACCACATCCAAAGAAAGGGATAGATTAAAGATATAACTTGTGAGTTGATCAGTAAATTACCCTATAGTTAATTATTTCATTATGCCAGGAATTGTGGTGGGTACTTTTAATACTTTATGGCAACATCACTTACTTATAGGTAATATCATGTTTTTCTCACAGATGAGGAAATCAAGGCTCAGGGAAGTTAAAAAACTTATCCAAGTCCTAAAGCCAATAACTGTAAGAACAACAATTTAAATCCAAGTCTTGCTCCAGAGCCCTGCTCTTCACACTAAGTCCTGTCACTTCTCTTTTCTCAGTAGTGACATTTGTGACAAAAGAGTTAAAACTGAAACTGGGCAGAAACATTCCAATAAAAGAGATGATTCAATCTTCTTATAAAAGTGAGTTATCTTAACATCTGAAAAGACCTTGGGATCCATGTGACAGAAATCTGTGTTTTGGGTTGCTCTGATGATTTTCTGGCCTAAAATATCTTACTTCAAATCTGTGGGGGTCTGCAAATCAGTCTGATCAGACTGGAGCCCTTAAGACCTTAAGCAATCTGAGTCTTATGGGTGATATCTAGGGTAAGATTTTTTTATCGGGGGGCTAGATTATTATGAAACATGTCATAATCATTTCCTTCTTTTTACATGCAGAAAAACTAAAATGAAAAGCACTTCTCTGGTATGTCTAATAGATCCTTTTAGATTGCCATTATGCAGTGCTTTGTCTTGATTTGTCATAATCTCTTTCATTAATCTTCTATTGTTCTTAAGAATATGGAGCAAAGACATGAAGAGGAATTTATTTCTACACTGTGTGTGATAGAAGGGAATGGGAGAATGGAGAGGGCCGAGAGGTCATAGAAGGATCTAAGAGGACAGGAAGTATGTTTCATGCCAAGATGGGAAGGAAAGAAGAGAACCAGTGGAAGTATTTATGTTTCCTGTCACTGAAATCTTTGATGGGGGTGGTGGTCAGCTGTGATAACTGAGATCTGTCACAGATGAGGTAGAGCCTGGGAGAGATCAGGGTAGTTAGTTAGCAGTTCCAGTCTTACTGAAAGTTTCCACCAAGCAAAACTTGAAGAAAGCATCTCAGCCAGAGCTGCTAGAAGGTGGACTCATTACTGGAGAATAAAGTGATAGGGGCTGAACAGAGATAGAATTAAAATTTCGAAGTTGTTGGCAAGTTTCCTGTCAAAGAGTCCCAGGAAAGTGGAACAAGGGCATCCCAAGTACATGGCCACTTGGGAAAAAAGAGTGTCAATGAAGGTGGGTGAGGTGAACAGGATTTGCATTCTGAAGTCCTCTAGGATAACTCCTCACCTATATGCAGGTTTTAAATCAACCATGCATTATTTACCATTTAAACATCATAATATAACTTTGTTGTAAGTATGTTTGTTTTATAAAGATGTTACATATGCCACCCTAGAAATATTCATGAATATAATTAATTCAGAAAATTCATGGGTATTTGTCCTGTTGAATTGTATAATTTACATGATAAATCAAAATACTGGAATAATGACATTTATCTCTGATACAGCATTTAAGGCAGAGTAATAGTATTTCTTACCTTATACCTGTAGTCATTAATATTTTGATAAGTCGATATATAGCATGACACATTTTTTAATTAGATCATGTTTTCCAAATTGAGGAAACTCAGATTTCACTGTTGACTTAATCTGTTAACTGCAACAGACTTCCAGTTTTGAGTTCTAATTAATAACCTTTTAAAACATTTTTAAAGTACTAATTATGTTTTATATAGTATCTTCAATTATTATGATTTTGAAATAATTATGAAATCCATGTAGGTCAGATTTGACAGTATTCTCTCAAGAAAAGTAACACCGAGTGTAACACCTAAGGAAGAGTAAAACATATTTAAGAGACTGTTTTCCTGGATTATATAAGGAAATACAAGTTGCCACTTAGCTTTTTTTTTTTTAATTTAGTTTCTTTTTACTGACAACTAGAAAAATTCACTGAGATGCCTGGCAATTTTTAAAATAAAATAAGGTATTCATCTAACTTTGAGGCCTGGTCAACTGACCCAACTAGAAGTTTTTAGGCTTTAAGTCTATTAACATCAACTGAAGCTGCCATGTGATACTAGGTCCTACAGGAAGATATCCCTTAAGATTTTCTGAAATATAATCTATAAAAGTAAAATATTTAAGGTCATACTATGGAGAACTTGGTTGGTGGATTCAAAATTAAATAATCTTTCTTCAGTGATGAAAGGAGATCACAGTGGGAAATCTATACTTAATGAGTCTCAGGCACTAAGCTATTGATTTTGTTGTGTTTAATGGATGTCCAATCAATGTGAGAAACTAAAAGATACAGCTCGAATTAACTCATATTATGCTTACATGCAAAATGAAAAGCGATCTAATGAACAAAAGTATTTTAATTAGTTTTTTCCAAAAATAATAGTAATTTCTATTCAAATAACCAGTGATGATAAAATTTAAATACATTATTCAGGACTGATGACAGAATAACATAAAATGTGTTTGAAATTTTTAGCTATTTTCTGTAAACCCATAAAAGAATTGCCTATTGATTTTATTCTACTCCCACTTTTGTTTCTATTTCTGATAAGACAAATACTTCATTTGCTTCTAATCAAAATAGACTCATTTCAACATTAAATATTGTGTTTGTTTGTTTCAAATCAGAGTCTAAAGAATTTTTCCTTTAAAAAAATCACTAAAATGCAGAATATCAGAATTCTCCAATCAGAAACAATATGTCAAGCCACAGTAAAGCTGATTGGCTTCTTCAAGCATACAAGACATGGTTTTTAAATGAAAAGCTAATTATCAAACTCAGAAAGACTACCCTGATACATTATGTTAAAATGATGTGTAAGCTACACTACTACTACAGATATTTTAATATTGAGATATAAATAGATGCAAAAGCAAATCCTGACATAAAAAAAAAAAAAAACACACATAGGCAAATTCTCCTTCATTTGCACAAACACACAATATCACTTTAAGAAGTTGAAATCAAATAAAGACAGGACCCTCAGACGTTCGTGGGGAACAAAATGCCCAGCAAAGTAAATTATACTAATCATTTTATCTCACGAACTGGCAGCACCTACCAGAGCTGTTTAATTACAGGACCAAAATAATAATAGAAAAATGCTGCACACAACAACAGCCCTGTTTCCTATCCTACCTTTGTGGTGACAATGCACAGGCAATCCATCCTGGATCTTTACACAGGACTCAGTACATGGAAATCACACCAGCAACTCAGCAAAGGTGAGAAAAGCCTTTTGATAAATAGCACACAGAGAGAAGCAGAAGCTGGATTCTGCACAGACGGCTTTTCCAAGGGGGCCCCTCATGGGAAACTCGAGCCCTCCTCCATAGAGCTCAAGGCAAGCAGGATTCTCCTAAGCACCGGAAAATCCCCTAGAAATCATCTCCGGCAAAACTTCCCGGTGGCTTGAAGGGCTCCGCGGCTGCATGGTCCTTAAGTGGATTCTGTGATCGGAGCAAGGCTCCCGGAGTGCCTCACACAGTTCTGTCGTGGAGATGAGTGTTACACCAAGCACCAGAGAATCACATTTCAGCTCTCGTTCTTGTTTCTGAATTCTGATCTGCTGCTTCAGTATACCCATAAGATCTCCTTTGCCAGAGTCTCCCCCCACCCTTTGCTGCCTTCGTCTTTCCTACTAACAACTCTGAGTAAGCACAACACAAAAAACTACCCAGCGCATCTATCAAAGGGCTGTCGTTCCACTGCCAGAACAGCGAGCGGCTTTGGGTAATAAAAAGCTATTTATTATGAGCATGATTCCCAGCAGTCTAAATGACTCGAAAGGTATGACTGAAAAGCTAAGGTGCATGCGGTGCTGCATATATCACATCTCAACTCATTTGCAATTACAAGGGCAGCTTCTTACAAATGACTAGCAGCTTCAAAAAGAAAATCCCAGCCACGTACATTTTTTAAAAACTGAGAATTTGGAGGTTTACCTTAAAAAACGCTAGATTTCTTCTTTTATTTGTGTACCTATTTGTGCCTTCTCTGACATGTGAATACACAAACAACCTGAATATTTAAAGTATATTATAAAATCGAGGTGGGAGGAGGTTCCAAAGTGTTCATAAAAGTTCCACCATCTGAGAGACAAAAAATGAGTTTTCCCAAACTTTTCCCTCCTCACTAGCTGCCTGCAGGCACTTATTACGTGGGCAGAGCTCTGTGTTCCCTTCTGCGGATTCTAGCAGCAAATGATTAACCCTCTCCCTTCCTCCCAAATCCCTCCCAAATTGCTGCACAGACTGCCTTTGAGGCGCTTGACAATCATCATTCTCGATAATAATATACTTTTTTAGTTTTTTAAGGAACCTCCATGCTGTTCTCCACAGTGGCTGTATCAATTTACATTCCCACCAGCACTGCAAGAGGGTTCCCTTTTCTCCACAGCCTCTCCAGCATTTGTTGTTTGTAGATTTTCTGATGATGGTCATTCTGACCGGTGTGAGGTGATGCCTCATTGTAGTTTTGATTTGCATTTCTCTAATGATTAGTGATGTTGAGCATCCTTTAATGTGTTTGTTGGCAATCTGTACATCATCTTTGGAGAAATGTCTATTTAGGTGTTCTGCCCATTTTGGGATTGGGTCATTTTTTTTTTTTTGATATTGAGCTGCATGAGTTGTCTGTATATTTTGGAGATTAATCCTTTGTCAGTTGCTTCATTTGCAAATATTTTCTCCCACTCAGAGAGCTGTCTTTTCGTCTTGTTTATGGTTTCCTTTGCTGTGCAAAAGCTTTTAAGTTTCATTAGGTGCCATTTGTTTATTTTTGTTTTTATTTCTATTTCTCTAGGAGGTGGGTCAAAAAGGATCTTGCTGTGAGTTATGTCATAGAGTGTTCTGCCTATGTTTTCCACTAAGAGTTTTATAGTGTCTGACCTTACATTTAGGTCTTTAATCCATTTTTAGTTTATCTTTGTGTATGGTGTTAGGGAGTGTTCTAATTTCATTCTTTTACATGTACTTGTCCAGTTTTCCCAGCACCACTTATGGAAGAGGCTGTCTTTTCTCCACTGTATATTCTTGCCTCTTTTATCAAACCTAAGGTGACCATATGTGCCTGGGTTTATCTCTGGGCTTTCTATCCTATTCCATTGATACGACCCAGCGATCCCACTACTGGATATATACCCCGGGAAAACCATAATTCAAAAAGAGTCATGTACCACAAGGTTCACTGCAGCACTATTTACAATAGCCAGGACATGCAAGTAAGTGTCCATTGACAGATGAATGGATAAATAAGATGTGGCACATATATACAATGGAATATTACTCAGCCATAAAAAGAAATGAAATTGAGTTATTTCTAGTGAGGTGGATGGACCTAGAGTCTGTCATACAGAGTGAAGTAAGTCAGAAAGAGAAAAACAAATACCGTATGCTAACACGTATATATGGAATTAAAAGAAAATGTTTTCTGAAGAGTCTAGGAGCAGGAGAGGAATAAAGAGGCAAATGTAGAGAATGGACTTGAGGACACGGGGAGGGGGAAGGGTAAGCTGGGACGAAGTGAGAGAGGGGCATGGATATGTATATACTACCAAATGTATAATAGATAGCTAGTGGGAAGCAGCCACATAGCACAGGGAGATCAGCTCTGTACTTATGTCCAAGTAGAGGGGTGGGATAGGGAGGGTGGGAGGGAGACACAAGAGGGAGGAGATGTGGGGATATATGTATATGTATAGCTGATTCACTTTGTTATACAGCAGAAACTAACACACCATTGTAAAGCAATTATACTCCAATAAAGATGTTTAAAAAAAATTTTTTTTAGGCAAAGAGCTAGTATATATGTTAGAAAAAAATAATAATATACTTTCTTTTTCATCCTCTTAGACACATAGGCAGAGACAGACTTGAAACAGAAAGAAACAGGGGTGCAGAGAGAAGGGCGGGGGGAGAATTAGAGACAGAGAAAGTGAGTGACAAAATGGAAAGCACTGCCTGACCAATAAAAATGGAAAATCAATGCTTCCTTCTCGCTAGGAAGAAAACAGATAGTCAACTTGACCATGGACGACAACAAGAAGAAATGTCTAGGGACCCATACGTTGGGATCACTTCTTTAAGATGCCAGTAGAACCATTCCCCACTCCTCCAACATCCTCTAATTTTTTATAAAAAATGTATTTTCTACAATAAATAATTTGAAAAAAGTGTGGACACGTAAGACTCTTCTACCTTTCATGAATTTTTCAGGTTCTTACCTCAATATTCTCCTGATTGCTAAACAGATGAATGTTTCAGAAACTGACATGCCATTATTTTACCAAAATGAGAACACTGTTTCTAAAGAATTTAGAAGTTTAAAATTCATAGCAAATCAGATATGTGTTCAGAGAAGAAAAGAAAAAGAAGTACCTCACAAAATATTTATAGTTAAAAGAAAATTTCCTCTGAACTGTTATCCTACTGGTGTAATAAACTTCAGATAATTTTCAAGTTAAACAGCATAAATAAAACCCATGCTCTAGTCCATTCAATTAGATAACTGTCTTATGGGGTTCAGTAATATGAAAATGTTAAAAAAAAAAAAGCACCACCTTGCCTATTTACCTCCTCATTTATTACATCATCATGATGCTTAATTTAATTCAATACTTCCTAAGCTTGTCTCAGAGTATGTATAACATCATGTCCTTGAGCATTCCCAGGTATCAGAGTTCTTCCCCGATAAAACCATACCATCTTACATGCAATTGATACTGATTATCATATTCATCTTCAAGCTAATTAGGCTTTATGTTCCTATAGAACTTTAAATTTGCAAAGCACTTGTGACATTCTCACCAGCTTGAAAGTTTAAATGAATTTCCAAGAACAGGTACCTAGTAACTTATTCCAAGCCCTGGGCTTTGTAAGTCACGATCAGAACAGAGACAGTCAAGGATTAGAAAGAGAGAGGAAGTAAATTGGGTAGCAGAGGAAGATGGATATTTTACAAGGTATCCTTGGAAGAAAAGTACCTTTGGAACTATATTCCATTTTCCTATAGTGGAGAAAGCTAAGAAATGGGCAAACTTGCAGAGGAAGCCTGATTATTCTTTTGACCCTGGCTGATCACAGATGAAAGCACTTTGTAAACTATAAAGACCTGCAGAAAAGAAAGGCAATTCATCTAGCATAGCTCCTGACCTCCCATATACACTCCCTAAGTCATTCATCTAACACATGTTTGTTGAGGGCTCACGGTATGATTTTTTTGATTAATGTCTGTATCACCTACTAGACCATGAGCACTTTAAAGGCAATTTTGATTCTGTATTCCCATTCCCATAGTATGTACTTACTGGGGACACCAGGGTGAGCACAAGCTAGCAGAATCCCTGCCCTCAAGTGATTCAACACCTATAGTACAGTACAATAAGCACTTGGGGTGTTAGAGAATCACAAAGTAAAGGCAATTAACCCAGAATGAAGTAGTCAGGGGCGGTTTTCTAGACAGGAACCCTGAGCTGAGCTGAGAAGGACCCACAGGAGTTAGCTAGAAGTTGTGAGGAAGAATTCTAAGCACTCTATTATATTTAAAGGGGAGTGAATCAATAATAACGTTCTTCTTTCTACAATCAGCTTACATAAACATATCCAAAGGGTTTTCATTAAATAAAAGTACTTTAGAGAAGGCATTACACAAACTAAACATGTAATCTCTGCTGGAGGAAAAAAAGAGCATCACTCATACAATGTTAAGTGAGTACAAATGTGCTGTAAAAGCCTGTGGAATATACATGTTCTATAATCGTTAGGTTGTACTTATTACATGTGATTAATTGGATTATGTTTGTTTGTTTAGATAAAAGTAAATAGGCAGCATTTTAAAGTGTAGTTCTACCTAGGATGCAGCTTTCTATTTTGTGTGTACGTTGCCTTCCATTGATTTTCCTCAGATATAAAGATGATAGAAGATAATCCACTCCTTCATCTCAAGGGAAACATTCCTTTATTTTTAAAATTAACAAGGCATCAGTTTGAAGCACTTTTTTACTGACACAGAGCTCAATTGGTCTTGTGATTTCACAAGAAGTGTTTGGCAAGATATAAAGCCATAGCCTGCAAACTGCTTTACTTGATATTCTTTAAGGTTAAGGATATCAAGCCAGGAATATATTGATTTCCAGTAAAATCTACCATTGGAAGTTTGATACCAGAAAATTGCTATTGTAAATGACTTGCATTAAGTCCATACCTTAACCATTTAAATGCATTATTTTATTTTGTTTCTTTCCAAAAGGGAAAAAAAATATCTCATAGTTAAATATACCCTATGGTTATTCTCCTAGAATCTAGGCCCCATGAGGATAGATATAATCTATATCTCTGGAACCTAGCATGGTACCTGCACTTAAGAGTACCTGTACAGGGACTTCCCTAGTGGTGCAGTGGTTAAGACTATGAGCTCCCAATGCAGGGGGGCTGGCTTTGATCCCTGGTCAGGGAACTAGATCCCACATGCATGCCACAACTAACAGTTTGCATGCCACAACTAAGGAGCCAGTGAGCTGCAACTAAGGAGCCCACCTGCCACAACTAAGACCCAGTGCAACCAAGTAAATAAATTAATGAATTTAATTAAATAAATTTTTCCTTTACAAAGAGTACCTGCACAAAATAAATATTTGGGGACTGAAACAATGATAACAGCTCCAGTTATGCCATTTATTTTTCCTGATAAAATATTTTTTAAAAACCTATAATATGGAGCAGTGGAAGAGAGACAGGGTCACATGACACAGTCAAAATCTCCAGGAGAAGATTGGTTCAAGATGGCAGAGTAGAAGGACGTGCTCTCACTCACTCTTGTGAAAGCACTGGAATCACAACTAACTGTTGAACAATCATCGAAAGGAAGACACTAGAACTCACCAAAAAAGATACCCCACATCCGAAGACAAAGGAGAAGCCACAATGAGGCGGTGGGAGGGGCGCAATCACAATAAAATCAAATCCCATAACTGCTGGGTGGGTGACTCACAAACTGGACAACACTTATACCACAAAAGTCCACCCACTGGAGTGAAGGTTCTGAGCCCCACTTCAGGCTTCCCAACCTGGGGGGCCAGCAATGGGAGGAGGAATTCCTAGAGAATCAGACTTTGAAGGCAAGCAGGATTTGATTACAGGACTTTGACAGGACTGGGAGAAACAGAGACTCCATTCTTGGAGGGCACACACAAAGTATTGTGCGCATCGGGACCCAGGAGAAAGGAGCAGTGACCCCACAGGAGACTGAACCAGACTTAACTGCTAGTGTTGGAGGATCTTCTGCAGAGGTTGGGGTTGGCTGTGTCTCAACATGAGGACAAGGACAGATGCAGCAGAAGTTCTGGGAAGTACTCCTTGGCATGAGCCATCCCAGAGTCCACCATTAGCCCCACCAAAGAGCCCAGGTAGGCTCCAGTGTTGGATCGCCACAGGCCAAACAACCAACACAGAGGCAACCCAGCCCCACCCATCAGCAGACAAGTGGATTAAAGTTTTACTGAGCTCTGCCCACCACAGCAACAGCCAGCTCTACCCACCACCAGTCCCTCCCATCAGGAAGCTTGCACAAGCCTCTTAGATGGCCTCATCCACCAGAGGGCAGAAGCAGAAGCAAGAACTACAATCCTGCAGCCTGTGGACCAAAAATGACATTCACAGAAAGACAGACAAGATGAAAAGGCAGAGGACTATGTACCAGATGAAGAAACAAGATAAAACCCCAGAAAAACAACTAAATGAAGTGGAGATAGACAACCTTCCAGAAAAAGAATTCAGAATAATGATAGTGAAGATGATCCAGGATCTCCGAGAAAGAGTGGAGGCAAAGATCGAGAAGATGAAAGAAATGGTTAACAAAGACCTAGAAGAATTAAAGAACAAACAAACAGAGATGAACAATACAATAACTGAAATGAAAAATACACCAGAAGGAATCAATAGCAAAATAACTGAGGTAGAAGAACAGATAAGTGATGTGTAAGACAGAATGGTGGAATTCACTGCCATGGAGCAGAATAAAGAAAAAAGAATGAAAAGAAATGAAGACAGCCTATGACACATCAGGGACAACATTCGCATTATAGGGGTCCCAGAAGGAGAAAAGAGAGAGAAAGGACCCGAGAAAATATTTGAAGAGAGTTTAGTAGAAAACTTCCCTAACATGGGAAAGGAAATAGCCACCCATGTCTAGGAAGTGCAGAGAGTCCCATACAGGATAAACCCAAGGAGAAACACACCGAGATACACAGCAATCAAATTGGCAAAAATTAAATACGAAGAAAAATTATTTAAAGCAGGAAGGCAAAAACGACAAATAACATACAAGGGAACTCCCATGAGGTTAACAGCTGATTTCTCAGCAGAAACTCTACAAGCCAGAAGGGAGAGGCATGACATATTTAAAGTGATGAAAGGGAAGAACCTACAACCAAGATTACTCTACCTGGCAAGGATCTCATTCAGATTCGATGGAGAAATCAACAGCTTTACAGACAAGTAATAGCTAAGAGAATTCAGCACCACCAAACCAGTTCAACAACAAATGCTACAGGAACTTCTCTAAGTGGGAAACACAGGAGAAGAAAAGGACCTACAAAAACAAACCCAAAAAAATTAAGAAAATGGTCATAGGAACATACATATCGATAATTACCTTAAAAGTGATGGATCAAATGTTCCAACCAAAAGATACAGGCTTGCTGAATGGATACAAAAACAAGACCCATATATATGCTGTCTAAAAGAGACCCACTTCAGACCTAGGGACACATACTGATTGAAAGTGAGGGGATGGAAAAAGATATTCCATGCAAATGGATGGAATTCAAAAGAAAACTGGAGTAGCAATACTCATGTCAGATAAAATAGACTTTAAAATAAAGAATGATACAAGAGACAAGGAAGGACATGACATAATGATCAAGGGATCAATCCAAGAAGAAGATATAACAATTATAAATATATATGCACCCAACATAGGAGCACCTCAAAACATAAGGCAACTGCTAGTAGCTCTAAAAGAGGAAATGACAGTAACACAATAAGAGTGGGGGAATTTAACACCTCACTTACAACAATGGACAGATCATCCAAAATGAAAATAAATAAGGAAACAGAAGCTTTAAATGACACAATAGACCAGATAGACTTAATTGGTATTTATAGGACATTCCATCCAAAAACAGCAGATTACACTTTCTTCTCAAGTGCGCACAGAACACTCTCCAGGATAGATCACATCTTGGGTCACAAATCAAGCCTCAGTAAATTTAAGAAAATTGAAATCATATCAAGCATCTTTTCTGACCACAATGTTATGAGATTAGAAATCAATTACAGGGAAAAATACGTAAAAAAACACAAGCACATGGAGGTTAAACAATACATTACTAAATAACCAAGAGATCACTGAAGAAATCAAAGAGGAAATCAAAAAATACCTAGAGATAAATGACAATGGAAACATGACGATCCAAAACCTATGGGATGTAGCAAAAGCAGTTCTAAGAGGGAAGTTTATAGCAATACAAGCCTACCTCAACAAACAAGAAAAATTTCAAATAAACAATCTAACCTTACACCTAAAGGAACTAGAGAAAGAAGAACAAACAAAACCCAAAGTTAGCAGAAGGAAAGAAATCATAAAAATCAGAGCAGAAATAAATGAAATAGAAACAAAGAAAACAATAGCAAAGATCAATAAAACTAAGGGCTGGTTCTTTGAGAAGATAAACAAAATTGATAAACCATTAGCCAGACTCATCAAGAAAAAGAGGGAGAGGACTCAAATCAATAAAATTAGAAATGAAAAAGGAGAAGTTACAACAGACGCTGCAGAAATACAAAGCATCCTAAGAGACTACTACAAGCAACGCTATGCCAATAAACTGGACAACATGGAAGAAATGGACAAATTCTTAGAAAGGTATAACCTTCCAACACTGAACCAGGAAAAATAGAAAATATGAACAGACCAATCACAAGTAATGGAATTGAAACTGTGATTAAAAATCTTCCAACAAACAAAAGTACAGGACCAGATGGCTTCACAGGTGAATTCTATCAAACATTTAGAGAAGAGCTAATGCCCATCCTTCTCAGACTCTTCCAAAATATAGCAGAGGAAGGAACACTCCCAAACTCATTCTATGAGGCCACCATCTCCCTGATACCAAAACCAGACAAAGATACTACAAAAAAAGAAAATTACAGACCAATATCACTGATGAATATAGATGCAAAAATCCTCAACAAAATACTAGCAAACAGAATCCAACAACACATTACAAGGATCATACACCATGATCAAGTGAGATTTATCCCAGGGATGCAAGAATTCTTTAATATACGCAAATCAATCATTGTGATACAACATATTAACAAACTGAAGAATAAAAACCATATGATCATCTCAATAGATGCAGAAAAAGCTTTTGACAAAATTCAACACCCATTTATGATAAAAACCCTCCAGAAAGTGGGCATAGAGGGAACCTACCTCAACATAATAAAGGCCATATACGACAAACCCACAGAAAACATCATTCTCAATGGTGAAAAACTGAAAGCATTTCCTCTAAGATCAGAAACAAGACAAGGATGCCCACTCTCATCACTATTATTCAACATAGTTTTGGAAGTCCTAGCCATGGCAATCAAAGAAGAAAAAGAAATAAAGGAATACAAATTGGAAAAGAAGAAGTAAAACTGTCACTGTTTGCAGATGACATGATACTATATATAGAGAATCCTAAAGATACCACCAGAAAACCATTAGAACTAATCAATGAATTTCGTAAAGTTGCAGGAAACGAAATTAATGCACAGAAATCACTTGCATTCCCATACAATAATGATGAAAAATCTGAAAGAGAAATTCAGGAAGCACTCCCATTTACCATTGCAAGAAAAAGAATAAAATACTTAGGAATAAACCTACCTAGGGAGACAAAATACCTGTATGCAGAAAACTATAAGACACTGATGAAAGAAATTAAAGATGATACAAACAGATGGAGAGATACACTATGTTCTTGGATTGGAAGAATCAATACTGCGAAAATGACTATACTACCCGAAGGATTCTACAGATTCAATGCAATCCCTATCAAATTACCAATGGCATTTCTTACAGAACTAGAACAAAAAATCTTAAAATTTGTATGGAGACACAAAAGACCCCAAATAGCTAAAGCAGTCTTGAGGGAAAAACTCGGAGTTGGCGGAATCAGACTCCCTGACTTCAGAGTATACTACAAAGCTACCGTAATCAAGACAATATGATACTGGCACAAAAACCGAAATGTAGATCAATGGAACAGGATAGAAAGCCCACAGATAAACCCACGCACCAATGGTCAAATAATCTATGACAAAGGAGGCAAAGATATACAATAGAGAAAAGACAGTCTCTTCAATAAGTGGTGCTGGGAAAACTGGACAGCTACATGTAAAAGAATGAAATTAGAACACTCCCTAACACCATACACAAAAATAAACTCAAAATGGATTAGAGACCAAAATGTAAGACCGGACACTATAAAACTCTTAGCGGAAAACATAGGAAGAACACTCTTTGACATAAGTCACAATAAGATCTTTTTTGACCCATCTCCTAGAGTAATGGAAATAAAAACAAAAATAAACAAATGGGACCTAATGAAACTTAAAACTTTTTGCACAGCAAAGGAAACTACAAACAAGATGAAAAGACAACCCTCAGAATGGGAGAAAATATTTGCAAACCAATCAATGGACAAAGGATTAATCTTTAAAATATATAAACAGCTCATGCAGGTCAATATCACAAAAACAACCCAATCCAAAAATGGGCAGAAGACCTAAATAGACATTTCTCCAAAGAAGACATACAGATGGCTAAGAAGCACATGAAAAGCTGCTCAACATCACTAATTATTAGAGAAATGCAAATTAAAACTACAGTGAGGTATCACCTCACACCAGTCAGAATGGGCATCATCAGAAAATCTACAAACAGCAAATGCTGGAGAGGGTGTGGAGAAAAGGGAACCCTCTTGCACTGTTGCTGGGAATGTAAATTGATACAGCCACTATGGAGAACAGTATAGAGGTTCCTTAAAAACTAAAAATAGAACTACCATACGACCCAGCAATCCCACTACTGGGCATATACCCTAAGAAAACCATAATTCAAAAAGACACATGCACCCCAATATTCATTGCAGCACTATTTACAATAGCCAGGTCATGGAAGCAACCTAAATGGCCATCAACAGACAAATGGATAAAGAATATGTGGTACATATATACAATGGAATATTACTCAGCCATAAAAAGGAACGCTATTGGGTCATTTGTAGAGACATGGATGAATCTAGAGACTGTCATACAGAGTAAAGTAAGTCAGAAAGAGAAAAACAAATATCGTATATTAACACATATATGTGGAACCTAGAAAAATAGTACAGATGAACCAGTTTGCAGGGCAGAAATTGAGACACAGATGTAGAGAACAAACGTATGGACACCAAGGGGGGAAAGCGGCAGTGGATGTGGGGTGGTGTGTGTGTGATGAATTGGGAGATTGGGATTGACATGTATACACTAATATGTATAAAATAGATAACTAATAAGAACCTGCTGTATAAAAAATAAATAAAATTTGAAAGTTTAAAAAAAAAACTATAGTATGCATTGTTTGTCCATGTGAGAACCATATATGCATATAGTAACTATTATATATATATATTTATGAAAGAAAGAATATATAATATATAGTAAAATAAATATATATATGTAAGAAAAAAATAGATTGGTGCATGTAGCTGAAGATATATGCAGCTACAAATATTTTTATTGGCAAATCCAGTCTGATGCAAGAATGCTGGTTTGGAACAACCCAATTTATAATGGAAAAGGACAGTTTCCAGCTCAAGTGCTGCAACAACCACTGCATGCTGCCGAAACTAGGCATTTGCCCTTGTGATAGAAACATAGTAATAAATAAAAGCATTTTTATTACTAATAGCTGTAATTTATCAAGTGGCTATTACCTGAAGTATTGTGGAAGATACGTTACATATTATCTCTGATGGTCACAACACCCTGCAGAAAGGAAATATAATTCCCATTTCACAGATGAAGAAACTGAAGCTCCCTGAGATTATACAATTTTCCCTAGATGACACAGCACCTACATGCCTCCAACCTGGAGTGCAAAGTCTGTGAGCTTTCCATCTCACCATACCTCAAATCCTGAGGCAGTTTCTGCCTCCCCTGGTCCAACTTGAGAGTATGGCACAGACAGAGCCAAAAGGCCCTCTCTAGCCAAAGGTAGCCTAGACTCCATGCAGACTAAGTATAAACAATTTGTGATCCCCCTAAAAAGACAGGCCTGTCTCTGGGCTCCTATGAGTCCTACTTAGCTTATAAGGACCTTGGGAGCAACCCAGAAGGAATGGACTCTCCAAAAGAAAGATTATCTCCAAGGAAAATAACTAAAGAAATCTACCCATGTGGACTCTCATCCCAGTCTGTCTGTTCCCCATTTACCCAGTACAGCAGGCACACAAGTGACATCTGCAAAACTTGTTAACTTAGTAAAATAAATAGACTGCAGGCAGGTCATGGCAAAATGCCTGCCCTCATTTCTAAAGTCTCCAGAGGCAAATAGAAAATTCAGATCAACTAGAAAAGGACTGACTTTTCTAAAGAATTCCCATGATGAAAAAATATCTGGATAGTACTGGATCCTGAAATTAAATCATGCAAGGCCGGAGTCTATGTATTCTGCACACGTTAAATGTGTGTGATTCTTTGTAAGAGAAACATAACAATTAAATTTAAAAATTTTGAGTGAATCAAAAATTGCTATAGAAGTCAAGAAATGTTTACTTTTCACCTACTTTCTCATGAGTTTTCATTGTATAGACCAGAAATGCATGTAAATTTTACTTATATAAATGAAATGGAACATAGCTAATTGATAACCAGTAACTCCCCCTTTATTATTATCACCAAAATCTAAAACACTTTTGAAATTGTGATAATTTTGTATAGTAAACTATAAATCATGAAATCATCCTATAAAAATTGTTTCCCTAACAAATCAGTTTATATAAACTTTGTTGAACGTCAAGTATATTCCTTATGAGGATCAATGTTTCCCACTATTATACAATGCTATGAGTTGAACAGAGTACAGAAATTCAAATAGGTGTGCACAGAGCACAAATCAAAAAAGCTATATGGTCTGAAATGCAATTTTGCTTTCCAGTTAATGTAAATAACCTCAGTAGTATTCCTAAATGCCCTTCCACATTCCACCTTCCTACACCCCATCGTACTTGCCTGATACCTCTTTCTCAAATAACAGTATTTCACTCTCATTCTTCCTCAGGGCCTTGATTTTGTTGTTCTGTCTGCCAGAAACTCTCTTCCCCTGGATCTTCACGTGGCTGGGTCCTTCTCATCATCCATGTCTCTGTTTAGATGTTACCACTTCAGTAAAGCCTTCTTCACCTGACCTCCTTAAGTTAGATTCCCTTCCATCATTCTCCATTAAATAATCCTGTTTATTTCCTTCTTAGCAATTACCACAATCTGAAATTATATTCTTTATTCCTCTTATATTTTGAAATTTATTCCTGAGAATAAGAAGTTTGTCTGTTTTGTCCATGGCTATATCACCAGTGTTTAGAACAGTGCCCAACACATAGCAGATGCTAAATAAAGACTTTTTCAAATAAATGAATAAAATGTATCACAGGGAAACTATTTCATTTTTAAATAGGGTTACAGTCAGGAGTCAACATGAAATTTGCAATCTATTGCTTTTAATACAGCTTGTTTTCTAAAGATGTGATTTACACTAACCACAGTATTTATAAATATGTACAATATAGTTTTCAGATTAAGCATTAACTTTTTATTAAGCAGGCTGTGATTAGGCACACTCACATACCTATTATCATTAACTATTCTCAACCAGTGAAATAAATTTAGTTTTTCACGTGATGAAACTGAGGCCCAAATGTATACAGCTACTGAGTTGGTAAACCAGTGCATAATGGGTACTCCACTGACTGAGTAGATAAGCCAGGATGTGAACCTCGATCATCTAACTCCAAGTCGCATCCCATTATTGTTATAATAGTGATCTATTGCACTTTCAAAATCACTGAACTCATTGATCCAGGTAGTAAATACCATAAACTGCAAATATTTGGTTCTAAGATATTCTGTTCTTTATCTGAACAGAATATATATTGCTGTTTTCAAACATATGTAAAAACCAGGCCCCTAAATACAGATATATTAAATGATCAGAATCTCATTTCTATAGTATTTGTGTTGCTTTAGAGGCAGCTAATAGATAAATTGATATTTGGATTGACTAGTTTAAAAATAGCTTTATGAATATGTCAAAGTTAGTAACAAGAAACCTGAGCTCCAGCAATGCTAGTACAGAAGTCCAGTCATTAATCTTTAAAAGGCAGAACATTGACCCTGAGGCACTACAAGATGCTCAAAGGCAAAGATGCTCACAGTATCCTCATCAACCTGGAAGTGAGGAGTAATTACATTCGATGTTTTAAATTAGTAAACAAAATTAGCCAGAGTTAACCACAGTATTCCATTAAAGAAATAAAATAAAAAAGATTATTCCCCCATTAATTCCAGATACTTAGAAGTTTGCCACTTAACTTTGGCATTGGAAAATATATAATCAATGCTAAAATAATTTGAATATCATGAGTTTAATAAGAATAACTACATAGGGACTTCCCTGGTGGAGCAGTGGTTAAGAATCTGCCTGCCAATGCAGGGGACACAGGTTTGAGCCCTGGTGCGGGAAGATCCCACATGCCACGGGGCAGCTAAGCCCGTGCACCACAACTACTGAACCTGTGTTCTAGAGCCCGTGAGCCACAACTACTGAGCCCTCATGCCACAACTACTGAAGCCAGCGTGCCTAGAGCCCGTGCTCCGCAACAAGAGAAGCCATCACAATGAGAAGCCCGTGCACCGCAACGAAGAGTAGCCCCTGCTCACCGCAATTACAGAAAGCTTGTGTGCAGCAACAAAGGCCCAACGCAGCCAAAAATAAATTAATTAATAAATTAATTAATTTAAAAATAAAATAAAATTAAAAATCTTTCTTTAAAGAAAAGAATAACTACATAATACTTAAACCTGCCCAGATGGAATGAGCTACCTTGGGAGGTGGTAAATATAAATATGCAATAGACATATAATATAACTAGAGACTTTCCAGCAGATGGTAGATTCCCTTTTATCAGGGCAGCAGAAGAGGAGATTTAAGACTGAGGAAAGTCATTGCCCTGGATTACCATTAAAATTACTTTTAATTCTCTGATTCTGTGCTATTTTTGACCTTAGTTCTCTAGGAAGATTCACTCAGAACCATCACTTTTAAAATAAGGACGAAGGAGAGTATCTAATGTACACAAAAAAATGTTCTCATCCCCTAAAACAAACCACCACAAAAAACCTTCTTTTCCATGGCTTCTTTTTCTCCCAAAAAGAAGTTTCCTTATAAATATTGGCAAGGACAGTAAATAGAGAAATACAGCTGAACTGCAAAATTATTCTTAATCGGAAGGTGTGGATGTTCAACATAGTACATTAACAGTTACATTTTAGTCTGAAAAACAATTAAGGGCAATGTTGGGATTCTCTAAAATTAATAATTTCCTTATTCTGTGAAAGTGTTATTATAACTTAAAAGGACCCATTAATTATCTAGTCAAAGTCCTTCACTTTAGATTAGAAAACTGAGGCAGAGATTGGCCAAGTGATTTGCCCAAGAACACCCAGATAGTAAGAGTCCAAAGAAAACAACCCAAGTTCTCTGGCTTCCAATTATGACTTATTCCTATACCATGCTTCCTTTTCAGTCTGATATGTTTCCTAGAGTGAAGTTTCTCACCCTCTGATTCCCTCTCTGTTCTTGTTAGAAGAGACCCAACTTTCTGCCCACCCATTGTTGTATTTGCCTGGTATTCACTTAGTCCCTTTACTAACTAGTTATAATGCACAAGATTGACAAGAATCTGTTTTCTGCTTAAGAAATTAAGTTTAAAATACCAAACAACTAAAAAAGTATCTAAAACTTAAAATATTTTCAAGGGGCATTTAACACTCTGGTCATGTCTCCAAATGTTATGAAATAACCAAAGTATTTAGCTGTCAGTCCTTTCACATATAACTATTTGTTTTGATCCTTATTGTGCCCCTATAAGATAGGCAAAATAGGCACTATCTACATTTTACAAACAAAAATGGAGGTCATTTAATCTGTTCAAGGTCACATGACTAATTAGCGATAGAGCCAAGGTATAAACTCTGGTCTCTGACTATAGATCTTTTGCTCTTTTCACTCTATCATACTGTCCTGCTTTTGATATCATACTTTGTTCTCAACCATAATGTCCAACTCCTCGAAAAATATTTCCTCTTAGCTGTTCCACTATTATCTTAAAATTAATATGTCATCATTGAATTTACCCTATTTATCCATTAGTCAACCTAAATATCTCCAGTTTTGTTCTGGTACCACCCAACTTTCAATCTACATAGTTGCCAGGTCCTGTTAATTCTTTCTTTAAGTTCTCTCTTCTTTCTATGATCTGATTAAAAATCCTCATTGTTTCTCACTAGGACTCTGGAAGACCAAATCTCCAAATTTTACCTTCTGTTTACTACATTTATTTAAACACAGAACACACCCCTAAAAGATACTTCCAATTATTTAAAATTGATCAAGAGAATAATAGTAATAAAATAAAAATAAAGGAAGTGTCAACTAAAAGTTGGCACTTTCCATCTGCCTCTACAAGGATTAGGTCCCTAGCCACTGCAGCCACTGACCTTCAACACCCCCTGAAAGAAGTTCAGGGTGGAGATAAGGAACGAGGCACTCTGTGCTCTGGGAAAAACTGGCAGAACAGGTCTTTAGATAGTTAGATATTTTAAGGAGAAGATTTTATGAGCCCAATTCTTGCATCTCCTCATATCTAGAAAAACACTAAAATCATTAACGGTACCATTTGCTCCTTGTGACTAGCAGCTAGCCTCTGCCAAAACGTGTGCTTGACTGCATGTAGCCCCCTTCACTAAAATCATATATACAATGATCTCTCCCCCGCCTCTTTGGAGCAGTTTCTCAGAGCTATCTGAAATGCTATAGGGCTATAGACCTCATTTTGCCCCAGATAAAACTTAACTCACAACTCTTACGCTGTGCATTTTTTTTTCAGTCAACAGAAGGAATCACATTAAATGTAAACTATTTCTTCCTCAATAAAGGTCTAAAATTCTCAATGATGTCTTTTTTTTCATTTTCTAAATTTTAATTTTCTCACTAGATTTACATAATTTCGTCAGTTCTGGAAAACATGTCTACAACAGATTTTGCAAATTGTATTGCCCTTTGTAACTCCAGGATTTTCTACATCATATGACCAGTGGCAACACCAAGATTCGCTTAAGCCCTTAAACCAGAGCAAAGATAAAGTCTTCACTTGAAAACCCTGCTTTGTAAGGAGCAGAAATCAGTTGTCTAAGCCTCAATAATGGGAAAAACATCTCCAAACATATTGAAATTAAGTTAAAAGTATAACGAAAGGGGGGAACATTCCCTGCTGGACACAGGTAACAAATGCGATTGAAAGTTATTTCAGATTGTTATTTCTGTGGATCAATACCTGAAGGGAAGACACCTCCCACCTGGCAAAATAGCTTCCAAGAGACCTTTACAAATTAAGCTACAGTCAAAAATGGGCAATTGAGAAAGAGTAGAGAGCAATACAGGATACTAACATATGTTTCTAAATGATGTTAGAAAATCAGCCCCTAGGGTTTTTTTTGGTAGATCACTGAAAAAAACGAGAAATGCAAACAAGAAACCTAAAGAGTCGGTATGGTGCAATTTCTTCCATCTTAATTGCCTTATAAATCTTTGGATCACTGTCTTGGCCTTCCCTAAACTGACTGGTTTAAAGTATGTGACAGGAAAGATGGTAACTCCCCAAAGGGAAGCCTAGAGGTTTATTACTCATGGCAATGGTTCTCAAATTGTAGCGTAGTTAAGAATCACTTGAAGGGCTTATTAAAACACGGATGTCTGGGTCCCGCACCCAACATATCTGATTTAGTTGATCTAGGGTGGAGCCTAGATTGTTTACTTTTCTAACAAGTCCCTAGAGGATGTTAAAGCTGCTGGCTAGAGGACCATACTTCAAGAATCACTGGCCTGTGAATTGTGCTATTGAAATCTTCTCAAACTAATGTGGCCTAATAAAGCTGTTCCTGTCAGTTGTTCTAGATATATAACATACACCTAAATTTGTGTGGGTCTCAGTAGCTACTGCTGGCTTAAATACTTTAATTATATTATCAGTGGGTCCTCTATTCACACAATATAATTTATTGTCTGCTATTGACTGTCATAGAATGATCAGATCTGAAGAATTCCTAGGAATAATCTGATCTAACACCCTAATTCTGAAGATGAAGAAAAAAAGTCCAGTGTCATATTTAATAGATCTACACAATTGTGACTTCCAAACTGAGGTCTGCTTTTGAAGAATGGCCTATGAACTAAACAGTTACAATAATATATTACGTTCATATAATAATCATGACTATTCTTTTGTTTGTCATGCAATTAATTTTCTTTTCTTAAGATAGTTAAGAAATTCTCACTGATACTTATTTTAATTCAACCAGAAGTTATTTTAAGCAGTGACAAGTAGAAATCTACAAGGCAGGAGCCTCTTTTGGCCAAGTGGTTTCCAGGCAAAAAAAATGGTATAGACTCTTTGTTATATAATACAGGCATGAATCCAAGGAAACCCTAAGAACTATTTGTAAGCATCCAATAACATAAATGTTAGACTTGCAATTCTTTTCAATAGAATGAAAATCTACTATTTGCCAGGCAGTACTAAACACGGTCATAATCAGGATCTCATTAAAATCTCTTAACCACCCTGTAAGGTAAAGAAACAAAAGCTTTTAGAGTATAAATAGCATAGGCTAGGCTAGCAATATGTTTTCCCATGGTAAAAACACAAAAGTTTTCCTAGTATATTTGCCAGCACTTATTTAATTTAGCCATTTGACAAGTTGGCACATTTGTATCCTACTAAGCCCTGATGACTTCATTTTCAGGAAGCAAAAATACAGATATCCTCTTTAGACAGCCAGGAAGTCTAAAAATTTGTTTTCTAAGTATTCATGAGTCCAGTATGGACATCCACCCTCCCTCTCCCCTTTTGGAGAAAAACAATGCCACTGCCAAATTAGATGACTTCCTTTCCTGGAAGCATATTTAACATATTATAACAATCTCAAATAGCTTAAATAACATCTTCTATGTAAAACAAAAACATGTTTTGGCAAAGGAAACAATGGTCCTTAACAGAGACATTCTATAAACTGGCCAATAGTTAAATTTGGCTGTAAGCTTCATGCTCTTATAAAGGTAAAGGACAATTCACCATACAACCTTTCTTACTTTGCTAAATTCCTCACAGTAATTATCAAAATTCATAATCAGAACTGACTCAGAACTCCATCCAAATCCCAAGCCCAAGTCGACACCAGGAGGCTCAATCAATTGGCAGTGCCAGATTAGTCCAGGTTGTAAACGATAATCCACAGAGAAACTGTTCCTTTATTGGCATTTACCACTCAATGAATATCATAGACATATCACCCTATATTTGAAAGCAATTTGATGGCCTATGGAGCCATAACGACAACTGTCTCTGCTTGCTAACAGAAGATTTAGAAGACAAGAAGAATCATCATTTAAGGTATATTTCAAGAAGCCTCAATAAATGCAATTCCTATGAAATGATATCCCAAAAGAATTTTATGTGTGCTTTAAATATTTAATACATGTTTATAATAATAATATTCGTGATTCATTTTCATTGTTTTCATGATTAAGTTTGGTGTCTTTATAAATAAAATAGAAAATGGAACCCCATTTTACATCATTGGGTTATAGTAAATAAGGGCCACCTTATGACAACTGATCAGAGAGAAATGAAATCTGAAGTTGACACTTAGTAAAATACTTATATGTACTTTCCTTGGACTCAAGTTCTTCTTGGTTTCATCACATAAAGCACTATGACCTCTTTAACATTACCCTGTACATGATTGAGTTTTGATTCTTTGTCTTGAATAAGTACACAAGATGACAATCAAAAAAATGACTGAAGTAGTTTCAGACTGCTTAGGGGAAACTACTGCCCCAAAAGCCCAATAGGACCTGAAAACCACCACCAAAATAGAGTGTGAGAGTTTTTCTGGAAGGCCTGAACCAGACAGGAAAAGAGAGGAGAAGTGAAGTAGTTTACCAAATGGTTGGTGATCACCAGCAACTTAAGAATATACACCAAAACACAGAAAACAAAATTCTCAAAACGAACATACACAACTACTCAAAATGATAGACAGTTGATGTCAGCTCAGTAGCAGGAGAACCGAATATGCTGATCAGGCCAAAGCCAGAAATTAGATTAAACTCTACAGAAAACAAGAAATATCTTGCCTGTTAAACGCAGAAACAAAGAAAATGCTCTAACACTTATACTTGTCTTTTCGTCAGTTTCATTTTCAAAACACTGATTGTCTTTATTTTGCTCAGTACATGAAGCATTTTCCTTTGGTCCACTGCAACATGTAAGCTAAAAATAAAGTTTAAAAAAATCAATACTTCTTGTTTTCTGCAGTGTGAATTCAGTGTTTTTCAAACTTTTAACATGCACATTAAAATGTCTAAGACCTGAATAAATATTATTAGGTATTGTTTATGTCAGTTTAGGATATGACTACACTGTCTAACCCACTTTTATATTTCTCCCAAAGAGAAAGCATAAAATGGGACAGTTATTCAAAGGCAGATTTATGAATTTCAAAGCTTCTCACCAGGGAGTCTTGAACATGGATTATTCAAATGTAAATTGATGACCTGGTAAAAGCTGAACATGGTTAAAGGGAAGATGAAGATAGAAGGGTTGATTTCACCTTATGTAAGTTCCCATACTTGCAGGAATCTCTACGTTATGGTACCTACTGGAAACCTCAGAACAAGCAGAGGCACTGACCGTCTTTGCTCTGGATTGTCTTTTCAAGGATGTTTGTCTCACTACAGCTTCGGGTGATAGAAATAATGTCTGCTTCCAAAGCAAAGGATAGTTTTGCTTACTGACCATTGTAAAACATCTGTTTTCCCTAAACTGAGAGTTTGTATCCATTGTGTGTGAATGTATTGCTTGGCCATCTTTGCATTGCCCTGTGGAAATGGGGGCTTGAGGGGCTAATTCAAGAAAATTCTGTCTGGCTACTGCTATTATTGCAAATAAAGTCCTTTGTCTTTGTCCTAGGAGTCTTTTGACAGCATCCATGAAACTGTGACAGGGTTCTTGGCTTGCAAGTTGGATAAAATCTTAGACCCTTCACAGTTCTTGACAGTTGTGGTGACAAGGAAAGAATGCTGACAGAGTCATAATTTTCTACAAGAATCAGAGACTTGCAGGGTGATAGAGAGGATTTCTGGGACATCTTTTTGAATTGGGAGCAAACATATTGACCAAGTTGTAGGCTCAGCTGCGTAATGATGGTCTTCTACTTTAATGACTGTTAATGAGGAGGAATTTACAACTTGCAGGCTGAGTACTGGGAAATAAACTCAAAGACACCTCCCAAATGGTGTCCTCATTGTGACTGACTCTCTTCTGATTGGGTGAGCAGAAATTCCTGCCCCCTTTCAGAAATAGTTATGGAGAAACGTACCTGGGCTGATTATGAAAGAAGAGAATTTTGCAACCATGGTGAGCAGAAATCAAGATTTCTCTGACTCCAGTCTGGTTGTAGATGCTCCTCTTCTCTGTTCCCATAATTTATAAATATCACGTTTATATATCTTTCTGTCCTGCTAGAGCTCCTTTAATCTTTTTCAATTTCCAGGGGTCAATAAATATTTATTTAATAAATAAAAATAAAAGATTAAATTAGATGAATAGATGGATGCTTAGACAGAGGAACAAACAATAAACAAGGGCTCTGATCTGGCTAAGAGAAATGTCAGGCTCAACCACCTGAGGATGCCCAGTTAACCTATGCATCAGAAACGGAGAGTCCTTTACCATGTTCTCAGTCTGGCATGGTGGATATGCTACCACATTTGGTATGATGATTAATACAGGCAGCAGTGGTAGTAGTGCAGGCTCATTCAGCAGCTTAATTCCAGTTGGTCTTATCAGGCTCCTACTGTGGGCCTCTACCAGAGTAATGCAGATTTGTACAGTTTATGTCCTCAGAGAGGCAAGCGTTTAATCTGCCAGTCTACAGATTGGCAGTATTGATGGCATTGTTGCTAATATAGGACGCTGGGTGGACCAAAAACATTAAAAGTTCATTTCACTGAGCTGCAAGCCACCTTTACACCAGTCATAATTAAAAGTAAATGGGGACTTTCCTGGTGGCCCAGGGGTTAAGAGGCGGACACAGGTTCAAGCCCTGATCCGGGAAGATCCCACATGCCATGGAGCAACTAAGCCCGTGCGCCATAACTACTGAGCCTGCGCTCTAGAGCCCGCTCTCCACAACTAAAGAAAGCCCCCACGCAGCAACGAAGACCCAATGCAGCCAAAAAAAAAAAAAAAAAAAAAGTAATTGTACCTTGCTTATTGCTACAGAGCTGCTCTCACTCACCATGATTCATGATCCCTCCCTCCCCTTTTTACTGATGCTTTAAGAGCAAAGATGATTAAGAGTGCAGCTAAAGTTTCCCTGCTCCCAAGAGGGAATAATAGTCATGCACACTGTCCAAACATGCTGGAGAACTTTGGGGAGGGCAAGGACTTAAAACGCTTACAATTCTGTTGCACAGGCACCAAAATCACAGTCTGCTGGGTTGGTGAGGGGGGCACCAGCATTCAGCTAATTGGGTTCAGGCAGGATTTGTCGTGGGGAAGAAAAGCTAAATGACCCTGTGCATGGGGCCCTTTGGGCTGATTCAATGTACCTCACTGCTGAATATCCAATTGGCATTAACATTTCACTGTAAATCTCATAAAGCCCAGAGGGGATTCCCCTGATCAGGAGGTGCTAATGCAGGGAAATGCGAAAGGAACATGTAAATCACTCCCCAATTCTTTTTCGTATTTTTTCCAGGTAGTCCAGCAGAAATAATGGAGAATCTCAGGAGGAAAAAGAAATCACAGCCTTAAGAACTTAAAGGCTGCAGGGATAGTACAAGATGCAATATCTTAAAACAATAGCCAACTATGAAGAGCAGAAAAGGCTAATGGGAGCTGAAGGCTTACAGTGGATTATTGCTAAGTGATTTCAGTTGTTGATCCTACAGCCTCAGCTATTCCAAACATTGTAACTGCAACTAAATCCATTGCACTGATGGCGCTTGGTATGTTATCTTTCCAACATCTTTTTTCTATTCAACTGGCACTCAAGGTCCAAGACCAATTTCTATTCATATGGTAAGGCCTCCAATATGTTTACAGCACTTCCAAAATACCTAAATTCCTCTGCCTTTTGCCATAAAGATTGAGCACTGAGATGGCTTTACTTTCTGATATTCAAAGTTGTTACTATATAGATGATATGGCCTGTTAGTTGGCAAGTCAGAAACCTCAGCCAGCAGGAGTGAATCATAAATGCTTGACAAACTTGAGGGACTATCTGGGCAAATTTCCTCTAGCAGTCAAGAAAAGACTACTGTCTTTTTAGTCTCAACCATCAGAAAGGAGGCCCAGCACCTTAGTGGACTCAAGAGAGAGTATGGTCTTATTTGGACAGTCTACTCAGTCATCATTATCAGCTAACACACAAATCAGCATCCTTAAAGTGAGGCTCAAATCAGCAGGCTATGTGGGAAGCTCCTGGCAAGCTGTGGTGCACTCTGTACCTTTGTAGCTCCACAATTTTAATGATTCCTCTGAGATGCAAGTCTCTGAGTAAGAGAGGTTTCTTCACCTCCGGCAAAGAGCTTGGGTTTTAGAATAAGGAAGAAATGAGTTACAATCCTTTTATCTTTATCTACTAGCTGTGTGGAATGGAACAATATTTAAATTCTCTGAATCTCACATTTGTCATCTAAAATATGGAGATAATGCTACCCATTGCATAAGCCTCCCTTCTTATCAAGCTCACAGCTGAGTTGGATGCTATGCATCTCCAGCTTTCCTACCTCATACCAGCTGGTATGCCATATATACCTCCTGAATCTCAATACAGTACCTTGACTGAACTTCTATGCTTTCATATCCCTACCATTACTCCTTCCACTGGTTCCTTCCCATCAATTTGGCTCTCATGGAAATAGTAATTTTCTTCTATACTTCTATACTTCCTTCATTCT
The DNA here is from genome assembly GCF_005190385.1 of Monodon monoceros. Taxonomy (NCBI): domain Eukaryota; kingdom Metazoa; phylum Chordata; class Mammalia; order Artiodactyla; family Monodontidae; genus Monodon; species Monodon monoceros. Next base: position 46,083,900 of record NW_021703784.1, on the reverse strand, counting down.
TTAAAAAAAAAAAAAAAAAAAGACCCTGATCACTCTTATCTCTGACCTTCTCTTTCCCGGAATCAATATTCTTGAAAGACATAACAGCAGTAGTAATAGCAACAATACAACAATAGAATTATTTAATGAAAAGTTACAATAAGCTAGGTGCTTTGAGGAATATGGATACATATTTTATATGCATTATCTCATTTAGATTAAAACTGAAATCTATAAAGTAGGCACTCCGTATTTCCTGGGTTAAAAAAGCAGAACCTAGTTCTGTCTGAACGCAAAGTCTATGCACCTAACCATTGGACTAAACTCCTGAACCGCCTCCTTAAAACTCACCCTTTATTTAACCTTTCTAACTGTGGTCCCCAGACTAACAGCAATAGCATTACCTGGAAGCTTGTTAGAAAGAGAAATTCTTGGCCCCCACTCCAGACTTACTGAATCAGAAACAGTAGGAGTAGGGTCCTACAATCTTGGTTCTTGTGTGACTTTGACACATCCTAGTTTGAAAATCACTGCTCTAGATGTCAAAATGTCAAATAATGTCAGGTGCTTAAAATAAGTAACGTGAGCCAGGTATAAGAAATATTTAGGAAGAGATGGATGGTCCTTGGCAAAATGGAGAGCTCATGGTCTGTCTAATGGGTGCAGTCTCTAGTTATTTTCAGGCATTTTTGTTGCAATGAGGAAACCCAGACCCAGTATTGCCAGATGTTTAGAATTTTCAAGAAAACTTGGAAGTTTGAACTTTTATGTGAAATATTTTCATTTTTAAATGTTGACAAAAATTATATATTTAAAAATTTTCCTTGAGCTGACACGGAATGGACCAAACAAAATATAAATTTAGGCCGGAGTCTGCATAAGGACAGCTGGTCTGTGGCTTCTGCTTTAATCCCTGAATGCTGTCATTTCTTCCCTGAACACTGCACTGTTAAAACTCACCAAGGACTTCCTAGTCCTACTGTCTTCCACTTTCTCTAACTTGCTGGTGTCCTCATCATCTTCCACTTTCTCTGGCATTTCATACCATTAACTAATTCCTCCTTGAAACTGTTATCTCTATATTCGAAACACATCTCTCTCCTAGATGATACCTTACCTGTTTGTTTCTTCCCTTTCATTTCCTCTTCCTCTTTTTAACCCCCAGAGCTCAGCTGTTACTCCACAATTCCTTTCCTGTAGTTCTTCCTCAATACTCACTTCCAGATGACTCAAATCTAGAGGACCTTTTTTCCAATTTTTAGTCCTGCATTTTCAATCGCTTGTATGTATTTCCTCTAAAAATCACATTGGTACCTCAAATCCATTCAATCTAAATGGAATCATTTTCTCTTCAGAACCCACTTCTACTCCTGGGTATCCCATTTCTGGTGACACCACTACCCAATTTCTTAAGGACTACACGTATACCCTGTCCTCCACAAAGCCAGTGCTGACCCCTCCCTTTATCCAGCTAGATGGGGCACTCTTATTCCATGACGCCCTCAGGATATATACTTCCCCACTACATCTCTAATAATGATTAGCCCACCTGGTTTCTTTGAAGAACAACTTCGAGCATAAACAAAAGGAAAAATTAACTTTATAATTTTATCTTATCCACTCAAGTACATGTTAAGTTCCCTGAAAGCAATGAGTGTACTACTATCTCCATATCCTTCACGTGCCTGAACAAAATAAATGTGCATACGTATTTACTGAATTATTTAATTACATGGTGTTTACACAGGTGTATTCTGCATTACACAATGTCTTGACAAATATTTACCAACTTTAAACGGATTTATCTTTTTATATATCGGAAAAGTTTTCTATTTAAAAGAATCCTATAGTAAATTTCTTCTTAAAAATCTGTATGGTAAATAAGCAAGCACCAGATTTAACTGTTTTGTAGATCTATTTGCTTGGTCTATTTATTTATTTTATTTGTTTATTTATTTATTCTATCAATATTTTGCTCAAACCTGGAATTTTTTCTGTGAAAATAAATGTTAGTACTGGTGAGGATCACACACAAAAACTGTCTTTTCAAGGACCAAAAGCCTTATAAAATCAAAAAAGTAAGTTAAACAAGCTCTGTGATGCCAGGCCACTGGGAAGCACTGCCCCTTCCCATCCTCTATGGCTGTGAACTGTACAGATTAGCCTGAGACATATCACATTTGTGCTCTGGAATAGTCCAATCATATTTAATATTTTCTGTCCTTTGTATATATATAAGGTATCTAATTTTACTTCACTTTATGATACCGAGTAGGGCCCTGTGGGGCTTCTGGGCACAAAACCTTTCTGTGTCCCCCATTTCTTTGATTACAGGAAACAGCCTTCATTCAGCCTCCATGACCTTCCCTGAGTTCCAATGGGTAGTTTCAAGCAGTTGTTAATTAGGGAAGGGAGGGGATGCCACACCAGGGAGAAACAGTCAAGAGTAGCCTTGGGGTAAGACAGGAATAAAGACACAGACCTACTAGAGAAGGAACTTGAGGATATGCGGAGGGGGAAGGGTGAGCTGTGACGAAGCGAGAGAGAGGGAGAGAGGGAGAGAGAGAGAGAGGCATGGACATATATACACTACCAAACATAAGGTAGATAGCTAGTGGGAAGCAGCCGCATAGCACAGGGAGATCAGCTCGGTGCTTTGTGACCGCCTGGAGGGGTGGGATAGGGAGGGTGGGAGGGAGGGAGAGGCAAGAGGGAAGATATATGGGAACATATGTATTTGTATAACTGATTCACTTTGTTATAAAGCAGAAACTAACACACCATTGTAAAGAAATTATACCCCAATAAAGATGTTAAAAAAAAAAAAAGAGTAGCCTTGGGGCAAGGTCTATTTTGCAGATGCTGAAACTCCCTCCAGGTGGGAGAAGTTAATGATTAATGATGGTATGCTGCCCACAAACAGGTAAACCTGAGACCAGTTGGACCTGAAGGTTGATGATGCTGACTCCTACTTACCTCACCACCAACCCATCAGAAGAATGCAAAACGGTTACTGCTTTGATCATTATCACATACCCCTAACCAAAAGCCCCTGGCCTATAACACCTCTCCCTATTCCCCAGGGAGGGGGACACAGTTCCCGAGGCACTAGGCTACCGTGTTCCCCCTTTGCATGGCGAAGAAATAAAGCTGTCCTTTTCTACTTCACCCAAAACTCTGTCTCTAAGATTTGATTCGGCAACGGTAAACAGAGAAGCTGAGCTTTCGGGGTCATTTATAATATCCTCTTCAGATATAAGAAACATTGCAATCTACAGAAATGTGCGGTTGAATACTCTTTCATATCATAGGAAACATCATGCTGGTGCTTCATAGACTCTACCTCAGCATTACAAACAACTGATGAATTTAAACTAAATCATTTTCTTTTGCTGGAGAATAGTAAACTCCATTGTGACTGCCCTGAAGATAAAGGCCTCAGAGTTCCTTGAAAAGGTGGACAGGAAGAAACAAAACTTGCCACTACCAAAGAGCTCAAGAGACTAGATATCAGTTTGCAAAAAAGGTCCTCAGTCTATGTGTTCATTCCACAAACATGTATTGAATTATACTACAGGAAATTCCCTGGCAGTCCAGTGGTTAGGACTCTGCTTCCACTGCAGGGAGCCTGGGTTTGATCCCTGGTGGGGGAATTAAGATCCCACAAACTGCACAGTGTGGCCAAAAAAATATTATATTACATACAAGGTATTGAACTAGATGTCATGAGGAAAGCACAAATAAGATGTGGTCCATAAACAAAAAAAAATAAAGGAAATGAGATACACACAAAAATCATTATAAATCAGGTAGAAGACTTTGCACATCAAAAAAGAAATACAGATAAAATGCTCTGGAAATTCAAATAGGTTCGGTTCAATGAACATTTCAATAGTGTTTACTATGTCAGACCTTTAAGGAATTTAGAGTGAAGTAGGTGAGGCAATTATATAAACTGATAATTTCAATTTCAATTTGAAGTGTTAGAAACATGCAAAGAACACCATGGAAAAGTAATTTGTGAGATAAGCAGAGACACAGGACAATAAAACAGAATGAGGAAGTTGGAGAATCTAGTGTTGCTGAACCATGAGGCAAGGAGTTGCAAAAAAATAAAATAGAAAAGATAAGCAGAGGCCAGTTTAGGAAGGTCTTACACATCAAGCCAAAGAATTTAGATTATCTCATGGGAAATACGAAACCAAAGAGGGGTTGAGGGGAGATATGATAGGGAAGGAGTCAAAATGGAGAAATATTTAAAAAGTAAAGATCACACAGACATATTGGCCTTATTTATTTACTGCTTATATTTTTCCTTAATTTTAAAATATATTTTGAAATAATTTCAGGCTTATAAAATGTTGCAGAAACAGGAGAAAGAATACCCTGTTTCCCTCACACACATTTCCAAAATGTTAACATTGTAAAAATCAAGAAAATAACATTGATAAAATATTACAATCTAATATATGGACCTTATTCAACTTTTACCAATTATCCTGCCGATGTCATTAGGTTTTGGTCCAGGATCCAATCCAGGATCATTTGTCACATTATTTTTCATGTATTTTTACTTTTCTTTAATCTGAAACAATTCAGTCTTCCTTTGTCTTTCAAGACCTTGATATTTTGAAGAGTACTGGACATTTTGTCAAATGTTCTTAATTTAGATTTGGCTAATATTTCCTGATGAATAAATTCAGGTTATACATATCTCATAAGATTACCACAGAAGTGACAATGGGTGCTTCTCAGTATGCCATAACAGGAGGCACATGCTGTCAGTTTGTCCCATTGACTGGTAATGTTACTGTCAATCACTTGGTTAAGGTGATTCTGCCAGGTTTCTTCACTGTAAAGTTATTTTCCCTGCATAATAAGAATCTTGTAGAAGATACTTTGAGTTTAGATAAATATCCTGTGTTTCACCCATGTCCACTCACTAATTTTAACATTCACTGATGATTCTTGCTTGAAACAATTATTACTATGGAGGTTGCCAATGCTGGTTTTCTAATTCCTTCATTCCTTCCATACTTGTTCATTGGCATTCTCCAGTAAAGAAGAGCTTTCTCTTCTTCTTCATTTGTTTATTCATTCATCCACATATTTTTACCAGTATAAACACATGGATTTTCATTTTATTGTATGGGTTATAATCTGTTACTATATTTAATTACTTTGTTGCTCAAATTGTCCAAAATTTGGCCCATGGGACTCTCTTCAAGTTGGCCCCTGTGTCTTTTTGAAATATCTTCATTAAGTTTTGAGCACTTTCTTACTTCCTGGCAGAGTAAGATGTTCCAGGCTCATCTTGTACTTTTTTTCTTTGTCCCAGCCTTGGAATCAGCCATTTCTCCAAGGAGCCCATGTTCCATTTGGTAGAGAACGGTATTTAGAAACCAAAATTTGAGGCCTAGTTGTGCTCATTACTACTGAGCATCACTGCTTCTAGGCCACCTTAGCAGACAGAGCAAGAAGTTATACATATTATATATTATATATATAATATTATGAATGTATATGTGTACATAGAGAGAGACAAAGAGAGACAGATTGAAAGAGGTCCTACTGACCTCTCTCTTTTGTGTATTATTCACAGTATAATTATTTATTTATTCAATCTTTGAAAACCCATAAAGTGGTTTTGAAATTGCTAACTCATAGCCCTGTAACAAACAAACAAAACAAAAACACAAATACCTAACTAAATGTTCATCTTTTTACCATTAACCTTAGTGAATATATTCAAATCTTGGGTTTTCAAAGTTAATTAAGTCTTTTCTCTCTCTCTCCTTCAAGGTGCTTATATCATTCATTTGTAGTAGTTAGGCTAATTTGTTAGTTTATGTTCCATTTTGGTTTAATCATTTTTATGTTTATGTTTATGTTCCATTTTGGTTTCAATTATTTATCTTTGAATGTGAAATATTAATGTGCTTCTAAAATTCAGAACTACATAAAAAAGTATTATCAGAAAAGAGTTACTCTCCCTCTACCGTTTTTATTCCAACATAATCATCCTTTGTAAATAACCAATGCCATTAATGTTTGACTTATTCTTCCTATTTTGACTACTGCACGAATAAGGCAATACATGTATATGTGTTTATTTCTCCTTTTTTACATGAAAAATAGCATATTATAAGTATCCTTTGGCACTTTGCTTTTTTCACTTCAACAGTATATCCTGGAAATAACTCTATATTAGTTCATAAAAATCTTTCCCATTTTTTCTGACACCTGCATTGCAGTCAGACAGACTTTTTAAAGGTTTACAATGACAAAGACTTCTGTTTACAGCCATAATAGAGTACCTGGTACTGGATAAGACCAAAAGCCATAAACAACTATAAAACTGGGTAAAACATATGAAGCAATACTTCAGATTCTGGACAATAGGCAATGCAAGACTGTGATTCCCTAAGAAAACAGAAACCTATGAGGTGAGCCACACAATTTCTCTGACTTTCTTCCTGGAGTTACTTTCTGATCTGAGAAAGTAGTAGAGGACAAATAATGAACAGTGGTCTCTCTGATCTGAAGAGGCTGATGTCAGAATTCTGAGCTGCTAAAGAAGCTGAAATTTGCAGAGCACGGTACCAGAGAAGAGAAATCTTAGAAAAGAAGTGGCTCCAGAAATTTGTGTAGGATTTCTCTCAAGTCTTTGGCTTAATAAAATGCTTCTCATGAAGAAAGAGAGAGAGTGAGAAAGAAAGGAAGAGAGAGAGAGGAAGTTTGCAATGCCTGGCATAAAATAGCTACTGGGGAACTGTAAGCTGAATAGATTCTAGAGGTGGCCATGTGCTGCGAGATATGTTATCTGACCAGCCAGAGGGGAGAGACAATACTCAACACCAGGAATTCAAATTGAGGACCTAGAAAAGCCATGCCATAGAAATAGAGCTATCCTGTTTGTAGAATAATGGCTACTCTAGTCCTGCTGTAACAAAGCTTTAGAAACAAGCCTTGAAAGGATTATGCTCACCTATCAGTAAATTACCTGCCAGAACAAACCCAATACTATTTAAAGGAGGATAACAAAATCCAAACTCTCAAAATGAATAGTCCATAGTATTCAGCATGCAATCAAAATTTACTAGTCATGTAAAGAAGAAAAATGTGACCTATAACCAAGAGGGGAAGCCAAATCAACACAAAAAGATCCAAATGTGTCAAAATATTAGAATTAACTAATGAAGATTTTAAAACAGCTATTATAAATATGTTTAAGAATTTTTTAAGTTGAACATAATCAGTGAAACAGATGGGAAAATATTAAGAAAGCGAAGTGCAAAAAGACACAAACAGAAATTTAAGACAAAAAATTTAATATACAATATTTTTAAAAATTGCTGAATGGGCATAACAGGAGATAGATACTACAAAAAAAAAATCCAAGAATTTGAAGATGCAGGAAAAGATCTCATGGTCTAATATATATGTTATTTTAAAAGCAGAGTAAAAAGTAAAAGCAGAGTAAAAAAAGATTAGGATAGAAAAATATTTAAAGAGATAGTGGCTAAATTTTTTCCAAATATGATGAAAAATATAAACCCAGAGACCTAAGAGTCTCAACAAACCCCACACAGGATAAATACAATGAAAGCTATACTCAGGCACAACATAGTCATATTAATGGAAACAGAGATGAATCTTAAAATCTTAAAAGCAATCAATAAAATAGACACATTTCATAATGGGGAACAATAAGAAGAAGGATCACTGACTACTCATCAGGAACAAAGTAATCCAGAATACAGTGAAATGGTATCTTTGAAGTGCTGAAAGAAAAAGAAAAAATCCTCACATTCTGCAATTCTATATGCAGCAAAAATATTATTCTAAATATGGAAGCACAATAAAGTCATTTTCTCGTAAGAAAATTTGAGAGAACTCATCACTAAAAGACCTTAACACAAGATATATTAAAAAAAGAAAAAGTTCTTTAAGCTGAAGAAGGATGATACAAAACGGACCCTCAGATCTACACTAGAGAATGAAGAGTGCCAGAAATAATAAATAGGTAGATAAATAATTTTTTTCCCTCATGTCTTAACTTCTTCAAACTTTTTAAAAACAAAATAATAACAATGTAATTTGGGGTTTATAGTATGTGTAAAAGTAAAATGTATAACAATAATGGCACAAAGAATAGGCAGTGGTAAATGGAAGTATACTATTGTAATGTTCTTACATTATATATGTCGTGTCAAAATATTAACTCATACTAGTCTATGTGATAAATTAAGGATTATATATTGTAATACTTAGCGCAACCACTAAAATATAAATTTAATAGAGGTGATAAAAATAGAATTCTAAAACATACTCAGTTACTCCAAAAGAAGGCAAGAAAGGAAAAGAAAAAACACCATCATCATCATTAATAACAACAACAAAGATGGGACACATAGGAAACTAAGTTAGTCTTACCACAGAATATCAAATCTTACTCTACCACTGACTAGAATAAAGGAAAAAAGAGAACCATGGGATGCTAAACCAGAGAGGAAAATAAATGTTAATGAATAAGAACAAGTCTAGACCTAAAATCTAAGAATTATTTCTACATTTGAATTTGTAAATTTGTCAATTCAACTAATATACATGGGTCACCTACTCTGTGCCAAGCATAAAAAAATCACTGTTCAATAAAACAGGGTCAGTTCCCTTAAGTTGCAGACTACCTAGTTGAGAAGACAGACAATAAACAACTGGCTACAGAATTCTGTGATAAAAGCTGTAAATAATTCTTCTGAGAGAAGAGGAGAAATGTCAAGAGAATAACAAAATGTCTTATTAAAGCATGCCTAGAATATTTAATGAAATGTCCAAATAACACTCTTTACTTATCAAGCCTACAAAAAATAATAACAATAATTCAAAGCAGCATCAGCAAAGGTTTGGGGGAAAGGTACTATTCTTCATAGTGAGTTGGAATATAAATTGGTACAATAATTCTGGAAAGTGAACGGGAAATATCTATAAAAGTTCTTGGAAATACAGTTATCCATTGATGCAGTAACTTTACTTATAGAAATATATCCTAAAGAAGTAACTAGAGATGAACATAAAATGTATGTATGGGAATGTTTATTACAATTTTATTAATCATAGTGAAATAACCTATACATCCTTAAATAGTGAAAAGACATAATAAATAATATTCATGTTTCCTGTTAAGGTGGCCCAGTGATTTTATATTTACAACATACTTCTTCTGTTCTAAATGCCCAGGAATAATAGTTACTATATGAAAGGGGAAAAACAAAAGGTATAGCTGGGATCTGAAACAATATAAACATCTTTGTGGATCAGAAATGAAACAAATATTCAATTCAGTAAAAAGAAGATCTACAAAGATTACCTTATCACTAGGAATTGAGTCAACCTGAGTGCTGGCTCTACAGTTAGATTTTTAAACCCTCTGTATTAAAACAGAGAGGGAGAAATAAAATATGGTTTTAAGACCTGATTCTGGACTAGAAGCCCAAGAAGCCAAAGAGGGGACAACCACAAAATTCCATGCAAGACTTACTTTCCATGAATTTATACTGGTAGAAATAAATAAACTAATCAACAAATGAGGGAGAAGGGAAAGCTCTTCCTAATAGGAAAATGCCAATTAAGAAAGTGTAGAAGAAATGAAGAAATGAGAAAACCACTAACTGGCAACCTCCATAGTAATAACTGTTTCGAACAAGAATGATCAACGACTGCCAAAATTAGTGAATGGAAGTGGGTAAAACAGGATATTTATCTAAACTCAAAGTATCTTCTACCAGATTCTAATTACTCAGAAAAAATAGTACGTTTACACTGGAGAATCTAGAAGCTACGTTAATCAAGTGAACGAAGTTAGCATGATCAGTGGTTGGACAAATATTTTAGATACCTTCTGAAAGGTATTGAGAAAGACATAACCCTTTTGTAGCTCTTCTGCCAGAAATGTATAATCTGAATCTAATCATAGGAGACACCAGAAAAACCCAAATTAAAAACTATTTTATAAAATAAGTGTTCTCTGATAGAAAAAGCTTTTAAAGAACTGGCCAAGATAAAGTTAAGTATGCAGTCAGACACATGGCAGTAAAAGTGAAAATTATTAGAGATAAAGAGAAAATCTTAAGAGCTGCAAGAGAAAAAGCTGATTAACTACAATTAAGATAAGCAGATTCTCCTCAGCAATAATAGAGACCAAAAGAGAACAGAATATATGTTGACAATGTCAAGAGAAAGTTAGCTACTAAATTACAAGTTGATATACAGCTAAATTATCATGCAAAAGTGGGGGTACTTGCATACAAATACCAAGATAATTTAATAATTAAGACCCTTACCAAAAAAATTATTAAAGGATATAGATAAGCAAGAAGAGTGAACTCAGAGGAACACATAAGTTCATGGATCAATGGTGAGCACATAAATCAACAAAATATGTCACGAATTTAATATGCCATTGATTTTAAATAAAAATTATTTTTTATGTTCAAATAAGGGTAACAAATTGAGAGACTGGAGTGTTCAATTAATTAAAAGTACATTAAGGTCCCTGTCATTTTTCAGAGAGAACCATACTTAATAACTTCCAATTTCTTATAGTAATTTATATGTTAGTGTATATGCCAAAAAGATAACCAATAAAAAATAGAAATACAATCAACACTTTCCAAACCAGCAGAAGAAAAATAAAAAGCAAATATAGAAGCATTTTAAGTACAATAGGAGATAAATAATGGGAGGATAAGGTAGAGAGAAAAAGGATAGTTAATAAAAAAATTATGTCCTAAAATGATAGAATATATCTAAATATTTTGTGACCTACAATAAATGCAAATGAACTAAACTTATCTATTTAAAACAGATACCAGACTGTACAAAATAAATGTTCATAATGATAGTTAATATTTATTGACCGGCTAGTCTCTAGATGCTTTACAAGAATTAAGTTATTGAATCATCACAATAGTTTATGAGGTCTTATACTATCATTGTATCCATTTTATGGATCAGGAAATTGAGGCTTAGAGAAGTTAAATAAATTGCCTAAGAACACATAGCTAGTAAGGAGGCGTGGCTGTGTTTTCCACCCACATAGTCTCACTCCAGAGTCCATATCCTTAGTGACTGGTCCATTCTGTAATGACTCAATATAGTCATATGATCAAATGTTATATATGTATTAAAGGTTATGCTACAGAAGAATCTTTATGGACATAAAAAATGCTGGCATAAATATTTTAAATGAAAAAAGTATGTTACAAAAGAATATATAGTAATGATACTCAAAGTTTGTTTACACACACAAATACTGAGAAAAAAAATCCATCAAAATATAGTTGTAATTACCTCTGAATACTGATAGTAGGTGACATTTATTTTGTTCTTTATATATTTCTATATTTTTCACAATGAATAACATTGTATGTCATTTTTATTAAACCTTTCTTTAATGAGACTTGTACAGTGCCTGGCACAAAGTATGTGCTTCATTAATGTTCGAAAAAGAGAAGCAAAACCAAAGTCCTCTCATTAAGGCTGAGTGCAAGTTAGAGAACTGGGGATACTGTGTTACCTGACTATCAACACTCAGATTCCAGGGACAAATAAACTGCATACTTCCAAGAAGATACATACTTGCATACTTCCAAGCAGTACATGACAAAAACCTGAAATCCTTATAAGATGCCCTCCTGTATTACTTTCAGGATCTGAGTTTTGGATCCAACCTAAACTGTGGCTTCAGAAGATGCCTGAAAATAAAGGACTTAATGGCTTTAGCTGTAGCAATGTAGTAAAATACCAGCACTAAAATAGAACATAGGGCCTAGGAATATCAGAGCTGCATGTATACTCATGGAAATTGCCACCTAGAGACTAACTCCCTCCCTTTTATACATCAGAGAAAAAGACCCACAGAAGCAAAAAGATTTGCTTCCAATCTTACACAAAGTTTCATAGAAGAACCCACACTGGAATTCAGTTTTCCTATCTCAGATAAAGAAACTGAGGCTTACTGGGGTTGAATTACTTGGCCCAAATTACTCAGCTACCAAGAGGCAGGAACAGGGTTCTAATTTGGTTTAATTAGATTCCAAAATGCATCCTCTTTCTGAATTATAATCAAATAAACAACTCTTCAATTGTTCAGTGGAACATTATTTGATTGATAAATCTGTCAAATATTTATTCAATCATTTTTATTCACCTATCACCTCTATCTTACTAGCACTAAAGGAGAAATTATTTCTTCTTTCATGCTTATTTTCCCTGTTACTTGAAAATATATTTTTAAAATTATTGTGATTTGGATATTATTCCATTAAGAATTTTCCTTGTGATCCCTTTCCTTTATTCTTAGTTTTCTGTGACTCACTCTCTGAAAGACCCAATACTTTTACAAAGCAGGTGCTGTGTCATATAATTGCAGTTCTCCTTTTAAAATTTAATTTTGCTTCTATCCCCTTGTTATTTTTTTTGCTGTCAACACTACACACAAATGCATAGCAATAGTAGCACTCACAGCTTGGCAATAGCCCTTTGCCTGCATGGCTAATGTTATTTTCCTGCTTCCCTGTAGCCCCTGATTAAACATATTTTTATATTTAGAATATACTTGTATACCCCCCCCACATGAAAGGGGAATTTTGTGTGGTGGTGACTATTATTTTTCAGTAGATAGAACAGTTTCTAAATGCTATTAGCTTGATATTTCTAACCAGGCTTAGACCTAGATGAAAAATCCTAACTGAAGGTAGCAAGAGGTCATCTCCCCTTGGAGGTTTCCAGGAAATGCCTTTTTCCATTGTCAGTTCTGTACATGGTGAGCATCCAGGCAAGGAGACTACATACTATTCAGCTCCTGTATTTTCATATTTGCTTCACCTTTGTGATGTGGAAATATGTATGGTAAAAAAGAAAGTATGCATTCATCTAATGAGTGAGATCAAAATAGATTTTACTTTTCAAATACATTTTGTCAGTTCTTTAGATGTAAAGGAATTAACATTTGTTTATAATGTCCTAGGACCTATTCTAGGTACTCTATGATCTCAGTTTATTCCTCACAAATATCTTACAAGGTACCATCAACCCATTTTCATATGAAGCTCAGAGTGGTCAAGTAATGTGTCCAAGGTCACACAGGTAAGAGATGACAAGAGTCTGAATGCAAACCCGAGTCTCTTGTGCTCTTTACACTAAAGCACACTTCTCATCACAATGTAAATATGTTAAAGTAATCAAGTGTAGGAAAAAAACGCAATGAGAATTACACTCTTTATTCAGCCTGCCACATTGCAGTTACTAAGGAAATACTAAACCAGTTAGTTGTTCTAGGAATGAACCACTTACTTTACAATTTTTAAGACATACAATCTGCCTTTTTAAAAGCATTGAAAGGCTTTAGAAATCTATCCCTTTTCTAACATAATTATCTGGCTCTGTGTGTGTGTGTGTGTGTGTGTGTGTGTGTGTGTGCGTGCACGTGTGCACATGCACACACGCATGTTGCGGGGGCATTGACTTACAGGCACACAGGCATATCTGTGTGAACATGTATATTCAGCTATTATTGTCAAGTAAAAATCATTTTCCAGCAACAAATGCAGAAATTTATCTGGGAGATAAGGAGATAGAAGGATAGGAAGCCACGTGAACCACATTTGGGGAACTGCTGGCAAAGTAAAAATCCTGATGATAAAAAAAAAGAAAAAAGGGGGAACACAAAAGACACTTCAAAGCAAGTGCATCAAGTTACTATGGCAACCCGAGAATGTGGGTTTAAATTTATGTGTCTCCATTGTTCCAGCAGAGATTCTAAATGACACCCTAGTGGCCTGATACAGTCGATGCAACTCCCTGAATGCTCTCGCTTATTACTCCAGAGTGCTTTAGGCATTGAGAAGGAATAGGATCACAAACACTTGTCAGTTCCAGCCTCCCCAGTCCCTCTCAAGCAAAGAGGCATCTGGAGACATAGCACTCTCATTTCCAGAGTCAGTCTGGACCAAGCCTGGAAGAATACTAGCATTCTCATATTCACCTATGGCTGAAAATAGCAGGCATTTACCTTACTGACTTAAGTCAAAGATGCAGTGTGCCTGGAATCAGCGCTGAGCACTCATTTGCTATCCCAAATCCCTCTTTGTTTTCCCACTAGGACAGAAGTCTGCACTGGTTCCCAGGCAAATCAGCCAGAGTCCCAAAACTGCCATTCAACATTGTCATTGTTATTAATACCACCGTCAGCCACAGTAGTCTAGTATTAAAAATAAAAACATTTATTGAAAGTATGTTACATTTGTTACCTGTAATACTAGTAACAAACCCCAAAGTAGGTGTTATCTACAGGTTCTCAATTAATGGGTTTTTTTTAAAATTTATTTATTTTATTTATTTTTGGCTGCGTTGGGTCTTCATTGCTGCGCGAGGGCATTCTCTAGTTGCGGAGAGCGGGGGCTACTCTTCGTTGCAGTACGCAGGCTTCTCGTTGCGGTGGCTTCTGTTGTTGCAAAGCACGGGCTCTAGGTGCACGGGCTTCAGTAGTTGCAGTACACAGGTTCAGTAGCTGCGGCACTTGGACCCTAGAGCGCGCGGGTTCAGTAGTTGTGGCTCAGGGGCTCTAGAGCACAGGCTCAGTAGTTGTGGCGCACGGGCTTAGTTGCTCCACGGCACGTGGGTTCTTCCCACACCAGGGCTTGAACCTGTGTCCCCTGCATTGGCAGGCAGATTCTTAACCACTGTGCCACCAGGGAAGCCCTCAATTAATGTTTTGATTAGTATGTTACACATATATGGACATTGCGGTTTCAAAAAGTTAGGTGACTTTTCCAAGGTTCCAAAACAGAGCCAAAATTTGACTCCAGATCCAATGACAAATCCTATGCCAGGAGGATTTCTCTTATTACATGAAACCTCAGGTTGTGGTTGGGCCCACGTTCTAACACAAACACCCTTACAAAAACACAAGACACTGAATACTGTGGCTTCTTGGAGGCTCCTGCTGCCATACCCCCCATTTACCGCACTGGGCAGGCTGAGATATCAGGAACAGCAACTCCTGTCCAAATTAAGTTCAAATTAGCCACGCTCCCTTTACCTCTCAACATTAGATTGCTGATTGAGAGAGGAGGCTGCTCCTGGACTCATTACTTTACTGGAACTCCACTGGTTTCTGCTTCTCACTCTCACTGGCCTTCAGGGAAAGGGAATAGGAGAAGGATGATGTTTTGAGCATCTATTATGTGGTGTGTACTATATTAGGCCTTTTGAATATAGTCTCTCTGAATTCCCCCCCTAAAAATCTATGGGCTAATTATTTTCATTCATATTTTACAGATCTGACAACTAAGAATCAGCAGATAATCACCCAGGGTTACACAGTTAGTAATTATTAAAGTCTAACCAAGTCTCTGACCCTAGTCACTTGCCTTTTTTCCCTTATACCCTGGAATGCCTCTCAATCCAGCCCGTCCAAATTGTAACAATCTCTAGAGCTAGAAGGGACCAGAATATCATCAATTTTAAGTGATGTAATTAGTTGTTTTTATGAAAGTACCATTAAAAGCAATAAAAACAGAGGAAACTGTAGGTGTTAGCCGAATAAATAGAAACAAATTTATGTAAAGCCCTATATCCTCAATACCTAATTCAGGACAAGAAGACTTTTGATAAAAGAGATATTCTCTTTTTGTAGGGATGGGTCAGCATAGATTAGGGGTTTCTATTAAGCCAGGGTTCATTCTTTGTAATAAATGAGCTCACATTTTGTAGTGAAGCAAGGTAACTACTAAGGGAGCCAGTAATTGCAGTTTTGGTGTGACTGTTTCTTGAAACCACCAGTTTTCTCTAGCTAAGACTGGTTGAAGTCATGAATGGAGATTAACTGCAACTCACACTGTCCATTTCCCTCATTCTGTACAGCAAAGGTTGGTTCTTTCTTCAGAGTAGAATATTTAATCACTACCCATCTTCCATGTCACAAAGGTAATAGCATTGGGGCATAAATTAATACACATAATTAAATTTTTAATATTAACTTGTATTAGAATTTAGGCCACTATTTTCCTTATTACACTTCTGTAATATGAGCTTCTTCATAGAAAAATAAAAGCAAATTACAAGTTTCCAGTAGAACAAAATGTGAATAGAATAGATTTAACAACTATACTGTGTTATCATAGCAACCAAAGTTTAAAAAAAAAAAACTGACGTGATAAAAAAATGACACACGAACAAATGCATCAAGTTGTTATGGCAACTGGGGAACGTGGGTTGAAATTTATGTATCTAGAATCCAAGAGAATATTCTAAGGATGTAAAATAAACATTTGCTTATTAAAATATCCCCCAAATAGTACTTATCTATAAGCATTAAAATGTTTTCATTACTTTGTCTGCTTTTTCTTTTATTTCCAATGGGTGATTTTAAATTGGGAGCATTTGTATTTTCAGTTCAGCTTGTTTTCTGGCATCAATACACCAAGATGCAATTTAGTTTGCAGAAAATGGTGCAAAAGCCAATTTCAAAATAGCATCCTCGATCATGTTTAGGTTTCTTTTACTTTTTAAATCTTCTTTTAAAAAAACGTCTATTCTATCTGCTTTTTATTCTTAAAGAAGAAGCTCTCCCTTACTTGATGAATCAAATTCATTATGTTCTTTTTACCTGGCTTCGGAGGTCTCCCTCTTAGGCTGGGTGTGGGTTGAAGAATTACATAATAAATTTAGATATTTAGAAAGCCTTCTGATATTTTAAGCACACAAACACACACATAAACTGACCCACACTTCTTTTAGCAGCACAACTAGTTGTTGTGGACTGAATTTTCTAGTGGCATGCCTCAATTTTCCACATCACTTTGCTTATGCTCAGGTAGAGTATCTCACTCTGAGCAGGAAAGGAGAGATTTTCTCATGACTCCATGCATTTTTCTAATGATTTTTCCCACTGCCACTCACACTTTTCCCTCTATCCTTCTGTCTACTTGGTTGGTTCTTAATCATCCTGTAAAATGTAGTTTGGAAGTCACTTTCTATGGTCTACCCATTTGATCCAAGTGTCCCTGTACATACTTATAGACAAGTGCCATAATTCTCATCAAAACAATATAATTAACACCATCATCATAACAGCTGTTACTTATTAAGCATTATCTATAGTCTAGTGACTCTGCTAAGTACTTCTCAAGTAGCATTTCATTAAATCTTCACAAAAACTCTATAAGGTAAAACGGTAAAAAATTTTACAAAGTAAGGAAAATTGAAACCCAGTGTTTAAGTCACTTGGTTTAAATCACGTACTGAGTAAGTTACAGAAAAGAGACTTGAATCCATATCAATGAAACATCAAAGTCCATGTCCTTTATCACTTAGCCAATCACTGAAAAATTGTCTTTGGTTTGTCTCCCATTTAGACTGAAACCTCTGGTAACTCCCCTGTGTCTACACTGTAGTTGTATGAATAAATAGCTTGTCTTTGCTGTCTCTTGTACTGACCAATAGAAACATAATGTGAACCACAAATGTCAGACATATAAAAAATTTTTAATTTTCTAGTAGATACATTAAAAAAGTAAAAAGAGAGAAGCAAAATTAATTTTAAAGTAGATTTAACTTAACCCAATATGTTAAAAAATTACCTTTTCTACATATAATCAATGCAAAAATTATTGAGATATTTTACATTTACATTTCTTAGTAGTTAGTACTAATTCTTTAAAATCTACAGTGTATTTTATATGTACTTGACATCTCAGTTCATGTGCTTATGATTACCACATTGGACAAGGCAGGTTTAACCCATGCCTGATAAGTACACGTGCAAAGAGTGCTCAATATAGTTTTGTTTAATAAATAAATAAAATAATAAATCATATAATAAATAAATACAATGAACAGAAATGGAGAATTGCTGATTTGCATTATAGAAAGATCTAATTCACCTATGTGGAACCCTTAAAGGTCTGTCTGCAGAGAAGTTAAAAGTGTCTGTTTTTAAAAAGAGCATACACAGGTATTAATGCATGCATATTGTGATAATTCCAGGATTACTGCCACTCACTGACCTATTATGGAGAATTGTCTGCTTAGCTCAGTCAGCTCAAACTTTAGCCCCCCATTTTAGATCACACTATTAGTCTTGGGTTCCAGGTTTAAATTCATTATATATTTCATTTTCAAAGCTCCTTTAGATCACTTTAATCAATAACTATTAAAAGTAGGTTAAGAATACATATTTTTAAATTATACCAAATCAAATCAGCACATATATATATATAATTTTTAAAGCATATCCCAAAGTACGCTATGTAAAGGATATTTAAAGCAGGATTTTTTGAACCCATGGATATTTTTGATACTGTGGTGATAATACTGGTAAAATAATCAACATTTTTAAAAGCCATTAATATGATAATAGCTAAGCTGAACACTGTAGTATCTTTTACACTCAAAAAACTAACCATGGAATCACATCTCAATGATAATATTGAGTATTACTAAACCTGACCTTGGTGGGAGGAAATCTTTAAAATAAAACTGACAATTGCTAAAACGGCACATAATAAAATTATTCTTGACTTCAACTGAAGAAATTTAGATCTATAAAATTTGACTAGGGAAAACTGACATAATAGGAAAAATGGCACAAGCTCACAAACAACAAGAGCAGCAATTCACCATGACAGAAGCTATAATCTGTACAATTTTACATGGACAAAAACAAAGATCAATGAGTCAAATGTTTGTCTTAACAGTTATGTGGAAAAAAAGGACCCAAGTTAAAATAACTTCATTAAAATAAGAATAAAATGTAAAAGGTTATAAATGGAGGTGGGACTTCTAGAATAGTGAAGTGCTCTCTTTACAAAGCCATGATAAAACTAGAAAAAATTGCCAAAAATGACTGTTTCAAGACTATGGAAATTGACCAAAGGCATACAACAAGTTGAGAAATGCTTATTTATACAAAACTACTCAACATGAGATAAAAACAGTAGAATTTAGTACCACTCTTGCCTGGGCCTACTCCCATCTCTACTCCTCCCAGTTCAGTTAGTTTACTAGTGCTAGCAGAATGGGAAAAGTCATTTAAAAACAAAAACAAAAAACATTATGTTTGCCACCCAAAGGGAATCACTTGATTTGGAATGGAACATGAAAAAAACCCACACTCAGTGACATTGGCAGTAATGGCAGCAATGTCTGTGGCAAGTAAACAGAGAAAGCCAGTAACTCAGATAACCTGAGGCTGTGGTACTGGCTCTGGTATGCAAAACACCAGACTAGAAATAAGTCTAATAGGAAGATTCAAGGAAATGAGATAGCGATAGAGGGGCTTGAAAAGCGATTCATGCAATCTTGGCTGATGGGAAAGCCTCGTAACAGTTCCGGATGTTACCGAGAGCCTATCTTGGGTCCACCCACCCCTGCACAGTAAAGCTAATCTACTGACACCAGTTTGTGGTGAAAGAAAGTGTAGCATTTATTGCAGGGCACCAAGCAAAGAGTTCAAGTTCAAGTTCAGCTAGTGCTCAAAAAGCCTAAACTCCCCGATGGGTTTCGGCAAAGTATTTTTAAAGGCAAGGTGAAGAAAGGGGAGTTTCAGGGTATGTGATCAGCTCGTGCACAGTTCTCTAACTGGTTGATGGTGAGGTAACAGGGCAGTGTCACAGGGGTTAACATTATCAATCCTTAGGCTCCAGGAGGCCTGGGGACTGTGTGCTCATGGTCATCAAGTAGTTAACATCTTCCATTTGGTGGGGGATTTCAGGTCTGTAAAACAACTCAGGAAATGTGCATCAGATACTGTTATCTCGGTACTTCACAGAGGAGCTAAAGCAGAGGGTCTGTCCCCAGGAAGGCCCCTGAGGGTCTTGCTCAGCTACAAGCGGAGACCAGAGAGGGCCCTAGCCTTTCCACACATCCCTGGCTGAATAGAGAGCACAATTGCAGAAGAGATATGAGAGTGCCAGAAGAAAGTACAAATTGGCATTGACTTGTAAACTGCTCGAACTTTGAATGGACTGCCCAGCCCAAACACAGATCCATCAGTGGAGGGTAGAAGCCTTACTGACAATGTATTTAGATACAAATTCTGACCAAATATTGGGGTGATCTATTGGAAGCCAGGCTTTAAAATAAAAATAAGAATTAAAAAACCTAAGGTGAGTTTATACATATATGACAACAAAAGCCCAATTCTTAAAAGAAATAGTTGATAAATTAGGCTTTAACAAAATTTAAAATTTCTATTCTATGAAAGCCTATTAAGAAAATAAAAGACAAGTCACAAATTAAGAGAAAATGTTTGCAAATCACGCATCCAACAAAGGACTTGAATCCAGGATATATAAAGAACTCCCCAAA
Organism: Monodon monoceros; assembly: GCF_005190385.1. NCBI lineage: Eukaryota > Metazoa > Chordata > Mammalia > Artiodactyla > Monodontidae > Monodon > Monodon monoceros. Next base: position 46,063,548 of record NW_021703784.1, on the reverse strand, counting down.
CTCAGTCTTAGAAATGGACAAGTGACTTGAACAGTTACTTCACCAAAGAAGATATAAAAACAGCAAAGGATCACATGAAAAGATGCTCAACGTCATTATCCATCAGGAAAAGCAAATTAAAACTCGATAAGACACCACTGCCTACCTACACACCTATTAAAATAGCTGAAATTTTAAAAACTGACAATAGCTAGTACTTGTGAGGATGCAGAGCAACTGTATCTCTCACACCTTGGTAGGTGGAACACAAAATGGCACAATCATCTGGAAAGAGTTTGGCAGTTTCTTATAAAGTTCAACATACATTTACCAAATGACCCAGAAATCCCATTCCTGGGTATGTACTCTAGGGAAATGAAAATTTATGTTTACATAAAACTTGCATGTGACATTTTATAAATGCTCTATTCATAATCACCCAAACTGAAAAAACACAAATAGCCTTCAATGGGTGAATGGATAAACAAACTGTAGTACATCCATCCAATGTAATGCTACTCAGCAATTTAAAAATTCAAACTATTGATACACACAATAATGAATGTATCTCAAGGCATTATGCAGAGTGAAAGAAGCTAGCCTCAAAAGATTACAAAGTATGATTCCATTTATATAATATTTTTGAATAGACAAAACTAGAGCAATGGGGAATAAATCAATAGTTGCTATGGACTAGAAGTAGGGAGATGGTATCATTATTGAGGGCTGGCTTAAGGGAGTTTTAGGGATAATGGAATTGTCCTGTATCTTGATTATGGTAGTGGCTATATATGTTAAAATTCATAGAACAATATGGCAAAAAAGTCATCTTTACTTTATGATGATTTGAAAAATTAAAATAAGAAAACTGTCATTAAATTATATATCACAGTGGATTTTATGGCATATAAATTATACTTCAATAAAGCTGTTAAAGAAATAAAAGTTAGTGGAAAACTAAAACAACCTAGTGTATGAAGGACTGCTAATGGTATAGACCCTCCAGGAATGAAAGTTTGATTCACCCCAGCAAACTTGGAACCAATAATACTTCAGGTACTGGAATATATATTATATATTCAGTATAGAAAATTCACAAAAAGGATTAAGTTGGTTTAATAGAGTGTACCCCAGAAAATTCTCCCTTGAGCAAAATTACTGGTATAGTCCTATTAAAAGTATTCACATTCATAAACTAAGTGTTTAAACATTCCTAGGATCAGAATATCTGGACCTAAGTGTCTCCTGAGTCAAAATTGTGTGCCATAACTTTTTATACTCTTTGCCAAGACATTTTTGGACCCTGTAGTGGAGGGGAATACCAGAAGTTAAATCTGCCTCCTTTAACCAATACTATGCCATCCATGTCATACCCTGTCCCCACTACACACACACACACACGCGCGTGCATGCGCACGCATGCACGTCTGTGCACACGCAGGCTTATACACTAGGGCCCTTCAAGTTCCCCTGGCCACAAAGCTCAATCTCTATGAAATGCAAGGAAGAAAAAAGTCCTAATTAGGATGAAAAATTTACTGACATGCTCCCAGATGAATTCATGCCAAAAAAATCTTTATCCCATCACTAATTTCTAGTGCATGGAAATGGCTTTCTCAGGGGTATTGAAGGAAACCTTGGGATTGTGACAGCAAATTGCTACAATGAGACTTCTTAGCCTTTCTGCCTCAAAGCTATGTCTCACATACAAAGTATGACCAAGTATGTGGATTTGTTATCCATGGTTTCTTTTTCCCGTGCACAGATATGACAGAAATAAATTGTCAGCCTTACCATTGATAGATAGGCAGACATTCCAGCAAAAGTTGAACTACTACATACTGAATACTTACTATATGCCTTACACACATTATTTAAGCCTTAAAATAAGTTTGAGAGGTAGCTATTATTTACATAGTATCCTGAGCTTTGTGAGGCTCAGAAGTGTTAAATAAGTTTCCCAAAGTAATGCAGTTACCTTCAAATATCCATGAAAAATTTATCATTGCCATTGTATATGTGAGAGAAGTAAAATGACTTAGCCAACATTACATAAATATGAAGGGGATGAACTAGAATCAGAATGTAATGTGATCTGACAACAAATTTATATGTTTAGTAAGGTGGATTAGAGGAGACAAGAACATAGGTCTAATTGCTGGGGAAGGCTATAGACTGCAATTATTAAGAGTACAGACTTTCGAGACAGTATTATTTAGGGTGACAACCCATCCTTTCTACTTACTATGACCTTGGACACGAGTTAACCTCTTTGTGCCTTGGTTTCCTCATCTGTAAAATGAGAATAATAATACCTGCTTCAAAGGGTAGTTGAAAGTATAAAAGAGATAAAGCAAGTATTGTGTTTGGTACATAGTAATTACTTCATAGAAATAGCAGTTATTACTATCATCATTATAATCTTGCACAATTAACTTAATTCAGCAGAGAAACTCTGATGGGATATGACACAGCATTAGTTATCTTTAAAGAATAGGGTGGGGAGGTCAAGTGTACAAAACAAAGGGGACCCGGGTGGGGAATCACAGGAGTTCCTGAATGGCCAGGGAATGTAGAGACAGACCTGAGATCCTTGAAATGAAAATAAGTGGAACAGTCATTGCAGTAGGAAGTGGAAGAGAATTAACATTTAACAGGCACTTATTAAAAGCTAGGAACTATGAGAGCTACCTTACATTCTTTATCTTTATTTAATCTGGAATCAGGAGACACAACTTTTTCTTCTAATTTTTCATTAGAGTCCAAGATATCATCAAATCCTATTTTTTCGCTTTGAAATTTCTCTGAGATTCCTTGTCTCCTGCTGTTCTCTCATTCCTTCTGCCATCTCCCTAAATCAAGAACTCATCCTCTTACACTCAGATGCCTGAACTGGCATAAAAACAGTGTGCTCTCTGTCCTCTACTTCAATCTACCCAAGTTCCTTAGTTCAGCATGGAAAGCAATAAGCCTCTGGATGAAGACAGGCCTGTTTTGTTTGTTTTATTTTTTTCCCAGCTTTATTAAGATATAACTGACATACGACATTGTTTAAGTTTAAGGTGTACAACATATGGTTTGATATACTTATATTGCAAAATGATTACCACCATAGCATTTGCTAACACCTACATCACATCATGTAAATACCATTTCTTTTTTATGGTGCAAAGATCTACTCTCTCAGCAACTTAGGAGTATATGTTACATCTATAATCACCATGCTGTATATTAGAAGCCCAGAACTTACTCATCTTAAAACTGGAAGTTTGTATGTACTCTTTGACCAATACCTCCCCCTTTTCCCTACATTCCAGGTCCTCGTAACCACTATCTTACTGTTTTTATGAGTTTGGCTGTTTTTAGATTCCACATATAAGTGAGATCATACAGCATTAGCTGGCCACTGGCTGACTTATTTCACTAAGCAGTATGGCCACAAGGTCCATCTATGTTGTCACATATGGCAAGATTTCCCTCTTTCTCATGGCTGAATAATAGTCACATGTACTCCTAAGCCTGTTTAGAACTACTTTTTGCGCTATAGTCCTGTGGGACTCCTGAATGCAATCCCCATGGGCTATTACAGCCAGGTGATCCAGGGACCCATCCCTCAGACAACAGACAGAAAAGCTGGAGTGCCAGAAGTATATATAAGTTCCTCCCAGGGAGATACTAGTGATGCAGAGCAGGCTAAAGTGGGAGAGCAGGGTAGATGTCTGCAGGTTTCCCTGAGCTCCAGGGAGGATTGCAGTGAGCCCCTAGATGCTTGCTAAATTAGAAGGCTGACCCCTTGGGCAGCAGCTTTTAAAGTATGCAAATAGACCCTATTCAGGGAAGAACTGGGAGATGGACTGGTTTTGCCCGATCCCTCTGAGCTGAGCCTAATGAGTGCTTGAGCTCCCATGAATAACAGCTTCTTTTGCTTGTTATAGTCCTGTGGGTCTCAGGGACACAAGCTACAGAAGTAAGCTCCATTGGCTTTCAGAACTAGGTGTTTTGGGGGCCTGTCCCTTGGGTGGGAATATTAAAAGTTGGAGCTCTACATGTGGGGTCCTAACCCTTCACTCCTCAGGAAGAAGTTGGAGTTGGGATTCCATCCCAACTGAATGGCATTGTGCCAGAGTAGACCTAGTTTATGGCAAGAGTATGTCTTAGCATTTCCTATCCATTTCAATGTGAGTATAGGAGTCACACAGTTAGTTTCTGGGTTTCTTTTAGAGAGAACTGCTCCATATATAATTATCCATTCGGTGAGTACATGGTAAGAGGGGAGTTCAGGAGCCTCCTGTGATGCCATCTCTAAAGACTGCCTGTTTTGCTTTTTAAATTGAGATATAATTCACATATCATAAAATTTGCCCTTTTGAAGTGCACAACACTTCACAGTGGTTTTTAGCACATGCTCATCACCCCTGTCTAATTCCAGAACATTTTCATCACCGCAGAAAGAAACTCTGTATCCATTAGCAGTCTTTATCTATCCCTTCATCCTCCAGCCCCTGGCAACCTACAGTACTTTCTATGTCTCTGGATTTGCCTATTCTGGACATTTCATACAAATGGAATCATACATGTTTTGCGGGTCTACTTCTTCCAATTAGTGTAATGTTTTCAAGGTTCATCCATGTTTCAACTTGTATTAGCACTTCATTCCTTTATATGGCTGATTAATATTACATTGTATGAATATACCACATGTCAGTTGTATGGTTATCCATATGTCAGTTGATGGATATTTGGATTAGCTCCACTCTTTGACTATTATGAATAATGCTGCTATGAACATGTGTGTATAAGTTTTTGTGTATATATGTTTTCAATTCTCTTGGGTATTTACCTAGAAGTGGAATTGCTGGATCATATGGTAACTATGTTTAGTTTCTTGAGAAACGGCCAGAATGTTTTCCAAAGTGGCTACACCATCTAACAGTCCCACCAGCAGTGTATAAGCGTTCCAATTTCTCCGCGTGCTAGCAAATATTTGTAATTGTCTGTCTTTTTGATTTAGCTGCTATACTGGATGTGAAGTGGTATCTCATGTTTTGACTTGTATTCCCCTAATGATTAATGATGTTGAGCATTTTTTCATGCGCTTGTAGGCCATTTTGTTTTCTTTGGAGAAATGCATATTCAAACCCCTGGTCCACTTTAAATTGGGTTATTTGTGGTGAGTTGTAAGAGTTTTTTATGTATTCTGAAATTTGACCCTTTCATATTCATTGTTTGCATATTTTTTCCCATTCTGTGGGTTGTCATTTCACTTTCTTGATAGTGTCCTTTGAAGCACAAAAGCTTTTAATATTGATGAAATCCAATTTATCTCTTTTTTCTTTGGTTGTTTATGGTTTAGGTGTCAACCTAAGAAACCATTGGATAGGCCTGATTATAATACCAACTCTGCCAATCACTAGAAGATAGGATATTTAACCTCTCTTAAGCTCAAGTTCCACATTTAGAAAATAAAGATAATAAAGCCTTCCTTCAGGGAAGTGATGTATATAACTTGGTCAAGCACACAGTATAAACTCGGTTCTCAATAAATTGCAGAGGTTATTTCCTACTTTTCTCCATACACATTAGGTTTGAACGTCTTGCCAAATCCTGCCCCACTTTCATGGCTCAACATATATCCCACTTCATCTTATATAACATGTTCTGCAACTACTCCTATCCACATTGGTTCTTCCTTTCTCTAAACTTCTTTGGGCTTACAACCACAGCTACATATCACAACTGCTTCACATTAGTTGCTTTGTCTCCTTGAGTTCAGGGACCACAGCTTGTAGCTCTTTGGTGCCTCCCTCGACCACCTATAGTTGAACTGAACATATGAATGAGGTGGGTGGTAAGCCTACAATGTGTGCAGTCAGACATCTGTTCTGATTATACTTTTGGTTAAATCACTTAACCTCTCTGAAGCAGTGGGTCAGACATATAAGTGAAACAGGGATTGTGTGGTGCGTTCTGCATTCAAGCATGTCCAAGCTTTATACATGAGATGAAATATTAACTCTTTGTACAGTGAGTATCTATAAATACTCATTCTTCCTTTGGAATAAGAACTTTTATACTAGGTAGCTTCATAAAGACTAGCAAACTCCACCCAGCTCTACCTCCTTTTACACTTAACGGGAGCACAGAAGGTGAAGTGATTGTTCAACGTCATAAAATCAGTAACAAAGAGGAAATTTGAATCCCAGTCCCTTGACTTCTATTCCAGTGGTACTTCTGTCATCTTACAATTTGGCAACAAGTGAGAAGTACTTGACACAGGTACTTCAGGGACTGGAGTTTCCTTCTATGTGAATTTTTACAGAAGTAGAATTTAAGAAAAAAATTATTCAAACTTTGCCTTATTTTGAATTTTCTCTAGGGATTGCTGATTAGATAATATGCAAAGTATGCAATCCTAACTGGGAAAATATCTAAACCAAACATGGGTGTGCTGATCAGTGTTTAACAGCCCAGTTCCCAGGAGGTAGGAGTCCTGATTAATAGAGGAGGTTGCTTATTTTCACGGTATAAATACCCCCACCATGACCAATTTCAAGCTACCAACATGATGCCGAACAGGTGGCAAAATTCCTTAAAAATTTAAAAATCAGTTTCATGAGCTAATGACAAGCTAGCTCTAGCACATCACTGGAGCCTGTGTTTTTATCTCCAGAGCAGAGGCTGACTTGAGTGTTTACTTGTTAGAATTCAGGAGATTTCATTGGGACAACACACTGAAGTGTTTTCAGAACAGCTCTACAGTTAACATGGATAATTATCATGAAATTAGAATACTTTATCTAAAATGCATGGAAAGAGTAGCTTTCTCTTGCAATTTCCTCCAGCCAAATACAAAAGAAAGTATTAGATCTTCACACACACAGTTCTCTAGAAAGAATATTTGAGAGAACAGAAACCAAGGCAAGCATCCTTCTGTGAGATCCACATTAAAGGAATCACCTGTACCTGTTTCATTCTGTCAACTTGTATTCCACTCATAAAACACAATAGAATAGCTATGTCTATACAAAGTCTGAAAGTTTCTCTCTACCTTGTAAAGGTCAAAGAAAACTGTGGATAGATTTAAAACGGCTTGTGAAATATGGTTATGGCAAAGCAGTACAGGCACTAAATTGTTAGGCCTCTATGTAATAAGAGAACCATATAATCTGATAGACCTTTTACAGGTATAATTGAACCTTGCTTTTTACAGCTGATATATTAGTAAAATGATGTGTGTCTATTACATTGTGAAAAGTCAAGTAACATTTTAGATCCATGGTTCTATTTTTTCTGTTTGATCTTAGACATCCTTGAAAATCTAACAAAAACTTTGAACCCTTTTACAGAAAATGCACATAACTGCATAGGCAGAAAATTTTGCATAAAATGTTAAAGAACTTACAGACATCCCGTCACTCAACCACTGGCTGCTAGACTCACATAAAGAACCCGTATTTTAAGTATAAATGACACCTTGATATTCAAAGAAAACCCAAGACGATTACTTAAGAAAGGCAAAAGGATTATCTGTAAAAGAAAGCAACCACCTTAATTTATATTTTCCTTAAATTAATCTTTTATTTATGGAGTTGAAAGACAGAGTCGCAGATATAAGGAGATAGAGGGATTTAGGGGTCAAATACCACAAGTCCCTCATTTTACAAATGGGGAAACAAAGGCCCTAAGCATTGAATCAACTAGAACAAAGTCTCCATGACTAGGAGGTCTCATGCCATTGTATAAGGGACATAGCCCTGGACATCAGAAGCCCTGAGCTCTAGTCAAGTCCTGACATTTATGACCTACATGGTATTGGGCATATCATTTAGCTTATTTATAACACAAAGTTGTTAAAGGAATTAAATGAGATGATATTTATGAAAATAGTAAATATTAAAATATCATAAAACAAGGTAAAAGTTTCATAATTATGCTATAGAATGGGAGAAAATATCTGCAAATCACATATCTGATAAGGGGTTAACATCCAAAATATATAAAAAACTCATACAACTCAATAGTAAAAATATAAATAATTAAAAATTGGGAGGGAACTGAATAGACATTGTCCCAAAGAAAACAATACAGATGGTCAACAGGTACATGAAGAGTACTCAACATCACTGATCATCAGAAAAATGCAAATCAAAACCACAATGAGATATTACCTCACACCTTTTAGAAGGGCTATCATCAAAAAGACAAGAAATAACAAGTGCTGACAAGGATGTAGACAAAAGAGAACACTTTCCCACTGTTGCCAGGAATGTAAATTGTTGCAGCCACTACGGAAAGTATGGAGGCTGCTCAAAAATTAAAAATAAAACTACCATATGATGCAACAATTCCACTTCTGGGTATTTATCTAAAGGAAACAAAAACACTAACTTGAAAAGGTACCTGTACCCCCATATCCACTGCAGCATTATTTACAATAGCCAAGACATGGAAATAACCTATATGTCCATCAATGGATGAATGGATAAAGAAAATGTGAGCTAGATATAGATATACAGATATAAATAATATTATTCACATATTTAGATAGATAGATATAAAATATTATTCAGCCTAAAAAAAGAGAGAAATCCTGCCATTTTCAACAATATGGGTGGACCTTGAAGCCATTACGCTAAATGAAGAAAGTCAAACAGAGAATGACAAATACCATACGATCTCCCTTATGTGTGACATCTAAAAACCAAACAAACAAACTGAACTCATAAATACAGAGACAGATTGGTGTTTGCTGGAGTGGAGACTGGGCAGAATGGGTGAAGGTAGTCAATAGTTACAATAAGCCTGGGGATGTAATGTACAGCATGGTGACTATAGTTAATAACACTGTGTTGTGTATCTGAAGGTGGCTAAGAGAGTAGATCTTAAAAATTCTCATCACTAGAAAAATAATTTCTAACTATGTGTGGTGATGGATGTTAACTAGACTTATTGTGGTAATAATTTTGCAATATATACTTATACTGAATCATTATGTTGTATACCTAAAACTAATATGATTTTATATATTAATAATCTCAACAAAAACAATAAAATATTGGTAATATCCAATGTTGGCAATATAGTCATGGGTGCAATTTCTTAGGGGGACTATTTCTATTAAAATTCTGACTTCATTTCCGGTTACCTATCCTGAAAAAATACTCACACACTGAACTAAGATACCTGTATAGGTTATTCATTGCAGCGTTGTTTGTAATAGTGGAAAGTTGGAAATAGCCAAAATATTTCTGAAAGAAAAATAGCTAGATAAATTAAGGTACATCTTTATAGAATGATGCATAGCTTTTAAAAAGAATGAGGTAAAATTATTTTTTTAAAGATTATGATAAATGACAGATGAAGCATATTCTTTGTGCATACGAATCTTATCAGATTCAAGTCTAGCTAACACCTGAGATAAAATCTTTTATAAAGAAAAAAACATACAAAGGTGCTGGGGTTAGTGGTCATAGGAAGGACATCTATTACAAAGTGGGATAAGGGAAAAAACACTAGATTAGGAGTTAAGAGATCTGGGTTCAAGTTTTAAATCTGCTATTAACTAGAAAACTGGCAAATCATTTCAGACCTCTAGACCTCATTTTTTACAGGGAGCAGAGCTTCTTAAACATTTGTAGAGGTGTCAAAACCAGAGCCCTGTAAGAACACAATGAAAACTTAACAGGTGTATTACCTTTGGCAAGTTACTTAACCATTTTGAGCCACAGTTAATTCATCTATGAAATGTGAACAATGCTATTTCTCAGGTTTGTCGTGAGACTTAAATAATGTGATAATGGATAAAGTACTATCATAGGGTAGGTGTGCAATAAAAGCAGTTATGTCATTATGATAGTGCTCAGATCCTTTCAGGGAATCTGTACCCTCTCACAAGGTTCTGAATAAACTATTTAAAGGCCCATGGAAAGGAGATACTCCTTCTTGAACTTTTGTTAGAAAGACCAAACTGTAAACTTCTATAAGTCTGTCTGCAGTTTTTACTAAGTCAATACCTAGAGCTGTGCTGTCCAATATAGTAGCCACTAGTCACATGTGGCTCTTAAACACCTGAAACGTGGTTATTGTGGCTGAGGAGCTATACTGAACTGTACTGTAAGTATAAAACAGATACTGGGTTTTGAAGACAAACAAAAAACAGAATAGAAATATCTCACTATTACCGGTGCTGATAAAGAATGCACATTTTAGTCACTTCCTAGGCATGAAACACTACCAGTAAAGAAGTAGGTCTTTAGCAATATGATTTTTCATGTGTCTTTTCTTCAAAAATAGTAACTTTTGTTACAGTAATGGTTTATAAAATGTTAAACAACTAATATCTACTTCATACATTAGAGCACAAATTAAGGACATAAATTAGATCAAGAGTTAAAAGTAATATAACCCCCTAAGTCCAAGCTAAACAGCTCAATCATTGTATTTAACTGTTATCAAGTAAAGACTAGTTTTCTCTCTCAATTCAGAGCTATCCCTTGGTATAGTTCTTGCCTACTTTCTTTTTCACTCTGTTCTCTAATGTTTATCAGAGTGCAGATATTAACTGTCCAACATTTTAATGGAGTATTTTTTATTAAATTGTTCTCTCAAGTAAGATGGAAAACTATTTTAAATTTTTTGCTTTAAAACATGACATTAAAATGACTAAAATAAAAAATACTGACTTTGCCAAATACTGAGGATTTGGAGCAACTGGAACTCTCATACCTGGCTGCTGGGAGTATAAAAGGGTACAATCATTTTGGAGAATTATTTGTAAGTTTTTTATAAGTTAAATATACATCCTAGGACCCAGCAATTCCATTCCTAGGTATTCACCAAAGAGAACTGAAAGCCTATGTCTACGTAAAGACTTGTACAAAAATGTTTATAGTAGCTTCATTCATAATAGCCAAAATTTGTAAAATAAATTATCAATAGGTTAATGAACAAGTTGTATTATATTAACACAATGTGATACTATTCATCAATAAAGAGGAATAAAATATTAATGCATGTAAAAACATCAATTAACTAAAGGCAGCATGTTGAGCAAAAGAACCCTGACACAAATTCATAGATTCTGTATGATTCCATTCATATGAAATTCTAGAAGAGGCACAACTAACCAATGGTGACAAAAAAGTCTGAGATTATGTGTGAGGTGATTGAAAAAAGGCAACAGAGAGCTTTCTGGGGTGATGAAAGTTTGGGGTGGTGGTTACATGAATATACACAAATATCAAAGTTTATTGAACCAAGCACTTAAGTTCTCTGCACTTTATTGTAGGTGAACTATGACTCAGTTATTACTTGGCTTGGTTTTAGAAATATTAATTCTAAAATTCTCCCTGTCTTTTAATAGATCTACTTTTTAACACTACCAAAGGGGATTCTTATGCAGGTGGCTCACTGACCTCTCGATGGAAAGCACTACCTGTGAGAGATTAAAACTTGTGCTTTTCCTTATATTATACTTTCCATGAAATAATAAAAACAAAAAGTAAAAATAGAGTTTTAACCATGACTCTGGGCAGCTGTACATACAGTAAGGCACAAATAAGTAGAAAGAGTAAGCTACTCATCACATGGGTTAGACTGTAGGTCCCAAACCTGGGTGCACTTCAGAATCACACAGGCAACCTTATAAAATACGTTCCATAATTGTACCAAGAATGCAGAATCTTTCTGTGGTGAGCCCAGGAATCTATATTTTTAAAAGTTCACCCAAGGGATTCAAATGAGCAACCTAATTTAGGAAAGATTGATCCAGACAATAAGTATTAGCTAAGGGAGAAATCAAAGTGTGATGCAGTCATCTGTTCAACTATATCTTTTCTTTACATCAGAAAGATCCAGGTCCAATATATATGTATGTGTGTGTACATATATATATATATATATATTTTTTTTTTTTTTTTTTTTTGCGGTACGCGGGCCTCTCGCTGTTGTGGCGTCGCCCGTTGCGGAGCACAGGTTCCAGACGCGCAGGCTCAGCGGCCATGGCTCACGGGCCCAGCCGCTCCGCGGCATGTGGGATCTTCCCAGAACTGTGCACGAACCCGTGTCCCCTGCATCGGCAGGCGGACTCCCAACCACTGCACCACCAGGGAAGCCCCGGGTCCAATATTTTTGTTCTCAATTTTTCAGAACGTAATGCAAAATATTTGCATTCCTTTATTCAATAACCAGTAGGGGCAATGTTTTATAGTAGAAAGGCCTAAGAATTTAAAACCTGGTGGACTTGAGTTGGAATTTTAACTCTGCTCCCTTCAAGCCATGTGACATTGGGAAAGTCATTTATCTACTATGAGACTCAGATTCCACTTTGGCTAAAATGGAGTTTTTGATATTGCTTTGACTTAATGACTGTGAAAGCAGCAAGTACATGGAATATAAACAATAAATGTTTGCCTTATTTCATCTCAATAAGTGTTGAAGAGATATTTCCAGCCTTCATAAAATAAAATAAAATGGGAAATCACCTGAGTTTATAATGGGATAGATTTATACTCTATTCCTTCTTAAAGATCAGAAAGTTCTAGTCTTTTATTATTATTTTAAGTTCATTAGCATCACAAGTACTCTTTGTCGTCAAAAAAAAAAATCTTCAAGGATTCACCTAGGTAATTTCAATTTCCTTTTGGTAGTTGTTTTTCAAAGCTATAGTTATCACAGTTCTAGTGGGATAATTCATTATCTCATCATTGACCGGACATTTCATCAAACACATTTCACTGTTGAGACAACTTGTCAGTGATACTCAATTGTCCGTCTCATCAGCAATATAGTGTATAGTAACTAAATTTTTACATCTCATCCCTATTGCTCATGCATAATTCATATTTTATATGTCAAACATCAGCCACACATATATTGTGCTAATAAGCATGGAAAATAGAGTTTACACTCTCAGATGGCTTCTCCGACTATACAAACAATTGCATTATTTTTCTAAGTACAGGGCTAGCCAAAGGCGTAACTATGAAGCAGAAGCCCCACTTCCCTAACCTACCTCCCAAGGATCTTTCTAGCTACCCAAGCTATCCAAATCATGTTCAATAAATTCCCTCTAAAGTACTAATGACTGTTTAAAACAACTGGGAATTCTATTCCTCCTTTAAGCTCTAGCTCAAGCAACTATCCTTCCACTGTACATTTTTTACTTCTTGATAGTAACACTTGAGCTGCTGATTAATGGATGGGCCTTCCCAATGTGCTGAGTTTCTTGAGGCAAAGTTAAATCCCTTTTATTAATTATAGTTTTCTCAGGGATTAGCACCATGCTTGGTACATAGATGTATTAAATATAATTGATAATTAAATTGAATTCCATTTAAATTAAATTGAAATGGATCAATTTTACATTCTGAAAGGGCATTTGCACTTTGAAAGAAACAAGTACACAATGCAAGCTTATACTCCACACATGCATATCTTGGACTTAGATGAAGGAGATATTTATAAACGAGGTGAAAAGTACAACTTTCCTGTCACTACTCAAACCACATCAAACTGTAAATGAACTGTTTCACCCACTCGCCTATCTTTCCATTCTAATCTTTACAGCTAGTCTCCAGCCAAACTACTGTCTCTGCCTGATTACCTCTCCATGTCCTCTGCATCTGGCAAACTGCTTCTTATCATTTAAAATCCATATCAAAAGTCACCTCCTCCAAGATGCCCTCTCTGATTTCCTCAGACATTCACTACCTTCTCTGAGTTTCCACAGTGCTCTTTTTATACTACTAGCAATGGTACATAGCTACAAGTAACGAAGTATTGGGTTGGCCAAAAAGTTCCTTCAGTCTTTAAGTAAAAATAAAAGACACATTTTTCATTTTCACCAAGATCTTTATTGAACAACGTATTCACCCTTTTGTTCCACTATCTTCAGCCATTTTCCAGGCAACTTCATAATTCCATCTTCCCAAAACGTTTTATCTTTTTGAGCAAAGAACTGTTCCGGGTCCCTTGTACAGTTTTCCAGGGAATGGAAATTTTTTTCCAAGAAAATTTTGTAGAGACCGAAATAAATGGAAATCTGAAGGTGCAATGTCTGGTGAATATGGCAGATGATTCAGAACTTCCTAGCCAAGCTGTAACGGTTTTTGCCTGGTCATCAAAGAAATGCGGCCTTGCGTTATCCTGATGGAAGATGATGAGTTTTCTATTGACTAATTCCAGATGTTTTTCCTCGAGTGCTGCTTTCAGTTGGTCTAACTGGGAGCTGTACTTGTTGGAATTAATCATTTGATTTTCCGGAAGGAGCTCATAGTAGAGGACTCCCTTCCAATCCCACCATATACACAACATCACCTTCTTCGGATGAAGACCGGCCTTTGGTGTGGTTGGTGATGGTTCATTTCGCTTGCCCCACGATCTCTTCCATTCCACATTATTGTACAGTATCCACTTTTCATTGCCCATCACAATTTGTTTTAAAAACGGAACGTTTTCATTACATTTCAGTAGAGAATCGCATGTGGAAATACAGTCAAGAAGGTATTTTTTCACTTAACTTATGTGGAATCCAAACACCAAAGTGATTAAAATAACCAAGCTGGTGCAAATGATTTTCAACGCTTGATTTGGATATTTTGAGTATGTTGGCTATCTCCCACGTGCTATAACGTTGACTGTTCTCAACGTCTTCGTTTGATCGCTATCAAATTCAACTGGTCTACCCAACCGTGGAGCATCTTCCAGCGAGAAATCTCCAGCACAAAACTTCGCAAACCACTTTTGACACATTTGATCAGTCACAGCACCTTCTCCATACACTGAACAAATCTTTTTTTTTTTTTGCATTTCAGTTGCATTTTTACCTTTCTTGAAATAATAAAGCATAATATGCTGAAAATGTTGTTTTTCTTCCATCTTCAATTTTAAAATGGCTATACAAAAATTCACCAATTTTGATGTTTTTTTTTTTTTAATGCACATTGATATGACAGCTGTCACAATACAATCTAACAAAATTGTTTCGAGGTTAAAGACAACTAAGTGCTACTAGAGCCATCTTACAGAAAAAAATGAACAACCATTTTGGCCCACCCAATACCTACTGTGGGTGGGCATTGTAATTAGACATCCTATAAAATTTACTTAATTTTATTCTTGTAACAACCATACAAAACAGACTTTCATTTCATTTTTGAAAAAAGTGGAGGCTCAAAGGAATTAAGTAACCTACCAAAGTTCACACAGGTAGTAATCCACAAAACAAGAGTTCAAACTAGACTGTGACTCCAAAGCACATGTCTTCCCTGTATGGCATAGCTCCTGAATAAATAAATGACTGACTAAATGTGACCTGACAAAAGATAGCATATTCTCATGAGCACACAAGTGACTAAGATAAATAAGTCACAGATTTCACCTTCCTTTTCACATTTACTATTTAACGCACTATTTAACGCACTGGAGTGCATTAAGATGCCTATGTTAACACACCTGATGCTCGCTCGCTCGCTTGCTCTCTCGTGGCAAAGAACGCACCACAATTCAAATGTAATCCTCTTGGAATCACGACAAAGACCACCTACAGCAACTGAGCATTTTAGAATACAGTTCCCCAATTCAAAATCCCACTGTCAAGCCAGCTTCATTATATATTATTTCCATTTAAGCCCATACTGATCACATTTTCCTTGGCTATCAGCCCCAGTGATCCCAATAGGGAGATATAACATGCATAAAATATCTGCTGAGCCAGGTTAAATGAATGTCATTTAACAGACTAATATTATTAACATTATATGATGATTTGCAATTACCAGTCAAATAAGATCAGCTACCAGAAGACCAGGGAGGTCTTAGTAAGAGGTGAACCACAAAATCAGCACACTTCCTGCTCAATGGATGTATAACCTAAATGGGCAACTGCCAGCAAGGGAGGGATAGAAGGGCTCTCCAGGGAGAGGTGAGAAGGAGGAATCCACCAACTGTTCTAGTCCTTAATGAAAAAGGCTTATGTGAAAAACAAGCTCATCTGCACTCCCTCATCTATCCTCCCACAAAATGCATTTACCCTCTCTGCAAGCACACTGGGCTAATACACTGATGTGGAGAGCCAGCTGTGGTTCAGGGTTCTAATGTAGATTCCAGTCCTGGGTCTGCCACTAACAATTTCTGTGACCTTGGTCTCTTTTTTTCTCATAGAGCCCCTGTTTCCTTACCAATAACACTGAAAGATAACCCTAGTTCAGTCTAAGATCCTTCCAATTCTAACATGTAATACTTTACCACTGAATACAGATACCAACTCATTTAAGTTCAATTTTCCCCACTCTCTGTTTCTAAACTGACATCACTGTTGGCAACCTGCCCCAGCAGTGATCCTTCTTATACCAGCTAAAGCTGCTGGTACAAGAATGCATCAAAAACTAGGGAGCAGGGGCTTCCCTGGTGGCACAGTGGTTAAGAACCTGCCTGCCGGTGCAGGGGACACAGGTTCGAGCCCTGGCCCAGGAAGATCCCACATGCCGCGGAGTAACTAAGCCCGTACGCCACAACTACTGAGCCCGCACGCCACAACTACTGAAGCCCGCATGCCTAGAGCCTGTGCTCTCAACAACAGAAGCCACCACAGTGAGAAGCCAGCACACCGCAACGAAGAGTAGTCCCCACTCGCCGTAACCAAAGAAAGCCCGCGCACAGCAACGAAGACCCAACGCAGCCAAAAATAAAAATAAATAATAAAACAAATAAATTTATAAAAACAACAACAATAACAAAAAAAAAAAACTAGGGAGCAGAATTATTTTTACAATTTTCAATGTAAAATTCAATGTCTCCAGTGCTTCTCTTCACCTATGGAGAAACAGGTCCCTTAACTGAAATTCATTTATATGATCTAACAGCTCTTCAGGATCTGGCCTTCCAATACCTCTCTAATTTCAATTCCTATTCTCCCTCACTGACCCCCTCTTCATTCATCCTCTACCTCCTGGCTGTTCCTCTATCACACTAGGCAGACTCCCACCTCAAAGGCTTTGTATTTTTTTCTTCTACCTGGAATACCCCTCTATCTCACAGCTGCCTGGTTTGCTCTCTCACTTTCTTCAGATGTTCATTAAAAACTCATTTTCTCAATAAGGCCTACCCTCGCTACCATCCACTCAACATTTCATATCCCCCATCCCTACCTTATTCTCTCCCCTCAGCATTGATCACTATCTAATTAATTCATCATCTTGTTGATTGCCTATCTCCTCCAGTAGAATTTAAACCCAGTAAGGGAAGAGGATTTGGGGCCTGTTTAGTTCCTTTCTGAATCCCCAGTGCCTAGAACACTGTCCAGGATACAGTAGGCGCCCAATAAGTATTATATTTGTTGAATGGATGAATAAAATCCCTCTTCCCGTCACTCACTGTAATCCAGACACACTGATCTTCTCCTTCCTTATCATGAAATCCAAGTATACTCCTCCTCAGTACCTTTGTATTTGCACTTCCTTCTGCCTGGAAACTCCTTCCAAAGATTTCCACATGGCCTTCCTTATCTTTATACTCAGATTTATATTCAAGTGTTATCTTGTCCAAAAGGCCTTCTCGGTTCAAACTATCTAAAATGGCAACATTATTCTTCATATATTTTTCTTACTCTTTTTTCCCTCATAACTGCAACAGTGGTAGAAGTGAGCCACTCAGATCTCCTTCAAGGGAAGTTTCCAGGTGAGCAAATTGACTGATATCTCCAGCTGTCTGTATCCATTCTGTAGTCTCTGAGGCCATGCATCCCCTGGGCTGCTCCCAGCCAATAACTGAGCACAGCATTACTAAAGGCTGATTCCTAAGGGGTTCAGAAGTCCTGTAATAGGCAACTTTAGTTCAGGGACTCCCCATTGACCTTGCTGAAACTTTCTTAGAACTGCACTGTACTCTCTGATTCTTCCTTCCCAAAACTCCTACCTTCCCCCTTTCTTTTCACAGTTTTCAGACCTGCATCATGCCCTGAAGTTTCTCCTGTTCATTCCTGTTCCCTCTCCTTTACTCTTCACAGGGATCTCCCCACAAGAGTCTCTTACACCATTTAATCCTGTCTTAGAATGTATTTGCTTCTTGGAGTACCTGAACTAACAATAAAATAAAAAATTGTTTATTTTTAATTGTCCACCTCCCTCACCTCATGAAAGTAGACTTAGTCTATTTTATTTACTGTTATATCTAGAGCATATAAAGTGATGCTTGCAAAGCATCATTAAAAAATATCTTTTGGGGGCTTCCCTGGTGGCACAGTGGTTGAGAGTCCACCTGCCGATGCAGGGGACACAGGTTCATGCCCCGGTCCAGGAGGATCCCACATGCCGCGGAGCAGCTGGGCCCGTGAGCCATGGCCGCTGAGCCTGCGCGTCCAGAGCCTGTGCTCCGCAACGGGAGAGGCCACAACAGTGAGAGGCCCGCGTACCGCAAAAAAAAAAAAAAAAATCTTTTAATGAGAAATATTACCGTTTTCTGTTAATTTAATTCATTCATGAAAGAAAATATTGAGTGTCTACTTTCTTTCAGGCACTATGCTAAGTACTCAGTAAATCAAGGATCTAGTAGAAAACATAAACATCTAAACAAGTAATTTAAATAAACTATGTGAAGGCTTTATTAAAAGTATTCACAATGTATGGAGCACAAATAACTTTGCATAAACATGTAAAAATTTAAATCATATACATATTTATGATAAAGTACTATGAATATCCCATGAATTATACAAGGAGTAATTCAACTTCAATAACCAAGGTCCCTTGTCTTTGCTCTCAAGACCTCTTTAGAAGCAAATGTTCCTTATGAAGATTTTCTTCAGGTGTACAAAGTAAAGTGAAGGCCATTCCTTACTGTACAGCCGTACACTGCTCAATATTACACTGATAAACTAGGTAAAAGTGAAACTGAATATTTTTTGAAAGGCAAAAACAATGTGTGAATCAGCGATATTATTAAAACTTTTCTAGCTCAAGTCTGTAAAAACAGTCCACCTCAAATTCTGTCTACTCTATGAACACTGTTATGATTCCCTCAAAACTAGGCCAGTCCCTTGTTGTTGTTGTTTTTTGTTTTTGTTTGTTTGTTTTTTACCCAAGGATCAAACCCATGCCCCCTGCAGTGGAAGTACAGAGTCTTAACCACTAGAATGCCACAGAAGTCCCAGTCCCTTGTTTTATATGCTGTCAAAGCACCCTGTACTTTTCCTTCTTAGAATTTACCAAAAGTGTAATGCATTAGTCATTTGTGAATAGTCTCATTAGTAGATAATAAGTTCCAAGAGAGAACCACATCTATTATATTGACTACTGTATCTCCATCACCTGATCTGAGTATGGTCTCAATTAGTATTTTTCAAATGGCTTATATGGAAGAATGGATGAATAAATTAAAAATGAATGAATGAATGATATAAAAATTTTCCCTCATATGATCAACTGTAAAATTAACTCCCATATCTAAATTCCCATTGCATTTTAAATATACTTATCACACCCGTCTATCCATCTATCCATTCATGATGTAGGTAAAAGCTTTTCAAAATAGTGAAGAGCGGTACATTTTCACCACTCTTGTCACAGGCATGAAACCCTTCAGATTCAGTTGCTCCTGAGATCAATGACTCAGCATTCCCAGGTGTTAACTATCTGAGTTAGGATTTGGATGTGACAAAGAATGATCCTCTTATTTCCATCCTAGAAGAATGGTCACCTCTCCTGCTTCTAATCACTTTGTCTGGGCTTCTTTACTTTCTAGCCCTGGGTAAAGCCCAGACTGTAGTACTCATTGCTTGAGCAGCCTTCCTTCTGTTCAAGGGACAGATGAATTAAACTCCTTTTGCTGAAAGATGTCTTATATCTCTTCTTCCCTTTTTTTTTTTCTTAACTCTGTCCTACCAGTCACTTCTGTCTCCAGAGAGTCCTTTAAAATCCCTTCTATCCATTCAGTCATCCAACTTCTATCCCCTTTATGCTACATTCTTCTATATTATAACGTGAAACACAAATTCTATCTTGAATTGCAGTTATTAATAAACATATTTAGCTCTCTTGCTGAATTCTAAGTGTCCCAAAAGGTATAATTGTTGTCTGTATCCCCCATAAGACCTAAAAGAGTGCCTTGCACAAAGTAGGGAATCAGGTATTTTTATTTATAGTGGATATATCTTGTTCAAGTTACAGATAATCCCCACTTATTTCAGTATAACCAAATCCATTAAAAAGAGATGAAGTTGGCCTGATTCTGTCCGCTTCCCAAGCTTCTCCTCTAACTTCGAGCTGTCCTCTACCACTGCAGCAGTGGTACTCATTGCCAGCTGATGCCATCATCTGACTCAGAAGAGAAACAGTAGTATCTGGAGAAGTGGCTGCATAATGGACTAAAGAGGCACAACTTCAAGCAGTTGAAAGGAGAGAGATAAGCCTCTGAGTAACCCAAAATACAGCTTCCAAAAGTGACACTGGTTGCTTGGGAAAGGGTCCCGGCAGACAGGTTAACTGGGCTTGAGACGGTAGGAGGGTGGCTTTGAAGCACAGGTGGAGAGCATGGTTTTAAGCAGAGGATTAAAAATTCTTCAAATAATAAGCTTCTCTTAAACAAGGAGAAAAAGAAAACAGAAGAGAATCCTAATAAATTTCTACCATATCAACCCCTGTAAGTTAGCAATCACCATCCATGCTACCACCAACTTATATATAAGGCAGAAAAATGAATGGAAAGAGGATGGGCAAGAGTAATGTGCAAAAGGGATGAAGAAGAGAGTGAAGAAATGTTAGGAAAAGGGAAGGATAGTTGATTTTAGTTTATAAAGTTCTGAGTTTGCATTTACATTTTTCTAAACACACATTCATTCTCTCTGTCTGTCTGTCTGTCTGTCTCTCTCTCTCTCTCTCTCACACACACACACACACACACACACACACACACTTTACAAAAAGTCATGAAAGCAAAAGCACGGTAAAAGCAGAATGCCCTTGCCCGGGTCTGAGTCTCATTTCTGTCTCTCATCACAACTGATGTGCTGATCACTGAGGACAGACTGTACTGACTTCAGGAAAATAACCACTAATGCCAGGAAAAGTGTAGAGGACAAACAAGTCTGTGGTTGAGTAAATCAATCTAACCTGAACATTTGCAGCAATCAGCCTTTAGGAGTTACAAAAGACAATGCTCTGTATTTCTGCATCAGCTCTCAAAAATTTCAAAGCACTATCACATCTATTATCTTCTTATCTTCCTGCACCACAACATTCTTGGACTAGGTATCTAAGGCATTGAGAAGTTAAATGCCTATTAGGTCATACAACTAACTGATGACTGCTATTTCTATCAAATAGCAGGGAGGAAAGCTGAACACTGGATCAAACAAAAGACTTTCTCACCAGACTACCTCAATTGTCCCTCTGTGTTTTCAAGGCCTGAAATTAGCAAGTAACCTGCCAAAATAAGGTGAAAATTGCTTACTGCCCTCTTACAAAAGGTGAGTAGGTAAGCTTGGCTATAATTATGTACAGTAGATATCTGATTTAACTTCCTTCTTTATTTCTTTGTTGTCTGGATATTTACCAATGTTTTATGTGACCTCATAAGCAAGGAGTAAAGAAAAGGGGAAAGAAAAAATAATGTAGATAAATTTAGAAATATCAGGGCTTGGCACAATATTTCCAAAAGGTCTCTCAGAGTAAACTACATATCTTCAGATGCCCTAAGAGGAGTTTAGCTTCCTGCCCAGGAAACGATCGTCAGAACAGAAGGTGATGTGTGAGGAAGAGTCAGGAGAAAGGTGTGGGGGGGCAGGCGGGACAATTCACATAAACTAAGGCCTCAGTTCACATTTCCTCTTAAATGCCCAAGTCTAGCCAAACCCCACCCTCACACACACAAAAACAAAAAACAAAAAAAAAACCAAGAGGATATGAGCTCTGCATCCCATTGGCTCCTTCTGGAAATCCATCTTCTAATCAGAGCTTCGTTCCAGGACTCTGCTCAATTCTATGGCAGAACAAGAAAAGTACAATTTGCCCTAGGGTTCTGTCTCTCTGGGGTATTTTTTGTTTGTTTGTTTTTACTATACCTTTTGGCTCATGCTATCATTGGTGGATTTGTTTCTTGGTTTGGTTGTTCTCTTCTTTCTCTCTTTTCTAATTACTTCTTAATTTCTTTATTTTTAATAATTATTTTTAAATTTAATAACATTATTTATTTCTTTCTTCTTTTTCTCACTTTTCTTCTGAGCCATGTGGCTGACAGGATGTTGGTGCTCCAGCCAGGGGTCAGGCCTGAGCCTCTGAGGTGAGAGAGCCGAGTTCAACACATTGGTCCACCAGAGACCTCCTGGCCCCACATAAAATCAAAGGGTGAAAGCTCTCTCAGAGATCTCCATCACAATGCTAAGACCCAGCTCCACTCAATGACCAGCAAACTACAGTGCTGGACACCCTATGCCAAACAACTAGCAAGACAGGAACACAACCCCACTCATTAGCAGAGAGGCTGCCTAAAATCATAATAAGTTCACAGACACCCCTAAACACACCAACAGACACGGTCCTGCCCACAAGAAAGACAAGATCCAGTCTCATCCACCAGAACACAGGCACCAGTCCCCTCCACCAGGAAGCCTGCACAAACTACTGAACCAACCTTACCCACTGGGGGCAGACACCAAAAACAACAGGAACTGCGAACTTGCAGCCTGTGCAAAGGAGACCCCAAACACAGTGAGTTAAGCAAAATGAGAAGACAGAGAAACACACAGCAGATGAAGGAGCAAGGCAAAAACTCACCAGACCAAACAAATGAAGAGGAAGTAGGCAGTCTACCTGAAAAAGAATTCGGAGTAATGATAGTAAAGATGATCTAAAATTGTGGAAATAGAATGGAGAAAATACAAGAAACATTTCAAAAGGACCTAGAAGAACTAAAGAGAAAACAAACAATGATGAACAATACAACAAATGAAATTTAAAATTCTCTAGAAGGAATCAATAGCAGAATAACTGAGGCAGAAGAACGGATAAGTGACCTGGAAGATAAAATAGTGGAAATAACTACCATGGAGCAGAAAAAAGAAAAAAAGAACGAAAAGAATTGAGGACAGTCTCAGAGACCTCAGGGACAACATTAAATGCACTAACATTCAAATTATAGGGGTGCCCAGAAGAAGAAGAGAAAATAAAGGGACTGAAAATATATTTGAAGAGATTATAGTTGAAAATTTCCCTAATATGGGAAAGGAAATAGTCAATCAAGTCCAGGAAGCACAGAGAGTCCCATAAAGGATAAATCTAAGGAGAAACACGCCAAGACACATATTAATCAAACTATCAAAAATTAAAAACAAAGAAAAAATATTAAAAGCAGCACAGGAATATCAACAAATAACATACAAGGGAATCCCCATAAGGTTAACAGCTGATCTTTCAGCAGAAACTCTGCAAGCCAGAAGGGAGTGGAAGGACATATTTAAAGTGATGAAATAGAAAAACCTACAACCAAGATTAGCTCTACCCAGCAAAGATCTCATTCAGGTTTGACGGAGATATTAAAACCTTTACAGACAAGCAAAAGCTGAGAATTCAGCACCAAAAAACCAGCTTTACAACAAATGCTAAAGGAACTCCTTGAGGCAAGAAACAAAAGAGAAGGAAAAGACCTACAATAACAAACCCCCCAAAATTAAGGAAATGGTAATAGGAACATACATATTGATAACTACCTAAAAAGTAAATGGTTTAAATATTCCAACCAAAAGACATAAACTGGCTGAGTGGATACAGAAACAACACCTGTATATTTGCTGTCTACAAGAGACTCACTTCAGACCTAGGGACACATACAGACTGAAAGTGAGGGGATGGAAGAAGATATTCCATGCAAATGTAAATCAAAAGAAAGCTGAAGTAGCAATTCTCATATCAAACAAAAAAGACTTTAAAATAAAGACTATTATAAGAGACAAAGAAGGACACTACATAATGATCAAGGGATCAATGCAAGAAGAAGATATAACAATTCTAAATATTTATGCACCCAACATAGGAGCACCTCAATACATAAGGAAAATGCTAACAGCCATAAAAGGGGAAATCAACAGTAACACAATTATATTAGGGAACTTTAACACCCCACTTTCACCACTGGACAGATCATCCAAAATGAAAATAAATAAGGAAACACAAGCTTTAAATGATACATTAAACAAGATAGACTTAAGTGATATTTTTATGACATTCCATCCCAAAACAACAGGATACATTTTCTTACAAAATGCTCATGGAACATTCTCCAGTATAGATCATATCTTGGGTCACAAATCAAACCTTGGTAAATTTAAGAAAATTGAATTTGTATCAAGTATCTTTTCTGACCACAATGCTATGAGACTAGATATGAATTACAGGAAAAAACCTGTAAAGAATACAAACACATTGAGGCTAAACAAACACTACTAAATAACCAAGAGATCACTGAAGATATCAAAGGGGATATCAAAAATATCGAGAAACAAAGGACAACGAAAACATGAGGACTCAAAACCTATGCGACACAGCAAAAGTTCTAAGAGGGAAGTCTATAGCAAAACAATCCTACCTCAACAAACAAGAAGCATCTCATATAAACAACCTAACCTTACACTTACAGCAATTAGAGAAAGAAGAACAAAAAAACCCCCAAAGTTAGCAGAATGAACGAAATCCTAAAGATCAAATCAGAAAAAAATGACAAAGAAATGAAGGAAACAATAGCAAAGATCAATAAAACTAAAAGCTGGTTGTTGAGAAGATAAACAAAATGGATTAACTATTAGCTAGACTCATCAAGAAAAAAAGGGAGATGACTAAAATCAACAGAATTAGAAATAAAAAGGAAGTAGCAACAGATAATGCAGAAATAAAAAGAATCATGAGAGATTACTACAAGTGACTATATGCTAATAAAATTGACAACCTGGAGAAATGGGCAAATTCTTACAAAAGCACAACCTTCCGAGACTGAACAAGGAAGAAATAGAAAATATAAACAGACCGATCACAAGCACTGAAATTGAAACTGTGATTAAAAGTCTTCCAACAAACAAAAGCCCAAGCCCACATGGCTTCACAGGCCAATTCTAACAAATATTTAGAGAAGAGCTAACACCTATCCTTCTCAAACTCTTGCAAAATAAAGCAGAGGGAGGAACACTCCCAAACTCATTCTACAAGGTCACCATCACCTTGATACCAAAACCAGACAAACATGCCACAACAAAAGAAAACTATCAGCCAATATCACTGATGAACACAGATGCAAATAGCCTCAACAAAATACTCGCAAACAGAATCCAATAGCACAATGAAAGGATCATACACCATGATCAAGTGCGGTTTATTCTAGGAATGCAAGGATATTCTAATATGCCTAAATCAATCAATGTGATACAACATATTAGCAAATTGAAGGAAAAAAACCATATGATCATCTCAATAGATGCAGAAATAGCCTTTGACAAAATTCAACACCCATTTATGATAAAAACTCCAGAAAGCAGGCATAGAGGGAACTTTCCTCAACAAATAAAGGCCATATATGTCAAATCCACAGCCAACATCGTTCTCAATGGTGAAAAACTGAAAGCATTTCCACTAACATCAGGAACAAGACAAGGATGCCCACTCTCACCACTGTTATTCAACATAGCTTAGGAAGTTTTAGCCACAGCAATCAGAGAAGAAAAAGAAATAAAAGAAATCCAAATTAGAAAACAAGAATTAAAATGGTCACTGTTTGCAGATGACATGATACTATCCATAGAGAATCCCAAAGATGCTACCAGAAAACTACTAGACTTAAACAATGAATTTGATAAAGTAGCAGGTTATAAAATTAATGCACAGAAATCTCTTGCATTCCTATACCCTAACGATGAAAACTCAGAAAGAGAAATTAAGGAAACACTCCTATTTACCAGTGCAACAAAAAAATAAAATACCTAGGAATAAACCTATCTAAGGAGACAAAAGAACTGTATGCAGAAAACTATAAGACATTGATGAAAGAAATTAAAGATGATACAAACAGATGGAGAGATATACCATGTTCTTGGATTGCAAGAATCAACACTGTGAAAATGACTATACTACCCAAAGCAATCTACAGAGTCAATGCAATCCCTATCAAACTACCACTGGCATTTTTCACAGAACTAGAACAAAAAATTTCACAATTTGTATGGAAACATAAAAGACCCCAAATAGACAAAGCAATCTTGAGAACGAAAAATGGAGCTGGAGGAATCAGGCTCCCTGATTTCAGACTATACTACATAGCTACAGTAATCAAGACAGTACGGTACTGGCACAAAAACAGAAATATAGATCAATGGAACAAGACAGAAAGCCCACAGATAAACCCACACACATATGGTAACCTTACCTTTGATAAAGGAGGCAAAATATACAAAGGAGAAAAGACAGCCTCTTCAATAAGTGGTGCTGGGAAAACTGGACAGCTACATGTAAAAGAATGAAATTAGAACACTCCCTAACACAATACACAAAAATAAACTCAAAATGGATTAAAGACCTAAATGTAAGGCCAGACACTATAAAACTCTTAGAGGAAAACACAGGCAGAACACTTTATGATATAAATCTCAGCAAGATCCTTTTTGACCACCTACTAGAGAAATGGAAATAAAAACAAAAATAAACAAATGGCAGCTAATGAAACTTAAAAGCTTTTGCACAGCAAAGAACACCATAAACAAGATGAAAAGACAACCTTCAGAATGGGAGAAAATATTTGTAAACAAAGCAACTGACAAAGGATTAATCTCCAAAATATACAGGCAACTCATGCAGGTCAATATCACGAAAACAAAACCCAATCCAAAATTGGGCAGAAGTCCTAAATAGACATTTCTCCAAAGAAGATATACAGATTGCCAACAAACACATTAAAGGATGCTCAACATCACTAATCATTAGAGAAATGCAAATCAAAACTAAAATGAGGTATCACCTCACACTGGTAAGAATGGCCATCATCAAAAAATTTACAAACAATAAATGCTGGAGAGGGTGTGGAGAAAAGGGAACACTCTTGCACTGTTGGTGGAAATGTAACTTGATACAGCCACTATGGAGAACAGTATGGAGGTTCCTTGGAAACTAAAAGTAGAACGACCATATGATCCAGCAATCCCACTACTGGGCATATTCCCTGTGAAAACCATAATTCAAAAAGAGTCATGTACCACAATGTTCCTTGCAGCTCTATTTACAATAGCCAGGACATCAAAGCAACCTAAGTGTCCATTGACAGATGAATGGATAAAGAAGATGTGGCACATATATACAATGGAATATTACTCAGCCATAAAAAGAAATGAAATTGAGTTATTTGTAGTCAGGTGGATGGACCTAGAGACTGTCATACAGAGTGAAGTAAGTCAGAAAGAGAAAAACAAATACCGTATGCTAACACATATATATGGAATCTAAGAAAAAAAAAAAAAGGTCATGAAGAACCTAGGGGTGAGACGGGAATAAAGACACAGACCTACTAGAGAATGGACTTGAGGATATGGGGGGAGGGAAGGGTAAGCTGTGACAACGTAAGAGAGTGGCATGGACATATATACAGTACCAAACGTAAAACAGATAGCTAGTGGGAAGCAGCTGCATAGCACAGGGAGATCAGCTCAGTGATTTGTGACCACCTCGAGGGGTGCGATAGGGAGGGTGGGAAGGAGGGAGATGCAAGAGGGAAGAGATATGGGAACATATGTATATGTATAACTGATTCACTTTGTTATAAAGCAGAAACTAACACATCATTGTAAAGCAATTATACTCCAATAAAGATATTAAAAAAAAAGAAGATGTGGCACATGTATACAATTCAATATTACTCAGCCATAAAGAGAAATGAAATTGAGTTATTTGTATTGAGGTGGACGGACCTAGAGTCTGTCATACAGAGTGAGGTAAGTCAGAGGGAGAAAAACAAATACTGTATGCTAACACATATATATGGAATCTTAAAAAAAATGGTAATGAAGAACCTAGAGGCAGGACAGAAATAAAGACTCAGAACTACTAGAGAATAGACTTGAGGACACAGGGAGGGGGAAGGGTAAGCTGGGACAAAGTGAGAGAGTGGCATGGACTTATATACACTACCAAATGTAAAATAGATAGCTAGTGGGAAGCAGCTGCATAACACAGGGAGATCAGCTCGGTGCTTTGTGACCACCTAGAGGGGTGGGATAGGGAGGGTGGGATGGAGGGAGATGCAAGAGGGAGAGATATATGGATATATGTTTATGTACAGCTGATTCATTTTGTTATACAGCAGAAACTAACACACCATTGTAAAGCAATTATACTCCAATAAAGATGTGAAAAAAAAAAGAAAAAGAAATACTCTATTATAAATATTCAGTTACTAAGAGACCTGTGGCTAAGGTTTTTCAATTCCCCTTGCCTGGCTGTTCTGAATGGTAAATCTCTTATCAAAAATAGAGAGATTTATGGGTAACACAAATTGTCCTGTAATATGTTTACAATTAGAACTTATCCAAGTCAGATCTTGCCCCAAATACCAATTCTGTGTGTATTTGTATTCTGAAAGACCTATCATGGTAACCTATTTTAATACTAGAGACTGAGTTAAGAATGTGATTGCTTTCCAAGGAATTAAAATAAAAATTCCAAGAATGGTATTAGAAGCAATGAACAAATCAAACACAATTTTTTGTAAACACAGATTTATAATTATAATACAAGCCTGCTGAAACATTTGTGTATTTTTATACTCTTTTTGGGGGGCCATGTTTGATATTATGTATCTATTGAGTACATATAAAATTCATGAACCAATTCAGTCTTTATAATGGTACTATGGGTGCTTAAGTATTATTTACTGATGAAACTAAATTTAACATATAAATGTTTGTTGAATCCTGTGGAAATCTTTTTCTCAAATACTTTCATTTAATTCACTCAACAACTATATATGAAGAATACATTCTGTAAGCCAAAGATTTAAGATATAAAGGGAAACAAAACACAGTGCCTGTGATATTGGAGAGAGGATGTTCTTCCTCTCTCCAATATCAACTAAGTGATTACTGCAAAACACATTCCTGGTTTCTACAGAAGGAATATTTTGAGTTCTTAAGAAAATCAATTTCTCCAAAACAGAAAATAATATGCTCATTAAATATAAAAATTCAAACCTTTCTTAGTGTCCTTCAACTCTGTGCCTTATTATTAGGAAAGTAGAAACAATGTATATATCTGGACTATTATAAATAAATCTTTATTTTTGTGCAAATCACACTTCTATCCGTTAAAAAAATTACTTTCTAGGACACCGTATCAGTCTAGCTATGAGACTTGAATTATCGCAACTTGTCAAAATTACCATCAGGTTCTTTAAACAAAAATTTTATTTCTTGATTTCCTTCAGTCTTGCCTAAATTTTGAGGATACAGTTAGACCCTTATTTGGTGCCACTGTACAGCAGAATTTAATGGAAAATTGTCTATTTAATAAAAAGTCAAAATCTGTTTTTATGTTGCTCTCATGCTTACAAAGTCCTTTCCCTTAGTAACAAACTATTTTAAGAAAACAATGTTGTAAGTATATACATGTCTCATTTCATCCTTACATCAACTCTCTGAGATAAAAATTATGATCTCCATTTTGCAGACGAAAAAACTGAATCTTAAAGAGTAGTGGTTTATTCAAGATCATATCTTCTTGCAGAATAAGAGTCAAAACTATTTGTGCCTGACTTCAACGCCTTTGCTCTGAAACTGTGGGCTCTTGTGCCTCCTTCATATTCTCATCCCATGAAATTCTTTAATAGCCCTGTGAGTTACACATTATATCCCAAACACCCAGCACACATTTTCAAAGAGGTTAAATAATGTGCCCTAAGTCACATATCTATTTAGCGGTAGATTCAACCACTCATTCATTTATTTGTTCAACCAATATTTATGAAGAACCTACTTTGCTCAGCACTGGACATACATAGTGAAGAAAATACCTACTCTTCTGGAACTTACAATCTAAAGAGAGATATTTTCACAATGATAAGATAACTAATATTTGTTAAGTGCTTAATGAGCAAATTACTATTCTAATCATTTTACTGGTATTATCTCATCTAATATTCATACTAGCCTCATGAGATGGTTTTTTGCATAAGCAAAATGAGCCCCAAAGAAGTTAATCAGATCAATGTACAGATTGTAAAGGGGTGAAACTGGGCTTTGAACCCAGGCTATCTAACTTCAGAACCTGTGCTCTTTCTGCTATGCTATATTTCTCATAGGAATGGGGAAGAAAGAAAAAATGAAAGGAAGGAAGAGAAAGAAAGGGAGAAAGAAGAAGGAGGAGGAGGTGAAAAGGAAGGGATAGAGGGAAGGAAGGAAGTTAGGAAGGAAGGAAGTAAGGAAGGCAGGAAGGAAGGAAGGAAGGAAAGGAGAAAGGGAGGAAGGGAGGAAGGCAATGAAGAAGGGAGAGTAGGAGGAGGGAGGGAGGGAAGGAGAGAGGGAGATGTTATATAATTAAAGTTGTGATATGGATTCAATGATGAATTTATTGCTGTTTTCCTTGCAACATCCTGCCTTCTAACATTTGTTCCAGCTGGTCCTATGCGCAACACTCCTGGAGACACAATGGTCAACTCTAACTGAAGAGCCAAGCTAGCTTGCCAGGGACATAAGCACCAACAGACTACATTTACCATTCTCTTTCGTCCATCCAGCAGCTTGTGAGAACACTGAACACAGCACCAGTGTGCATTCCAGATTTCTCAATGCTAGGACAGAAGAGCAACCATTCTAAGCCTGGAAACTAAACAAGAAGCAGTCAAGGAAGTCAAGAAGGCAAGGAAGTCAGGATTGAGTGTGTCAAGCAAAGCTGACGCCAAGAAAAGAGCTTTGTTGGTAATTTAAAGAATAAGTATTTAATTTTTATAAACTATTAGAAGCAGCTAAAGAACCATTTATAATTTTTAAGGACACAGGACTAAACAGCAATGCCATAGGAATTTTCAAGCTTGGAGAAAGCAAGAAGCGCCTAAATCAAGCCGGTCCTTTTCTGGAAGATGAGAAGACAAGAGAATGGCAGTTAAAACCATGATAAGAATCTAGAATACAGAGAAGCTTACACTACCAGCCTTTACTAAAACATCTGGATCACCTCATGGCGACCACCAAGGAAATTTAGAAAGCGGTCATAGTACCAAGGTTCGATGTTGGAAGTAGAATAAGGGTGGGAGTTGGGAGAATTTTAATCAACCCTCAAGCTGCACCAAATACATATTCTAAATAAAATGTGTTCTTACAATATGAACTCAAAGCAAACCACTCAGCTACCCTTCCAGCTGGATATTGTTCATGGGTTATGAAAAGGATCCTGAGACAGACATCTTAACTTTGAAACTCAGTTACCCCACTTAAAGAATGTGTTCTTGGCAAATTACTAAATCTCTTCATGCCTTAGTTTCATTATTTTCAAAGTGGGGATAATAGCACTACCTAACACTCAGTTTTGTTGTGAGGATTAAATAAAATTAATCTATGTAAAATACTTAGAATACTGCTTGACACATAGACAGTGCTGTATCAGTGTTTGAGATTATTACACTCCTAAAAGTCACTCCCATACAAATTTCTAGAGCCACCACTGCTTGAGGGCATAATTGACAGAAGTCAGCTTTGGGGTAGGAGGCAACAGGGGAGGGGAAGGAAAATAGCTCTTACATTCATGAGAAGAGCAGGTTTCGTGTTGCTTGTTAACTGTACTTTATAATTGTTCAAAGACATAGGAACATGTTTGGTAAATAGGAGCTTACAATGCTTCCTCCTCTTCACATTCTGCTCTTGAGTCCTTACCTCTGCCTGTAGGGTGTGGGGGAAATTTGGTACAGCTGACTGGGCTGTTTGTAGTAGCTGCACTGATTGGATTTTCTCCAGGTAAAATTCTGTTATGGTCCATACTGTTTAAACTTAATGAAGAAGAAAACCTGGCATCAAATATTAGCAGGAAATGTTGCTAGAAAATGTTTTCTGAAGTGTGACATAAAAGCTTTCATCAAAACCCTTAGCAACTGAGTCATCATATGGCAGTGATGGAATTATGAGTGATTTATATTTTCATCAGTGTACTCTTCTATATTTTCAAAAATAGACAATAAATATAAATTGCTTTTATGATCAGGAAAAATATTACAAATCTTAAAAAGGTGAAAAGAGAAAGGTACAAGAGAGTTTAATCTATGATTAACCACAATCATGTACCAAAAGCAAGCAGACAAAACTGTGTTTAGAGAAAGTACTTGAAAGAAAAAAGTATCAACAATCATTTTCTCAGTGGATGATATTACCCGATTTATTTTTCTTTATTTTCCAAGTTTTCAATAATGGACATGTGGTACTTTCATTAGGGAAGAGTGCTAATTATTTTTAACTAAAACAAAATCTCAAGTAGATTTATCTTAGGTGTTTGAAATACAAGCCTTTGTTTTTCTGCTGCCTGAATTAGGCTTTAAATTTACTGGAAAATTATTTCCTGCTCAAACTATAAAAGAAAAGAAAGCAGGCAGGAGGGGAAAGAGGGACTGTCATAGAATGATGGAGTGAGAAAAGAACAAGTTATTTACGGTTTCCAACCCCTTCTAGGCTTTCAGCACTGCCCAGCAATCCTTTTAGTTGTCTCTAGTCAGCTACTTCTCCCACACCCTAAAGTGGCTACTATAAACCTTCATCACTCTCAAGATCCTATCCCAGCCCACTCTTTCTCTGCAGATGACCTTGCTTCCTACTTCATCGAGAAAATAGCAGTCATAAAGCACAAAGTTCCTTCTCTTCCATCCTCTAGCTTCCATCCCAAGCTCCGCCATATCTTAAAAACTCAACCGTTCAGGAAAGGAGAGATAGATGTTCCTATTTCTTTCCAAATTCAACTCTCTTTTTACGCCCCTGGTCCCATTTTTTGTACCTCCCCTGAGTTGTTACTTTAGTCTCTTCTCCACTGATTCCTTCTCTCCATACTATCTCTGAGTTCTATCTCTTCCTCATGCTACTGCCTTCTCTTTCTTTTTCTTCTCTCTGTTTATTTACAACCCAAAGCAGTCTGACATTGATTTGGGGCAGATATTATTATGCTGTTACCCCAGAGGTGGTCTCAAACATCCCTATAGCTTCTTAGCTTCCATCTTTCAATTTCTCTGAGTCATCTCTGATTCATTCCTCATCTCCTTCATTTAGTCAAGCATGAATTTCCAGCATTTCAATTTCCAAAATATTTATTGAATGCAGCCCCTGCTCTGAATATTCACTGTTAGTTTAGGTCCTCTCATCTGAAATAACTTCTTGAGTAGTCAGCAGACATTTCCTTAACTCATTTCTAATCCATTCTTCACATGTCTTCATTGTCTTTCTCAAGCATCATGTCATTTATCTGCTTAAAATCTTCCAATTGTAGCCTATGGCTCAGAAAAAGTTAAAATTCTTTACATAGAGTATAAGTCCTTCACAGCATGGTACTCATGTGTTTTACCAAATTCCTCTCCCTTGCCTTCTGTGATGCACCTTAAGATTTAACACAACAAATGTGCCATGTGCCTCCATGTCCTGTGCCTTTGCATGTGGTCCTTCCTCTGTTTAAACTGTCTTATCTACCTTCTTTACCTGCCAAAGTATTCTTTTTGTTTGTTTATTTGTTTTTACCACTTCCTTCCTTATTTATTAATTATTTTTGTTACAAGTGTACCTAAACCCAATCCCTGAAGTAGTGAAGAAACATGCAAGGTCAAATGCATGTCCTAAACCTGTGGAGTTAATCATGCCTATTTTTTTTTTTTAAAGTATCAAAGTTGAGGAAGATGCAGCAAGGGCCACTGTGAAGAATACAGAAAGTGGAAATTAACCCTCAAATCACATTTACCAATGACTGCCAAAGTATTCTTACTTTAAATCAGTGCTTCTTGAATTTTAATGTGCTTACAATTGACCTGAGGATCTTGTTAAAATTAAATTCAGACTCCATCAGTCTGGCCTGGGGCCTGAGAATTGAATTTCTAAGAAACTCCCAGGTAATACCTGGGAACAGGTGATACTGCTGCTAGTCTATTGACAACATTTTGAATAGGAAGAACTGGGCCCAACTTAAACATGACCTCCTCCGAAAGCTTTCTGTCTCCCCAGAGTTAGTCACTCCTGTCCCTCTGCTGCTATCAGAACACTGCATTGACCTTTCTTACAGTTATTTCATTTTGTGACATAATCATTTGTTATGTTTCTTTATCTCCCACTAAACTGCAACTCTTTGAAGGACAGAGACCATCCCTTGTTCATTCTCACATACTAGCCTCTAACAGTGTCTGGCATATAGTAGACACTGAGGGCTTCCCTGGTGGCGCAGTGGTTGAGAGTCCACATGCCGATGCAGGGGACACGGGTTCGTGCCCCGGTCTGGGAAGATCCCACATGCCGCAGAGCGGCTGGGCCCGTGAGCCATGGCTGCTGACCCTGTGCGTCCGGAGCCTGTGCTCTGCAACGGGAGAGGCCACAACAGTGAGAGGCCCGCGTACCGCAAAAAAAAAAAAAAAAAAAAAAAAAATATATATATATAGTAGACACTGATTAAACATTTGTTAAATGAATTCATAAGTGAATAAGTAAACATAGAAATATTCTTGAAGCTAAATTCCAATGGATTCAAAAAATCTTTGTTTTAACTGTAATCAAACCGCATTTATGAAACACCTATAATTCTTATTCATTTTGTATCAA
Organism: Monodon monoceros; assembly: GCF_005190385.1. NCBI lineage: Eukaryota > Metazoa > Chordata > Mammalia > Artiodactyla > Monodontidae > Monodon > Monodon monoceros. The sequence continues at coordinate 46,028,789 of NW_021703784.1, read as the reverse complement.
ACTTTATAGCTCAGTGCCTGAAATTTAGTAAAACTACATAGCACATTTGTTAGACAGGTGGCTTGCTAGACGGATGGCTGGATGGATGGTTGGATGGCTGGATGGCTGAGCGGATGGATAAATGCCCAAAATAAAGGGAAGGCTGTAAGAAAAACCAGTTATGTTGGGCATAGTCATTCACAAAAAATAAATCAAAAAGAAGACTAAAAATGTATTTATGAAAAATTCAGTAATTCACTTGTTTCTCTATTTGAATATTTCAGGACAAAACACTGAGACACAGTTACACAAACTGAATAAATATGCCATGAATTCATAAATGTGGAAAGGGGTGAACACACTGTAGGGACTGGTAAAATAACAAACTCAAGAGAATGATGTGTTGGGAACAGTGATTACTCTAAAGTGAATTCAAGTTTAACACAATGGAAAGAGAATACTGTTGTTTCTGAGTTCTGAAAATCCTTATCTCATGACCTGATACTCTGAAAACTTCTTAGGCTGAACCCTATCCCTGCTCTCCTAGTAAGAAAAACTTATACAAAAGACTCTTCAGAGCCAAAACTGAGTTATCAACCAAGGATATTGCCTGTGGTAGTTAAAAGACAGGGAGCTTGTACATCAAAGTTAAAAGTCTTTGGTGAAGCTTAAATCTTCTTGGTCAGTGTTACATTTAGACATCTTGGTTTCTTTCTCAAGCAACTGAAAAAGATAGAATGGTGTTGGGGAGGAGAGTTCAAGTGGAAATGACTGCAAGTGAAAACCACTCCCAATGCCTGCCTATCCCAGAAAGTCAAAGGCAAAACGAGAAACTGGAATAAAAGAGAAATAGCATCTATAAAGGGAAGATTTCTGGGTCATTCTAGTGATAATCAGTCAGTTGAGGATATTACCAGAACTCCTAAAGTCAAGAGAAATGATAGCTGTTATAAATAAATAAGTTACAAACAAAGTTATTTAAGTTATAAACAAATATCACCTGTTTATAATCTGGAGCTAAGAAAAAGAAATTGAAAAAGAAAAATATTCTTGTAGGTATTCCTGTCATAGGTTTAATGGATATGTGTTTTTGTTTTGTTTTTTCATTAACTGTAAAAATATACAATGTTTACCTCTTTAGTCACTCATAAGATATATGACTATTTTTAAAAATATTTCAATATGAATGTCAAAGATCTTTCTGAATAACTCAAAGGATCATTAAAAGGCACATAAAAGGCACTGACATAAATCTACTTTGGAGGACTGGCCAATAAATCTGCAAGTATTTTCTGTCTCCCTTGCATAATCCTTTCTTAGCTACCTTAAGGGATAAGGAATTCAATCTCTACGCTGTAGGCAGAGTGACACTAGAGAATATGTCAGGTAATGTTACTCTGCTCAAAACTCCCTCCAACGGCCTTCCAGTTCATGATGAGGTATTCACAAACCTATATGTAGCCCCCTACCACCTCTCTGGCCTCCTCTGCTATGACCCTGTCACTCTCTCACTCCCTTCCAGCCACACTCTTATCCTATCTACCTTACATACTAACCAGGTATACTCCCGATTTAGCGCCTTTGCAGATGTTGCGTCTACCAAGGCTGATCTTCTCACAGGTATCTAAAAGTCCTACCTCACTTTCTCCAGCTCTGAAAAGATGACAGCTTTACAGAGATGCCTTACTTTACCACTCCTCAATGACATTTCCTAAATTTCTATTTTTTTCTATTGCATATATCACTGCCTGGCATGCTCCACATTTATTTGTTTATTTATATTCTGTTCTCCATCCCCTATATCCCAGGAGGAATTTTATTCATTGTTGTATCCTCAGGGCCTAGAACAATGCCTAGTACACAGTAGGAGCTCAAAAAATATTTACTGGATGACTAACTAGTAAAGGGTTAAATATGATGAGGCCACCAAAAGGGATTTGTGAGGTCTGCTTGATACACGAGTTGTTCCATGAAGGAGGAATAGGAAGGTTGTCACATAGCAAAGGGGTTTCAAGGAGGAGAAACAGCATTTTACGTGAAAGAACTTCATGACAAGAATCAGAGAAGCAAACATGAAAGAATATTTTTTAAATGTTTAAATCCAGTGGAGCAGGGAAATGTATATTTTAGAATGCTTCTCATTTAAGATGAGGTTTTCATCTTTTTTAGTGACTCATTCACAAAGGGTTCAAGACATCTCAGGTATTTAAATTTCCCTTTATCATTATGAAATTTACCTCACTATCTTTGGTAATACTTCTTATATTTAAATGTACTGTGTCTGATATTAATATAGACACTCAGCTTTTTCTTTCTGATCGATGTTTGCATGGTTTATCTTTTCTTCATATTCTTATTTTTACCCTATTGGCATATTTATATCTAAACTTTTCTCTAGTAAAAAGCATGTAGGCAGTCTTGTTTTTAAATCCAGTTTGACAATCTCTGCCTTTTAATTATAGTTCTTGGCCTGTTTATACTTAATGTAATTATTGATATGGTTGGGTTTAAGAATACCATTTTGCTATTTGTTTTGTTTTCTATTTGTCCCATCTTTGTATTTTTTAACCTCCTTTCTTGTCTTATTTTGGGTTTAAATAATATACACAATATTTTTTATCTCCTCTATTAGCTATTTTACTATACATTTTTGTATTTTTAGTTATTTTAGGAATTCCAATATTCTTCCTTAAATTTTCATAGTCTACATCAAATTAATATTAAACTACTTCACAGATGAATGTAAGAACCTTACAATAGTACACTTCCATTTACCACATTTGTTTTTTGTTCTCTTGTTTTTTATACATTTTTCTACCTGTTTTATAAATCAAAAACACACGGTTACTTTGCTTTAAAGAGTTAACTGTTTTAAGAAATTAAGAAATGAGAGAAAAAATATTTTATATTTACCCACATATTTACCATTTTGGGTACTCTTCATTCATTTATGGATATCTGAGCTTCTACCTGGTGTCATTTTCCTTCATTTTGAAGAACTTAATTTAATATTTCTTAAAGTACAGATTTACTTTAAGCTGCTCTCTGCCAGGCCTCACTAAGTTTCATCCTGCATTTGTGATCTTTGGTTCAGTCAGACTTAGTGGTATTTCTCATGCAGATTATTGGAGTTCCTTCTCAGGGTAGTTCTCTCATTTCTAGTATTTTGCCCTGCAAATTCTAGCCACTTCAGCAGGAATAAACTCCAACATCACTTTTCTCCACCCTTTAAAATTTTTATTCTCTGCCAGGCAGAAAGTTAGGATTTAGATAAAACTCACCTATTTTATTTTTTTTCAGGGATTACCATCTTTTCTTGTCTGTTGCTGAATGCCCCCAAAACAGCTGCTTTATGCCTTTTGTCCAGTTTTACAGTTGTTTATGGCACAAAAGTAAGTCTGATACCCATTATTCCATCACCTATGAACAATATTTCTGTGATAACATATTTTCATCAAAATCTTGGAGTGAAATTAGCCCACTTCAATTAATGGAAAATGCTCACAAAATAATCTAATTGACCAAGCCGGTTATTATCAAACCATCAGTAAATCATATTTGCTTTCTCCCAAAACAAAAGTCTGAATTTATTTTTAATCCAAACAGAGGTATCAATACACCTTTCCAGGACAACAGTCTCACTTCTTCATTCAAAGCACAATGGATGGATATATAGATAGATAGATAGATAGACAGACAGACACAATGGAACATTTCCATGAATGTGTTATCTAAATACTAAGTACCAATACCTTCAATATTTCTTATGTATCCTTCCTTTGTTTTTGTCTTATGGTAGTGATTTATCATTTACAATAGTAAATGGATAGAAGTAGTGAGGCTATTAAACAAAAATTGACATCTCTCTTACTGTCTCACTCAATAGTAATCTGAATTCAGAATATGGCAATATGAGTAAAAATAATCTATCTAATTACCTTGATTTTTCCATAACAGAAATATGTAAAAGACATGGAAATACAGGTAGCACTATCACAGGTTTATGGGGCCTTAGTTAATGGTACTTTGCAGACATCACAATTTCTAAATGTACTTTTATTTGGTGCCCCAGATAATTTTACAGCTAAGCAATATATCATAAGTCTCTAGAAGAAAAAGGTAAAATAGAAACTCCAGTCTGGAGATATTGATTCTACATAGCATAAATTTCTTTCTGCCAATGAGTCATATTTAATTCTATGTTGAATTTTTGTCTTTCATACCTTTAATTTTTTTTTGTTGTAGTAGTTTGGGAGGTTACTATGACATTTTTTTTCTTTTCCTCATAAGATAAAAAGACATTCTTCTGATCATTCTCTTTGCTCTGATATGATGGGGATGACTTCTTGGTGTTATTTCCCATCATTCCTGTCCCCAGCTACAGCTTAAGTAAGGCCTGGATATTTCTTACTCTTAGGGGAATAAAAGGGACAGGAGAAAAACTAGACCATGCAGATATGGAGTCTTTGGAGTAAAACTGATCATTCTCTCTTCTGAGATTTTGTTAAACATCCTGTCCTAGGACTGAATTTTCCTAATTGTAATGTTATATTTCATATGGTTTCCCTAGAATCCTTTACTTTCCACAAAGAAAGCCAGCCTCACTATTTACTTTATCATTTCAGCTGTTTCTCCCCAGCAGCTATTTCCAGTAGCCTTTGCTTATAACTTAGTTACTTTCTAATTAGATTTTTACTGGAGATAGGGGTGACAATGTAGGTAAGACCATCGGTAGGAGGTCTGGATGCCACTAGAAGCCAAACTCTGCTGCATATCTCTATTCCACTCTAAAACCTTTATTGTCCATCCTTGGTCACTAGTTTTTAAAGATTGTTGCCTTAGAGTACCTCCCTTGCCTCATTTGTTGTTGTTGGTGGTGGTGATGGTGGTGTGTGTGTGTGTGTGTGTGTGTGCTGGCTAGTTTTAACTATTTTTTGCTTCCGTAATTAAGTACTGGGAAAGGGAAAATCTGTGCTGCGGTTTCAATATGCCATCTTAATCTAACAGCACCTTTAATTTGATTTTCAGAACAATCCTGAGGACTATTAGCTTTGCCGTTTTAAAGTGCAGAGGGGTTAGGAATGTCAATAAAAAGATTAAGTAATATTGTAAATTTTTCATGACTTAATAATATTAGTTGAGCTCCTTCAACATGCCAAACACCCTGCTATATAAGGAGGATACAGGGCTTCCCTGGTGGCACAGTGGTTAAGAATCCGCCTGCCAATGCAGGGGACATGGGTTCAAGCCCTGGTCCGGGAAGATCCCACATGCCCCAGAGCAACTAAGCCCGTGCACCACAACTACTGAGCCTGCACTCTAGAGCCCGTGAGCCACAGCTACTGAGCCTGTGTACCACAACTGCTGAAGCCTGAACGCCTAGAGCCTGTGCTCCACAACAAGAGAGGCCGCCGCAATGAGAAGCCCAAGCACCGCAACTAGAGAAAGCCCGTGTGCAGAAATGAAGACCCAGTGCAGCCAAAAATAAATAAATCAATAAAAAATAATAAAAATAATAATGAGGATACAGAAATGAACAAGATATACATAGCCCCTTCCCTCAAGAGCCTACCCACTAGTTGGATAAATAGACACAAACCACCAGTAAAATAAGTTCTGTGATAGAAGAAGGTATACCTCGTAACAAAGATGCCTAATACAATGTCATTGAGAGCTTTTTAAGTTTATAAAATACAAAGTCCAGTGCTGGAATATAGCAGATACTCAGAAGATATTAATTCTCTACAATGAATTGAATGATTGTGTACCTCCAAAATTCATATGTTGAAACTCTAATCCCTGGCGTGATGATATTTAGAGATTGGAAATTTGGGGGGTAACTAAGTCATGAGGGTAAAGTCCTTATGTTGGAATTAGCACCTCTATAAGAAAAGACAGGAGAAAGCTTGCTTACCCTCTCTGTTCTCCACAATATAACAAGACACTACTATCTATAAACAAGGAAGATGATCTTGGACTCTCCAGCCTCCAGAGCTGTGAGAAGTAAGTGTTCATTATTTAAACCACCTAGTCTGTGATATTCTGTTATAGCAATTCAAGCAGACTAAGACATTCTCTTCCTTCCTGAACCTCCAAACATCTGCAAAATGCAATGGCATTCTGTATTGCCTACTTCTAATATTGTTGGAAAGAAGCCATTAGACAGTGTACACAGCAAGAATATTTATTATCTCTAGGTATAAGCTGATGAGAATGAAATTCTGAAAGCCAGACCCAGATCAGGCAGGTTAAGGGCAGGCTCTGCTTATGTCAAGACACTGTAACTCAAGAGTTTAGCAATGTGCCTGATATATGTAGGATAGGAAACACCTAACGATCAATTTTAAGTAAATAATTAAATGAGGCACCTGTGTGGGTACCAGAGTGGGAGAAATAGATACTTTCTCCCGTACTTTCTGTCTGGCCATTAGAATCTTAAGTCCATAATTCTATCTACTAGGTGATAGTTTCAGCTGAATGAAAACATGTTCATCATAAGACCTCGGGTTAAGATTTTCAGCCCGAAACCATGCCTCAGGGTTAGAAGTAATGTTTTAGATTCTCTTCCTTTTGGCACAACTTTTTAAATCCATCAACAGCCACTGACAATATAACAATATAACCCTTCTGGTTATATTGTCAGCCACTGACAATATAACCCTTCTGGTTTTGATGGAATTCTTTATTCTGCACTCTGTATTTGCATAGTGTCTTTCCATCAAGGGGGGACAAAAATCATTACAGGCACTAATAACCTTCCCAATGTCCCTGTCAGAAAAGAAAATTACAATGTTACTATACATGCATCTATCTAACTACTCATTCAATTTCACAAACATTAGGGAAGCCTAGCAACATGTTCAACCCAGTATTTTTTTTTAACATCTTTATTGGAGTATAATTGCTTTACAATGGTGTGTTAGTTTCTACTTTATAACAAATTGAATCAGCTATACATATACGTATATCCCCATATCTCCTCCCTCTTGCGTCTCCCTCCCACCCTCCCTATCCCACCCCTCTAGGTGGTCACAAAGCACCAAGCTGATCTCCCTGTGCTATGCGGCTGCTTCTCACTAGCTATCTATTTTACATTTGATAGTATATATAAGTCCATGTCACTCTCTCACTTCATCCCAGCTTACCCAGTATTTCAATGAAGACAAGCTTTTAAATAAATTTTCAATTTCAACTCATGCACTAAGGCTCATAATAATGTAGATGCAATAACTTCTAAATCAATTTTGACTAGTATATTTAAGTAGAAAACAGAGATAAAGAGGAAAAAAGTAATACTATTGGATCATTCACTACAGGTAATAATTTATTTCAAAAGTGTGCCACCTTTAATGGAAATTAGCATTTTCAAGTGCTCCCATCCTTTCATTCATTCATCCATCCATATATCCATGTTTTGCATTCGACAACACTTTAAGGTCAACAATTATAGTAATAAAAAGTTCAGAAGTGCAAGTAAAACTCATTTTTATTTGAAATTGTTAAGGAAAACTTCAAAAGAACAACTGAAACCTAATAAACAATTAGGATTTTAATAAGGGTAGATAAACATAGAATTACAGCTAGAAGAAAAAGTCTGGATCAAACCACATAAGTAGGAAAGAGTGTGTTTAGGAGAAGATGAATCAATCTAAGTAAGTTAACATAAGTACTTATGATCACTTATAAGTATCTATATAAGGAATATAAATAAGAGGATTTGCAGTAGGGAGAAGAGTTACAGGAAACTAGACTGGAAAGGCATTTAGGATCTAGATTTTTGAAGGCTTTGAATGCCAGAATAGATAATATAGAGATCATTTCATTGTTAATGATGAGCCACTAAAAGCTGCTGTAAAATAAGTAAAGAGCCTCTTCTGGAAATCTAGTCCTGGGCAATGTGCAGAATATATATGAGACATTGACTGAAAGTAGGAACACAAGTCAAGAGGCTTCTTCAGTAGATGAAAGCACTATGCACACATCAATTGCTTATGTTTTTAACACTTGTGCAGTCAGGATAAGGGAAGGATCAGGTAGACGTGAGGTGGCTTACTAAAAAAAAAAAAAAGAAATTAAGTCCCTATTCTAAGAACTTTATATGTATTAACTAATTTAATCCTTACAACTAACTATAAGACAGATATTATTCACTCCACTTTATAGACGAAGAAATTGAAGCATGAGAATTCAAACCCAGGCTCACTGGCTCCAAACCCAACATTCTAAAAGTTAATAAAAAAAAAAAAAAAAAAAAAGAAAGCTGCCATTTGTTGGGTGCCAACTGTATTACTTTGCTAGGGCTTCCATAAAATAATATGAAAGACTGGGAGGCCTAAACCACAGAAATTTATTTTCACACAGTTCTGGAGGCTCGAAGTCTAAGATCTAGGTACTGGCAGAGTTAGTTTCTTGTAAGGTCTCTCTTCTTGGCTTTCAGAAGGACACTCTCCTCCTGCCTCTTCATATGGTCACCCCTCTGTACGTGCACAGCCCTGGTGTATCTCTGCATGCTCAAAATTCTCCTTATAAGGACATCAGTCAGATCAGATTACAGACAACCCTAATGCCCTCTTTAAAGGCCCTATCTTCAAATACAGTCACATTGTGAGGTACTGGAAATTAGCACTTCAACATAAGAATTTTGGAGGGACACAATTCAGCTCATAACACCAACTATGTGTTAGACGTTTTATAAATGTTCTTAATTAAACCTCAAATAACTATATGAGATTCATCCTACATTTAGCAAATGAGGAAATTGAGGTTCTAAAATTTTTAATAACTTGCCCAAATTCACACAGTTAGACTGAGATTTGAACCCAAATCTATCTGATCTTTCCACTTCAGGAATATAAAAACTTCATTTATAAGAAAACTTTTCTGTGAGGACACAATGGGTTAAAATTAAGACAAATCCACCCTTTCCCCTCAAAGTTGCCAAGAACCATGTTTAAAAAGAAGATTTCTAGAAACTACACGAATGTATGTGGAGATGCATAGCCCACAGAAGCAAAACTTCATGAGAGCCATGCCAATCTGCACACATTAATCCATCTGCTGAAATGGCACTTCCCAGCACCTGAAAAGATGCCACTGACTAAGCAAAATGTCACCAAAGAAGTGCCAGAGTTAGATCCAACCATAAAACAGCTACTGCTTCCATAGCAGAAAAGTAATCCAGACTAAGCTTTCATAAATCTACATAAAAAGTTCTTACAGCTTCACATTCTTTGCTAAATGGCAAAAAAGGGAGAAATAAATGAATTTTCTGATTAATTAGTAGAGAAATAAGTGAGATGCCTTAACAAAGAGATTTCTACAAAAATCCTTACAAGAGCCTGAGGCGAGGAAAAAGTAATTAAAATATGTGTAACAGGTGAGTACATGGATATTTACCATGTCAGAGACAGGCTGAAATAAGAGGGAGCTTTGCTTTTTAATTATTCTCCTTTGTAGAATAATCTGCCACTAACAACAAAAGAAATAATTATTAAGAAACATATAATGAGAGCCAATCTCTGTCAGCCCAAAAGTATGCATTATTTCACTGAATTTAAGTAAACTTTTGAAGCCATAGGATTATTTTTGATTAGTTATGAGCTCTTCTACCTTACTTTAAGTTACCTGAGGTCAAGAACAAAAACATATTTATTGGTGTTTGGCTAAAGTGCCTAGCATATAATGGCTCAAAAATCTTTGTTAAACAAACAAATTAAAACTCCCTAACAAATTTCTGAGCATGTACCTTCAGGATATCATGAAGCAAAATGAGACATTTACCCTCTTATCCTGTTCTTTGCCTGACTCTTCCTTACACTGAGAACACCTGCTGCCTGTCTTGGAGAACTTCTCTGAGACTAAAGATAAAAGAAAGGAGAAAGAAAGGAATAAAAGAGGGCCATACGAAGACCAGGGATGAGAATGTGTCATGAACCAGTGATTATAATCAGTCCCATTTGGGGTACTTGAATCACACACATACACACAAATACACAATAATAGTGGTATTTGCTATGAAATGAATAAGTACAAGTTGTTGTGGGAGTACAGCAAAGTAACACTTAATTCAAAATGGATGAAGAAAAGAATCTGGAAATGGCTTCCCAAAGAAAGGGTTTTGGAGCTATAGTATTGGTAGATAACTTTCATTGTGCACGTTCTATGTGTCAGACACTAAGTATATTATGTGTGCTGACTCATTTAATCCTTACAATAATAGGTACTATTACCACATTTATTTTAACATGTACAGATCACTTAAGTAACAAGTGGCAGAATTAGATTTTGGACAGTCTGACTCTAGAATCCACGTTCTTAATCTCTGTGCTATATTGATTATTCTTTCATGATCCAGTAGAGTTTGGAAATTTAATCTCTATGAACAATTACTCATTATCAATGTGGGTAGATGAATTCTCTCCACAATGACCTGACCTAGGCTAGATATGATGGCCAAGGATTACAGGATGAGAAAATCCATTCATTGTTCTGTGCTCTCTCAGGATCTTGATTTAAGTGGAACTTCATAACGACGCTAAGAACCTCACCCTATCTTAATGGCTGGAAGCACTGATGCTCACTACTACCTATATCAGCTGTGTGGGAATTCTTTCTGTCACTGTGTTTTCAGGGGTTTTCTTTAGTCCTATCCCCTCCCCCAACAACATCATCCTCCTGCAGTTAACTTTGGGTAATCTAATGTGTTGTTTTATTATATATTATATTAGAGACTTCATGGCATTACATTTTTCTACTTTGAAACATTTCCTTTTAATCTGTCTGATGCTCCATCTATATAAGGGCCTATGAAATAACTAGCCTTGGCTAAGTAATTATGTGTTGCTGACCTATTTGGCATCACTCTCACTTTTTTTTCAATAGCAAAAAATTTTCCCTGACTAAATAGGGATTATCATTCCTTAAAACAGCACTTCTAAGAAATTTTACATGATTTCTCACAATAGGTCATGACCTTTGTGCATACTTCTCTGGAGGCAAATATCTTGCATTATAGTAAGTTGTTTACATGTTGGTCTTGCTTTGTCCCCTCACCAAAAAGAAACCAAAAACAAGACTATTAAATCTTCATTTATTCATTCATATATTTACTCATTATATGAGCACTTAGTAAGTACATAATGTGTTTCAGACCTTGTTCTAGGTCTGGAAATAAACAATGAATGGGACATGGGTCACACTGCCAAGGCCCTCAAACTTTGATGATGGAAACAGAAATTAAATTTAGTCAAAAAAGGACAGTAATAATACCATGTATGTGGGAGAGAATAACTATCTCAGAGAATAATTGCCACTTGTTAGTTGAGTAACATTGTTACTTAAGTGATCTGTACATGTTAAAATAAGTGTGATAATAGTACCTATTATTATGAGGATTAAATGAGTCAGCTCACATAAATATACTTAGAACAGTGTCGGACACATAGAATGTGCACAATGAAAGTTATCAATACTATAGCTCAGACATCCTCTTTTTGGGCAAGCTATTTCCAGATTCTTCCCTTCATCCATTTTGGATTAAATGCTGCTTTCCTGTGCTCCTATAACAACTTATACTTACCCATCTCATAAAAAATACCACTATTATTGTGTATTTGTGTGTATGTGTGTGATTCAAGTACCCCAAATTAAACTGATTATCCTCTTTGGTTCATGACACATTCTCATCCCTGGTATTTACCTGGCCCTCTTTATTTCTTCCCTTCTCTTTAGTAATACAATATCAGCAAACCACCGCTTGAAACAGAAACTAGAAAATGACAATAACTTCTATTTACTTTTGGGGCTGATCGCAATCCCAGCCCCTGAAACTATCCTGACTACTATCCTAAATTGTATCATAGGTTTCCTTGGCTTTATATGTATAAGTGCATACTTTTATGTGAATATTTACACATAGACTTTCACATGTACATATATAAAATTTTCTATTCATATATGTTCTGAGAAAAAAATGTATCATTTAGATTTAGTGTTTTTACTTTATGAAAGGCTTACTTATTTATGTAACCTTTTGGGACCCCCTTTTTCACTCAATATTACATTGTTAAAGTTGACCCATATTTTTGCTTGTGCTTTAGTTTCTTCATTTTGAATACTGTATAATATTACATTGCATGAACATAACACTATCCATTCTTCTGTAAATGGATATTTAGGTCATTTCCAGGTCTTTACTATGGTGACATGTTATGAATACTTCTGTAAATGTCTCCTGTACAAAATTTTCAAAAGTTTCCCTAGGGTATATATCTAGGACTAGAAATGCTGGCCCATAGAATATGCAAATGTTCTATTTTATAAGATAATGCCAAACAGATTTGCTGTGCCAATTCATGCTCCCACCAGCAATACATGAGATCCTGCTGTTCCACATCCTCTCTATTCGGTATTGTCAGTCTACTTTTCCCACCTAAATGTATATAAAATGGTATTTCCTCTTAGACTTGTTTTGCTTTTCCTTGATTATAATAAAGTTTAACATTCCTTCATATATTTATTGACCACATGTGTTTCCTCATCTGTGAAATGCCTATTTCTCTTTTGAGTTACGTGACATTTATTAATATGTTGTTCATCAAATATTTGTGAAATAAATCCTGTGTTGATGATACGTATTGTACACATCTTACAGTTTGTACTTTGGTTTTTCACTTTCTTAAAATGACATGATGAATAAAAGTTCTTGTATTTTAAAGTCAAATTTATCACCTTTTCCATATGGCTAGCTCTTCTTCTATTTTAAAAAGTCATTCCCTATCTCCAATATTAGTGTTCATATATATATTTTGTTAAGGTTTTAAAGGTTTGCCTTTGATATTTAAATTCTTCATCCATGTGGAATTGATTTTTGTGCATGGTGGATAATAAGGACCTAACTTTTCTTTCCCATGTGTATGAAAAATTTATTGAATAACTCCTCCTATCTCCACTGATCTTATTATACCACCACTTTTATATATCAAAGTTTCAAATACATAAGTCTGTTTTTAGGTTATCTTTCATTCTTGGTAATTGGTGAATACCAGGGACTGTAACATACTGTCATAATTACTATAACTTTATAATAATTCTTGGTGCCTGGTGGTGAAAGGCACCCCTCTTTACTCTTCTTTGTAAGTATCTTGCTTATTCTTGACACCTGCTATTCCATATAAATTTTTAATAACGTTATCAAGTTCCAAGAAAAATACTGTTGGGAATTTTGTAGATGACATTCTACATATAGACCAATTTGTAGAAAAACTGACATTTTTATATTAAATATTCCTATTCATGAACATAAGATATCTTTACTTATTTTGATCTTATTAATACCTCAATAAAGTTTTGCATACTTACTTTTTTGTTAGACTTATTACTAGATACTTGATTTTTGATGCTATAATAAATGCCTTTTAAAGTTATGTTTTCCAGTTATTTGTTACTAATGTTCAAATATACAATTGATTTCTGCTTAATGATTTTATATTCACCCCCTTACTAAACTCTATTATTTCTATTAACTTGTTTATAGATTTTTTGGAGTAGTTAATAGTAGACAATCATATCATCTACCAAAAAGTTTGATTTTATTTCCTCTTTTCCAAACCTTAGTACCTTAATTTCTTTTTATTGTTTTATAACATTATATAGGACCTCCTATACACTGCTAACTAGACATTCTTGTCTCAATTCTCAATTTTAAAGGGAATATTTCTTACATTTCTCAATTTAGGCTCTGTGTGTGTGTGTGTGTGTGTGTGTGTAAGAGGAACTTTATCAGATTTAAGGACATTCTTTTCTATGCCTTTGATGGTTAGGTTGTAAGTTTGCTAATAAAAAGAATCAGATTAGCAAATCAAACTTATATGACTCTAAGATCTTACGCAGTACCAAACTTTGCTAATAATTTTAAGGATGGAAGCAATTAAGAGGCACAAGTAAATCAAGGAGAGATCTAGGACATCCCACATGGCTCTTCAAATCCTTACTTCTTGCATTAGACACACCATCTGGCCAGAATAGATGAGGTCTCTAACTAAAGTTTGTGAGACTTTACACATGTTTAGGTTACAAAACATCTGTTTTATACCCCAAGTAGTTGTATAGCTTACATGACATTTTCTGAGTAGCCATGTCTCATAAATCCATAGATTACAATTTATTTACCATAAGCAATTCTATCCCAGAGACACAGTGAAAAGAACATTCCATATATAAGGATTCTCCTCCTAGTAAATATCATTTATATGTCTACTTATCAAAAGGTCAGTTATCAGCATGTATAAATTCGTATTAGCCTAGGTCACCTGCCAAAGATCACGCCACCCATGCCCAGTAATAGGAAGAGAAATAGATTACAGGCCAGTACTTCAACTTCATACCCAGATCAAAGTCTTCTTCATTCCAAACTTTAAAAAGGTTAAACCATCATCTTCTTGCATCCAGTGTTACTATTGACAAGTCTGATGTCAATTTGATTCTTGTTCCTATCAATATGATCTGCCCTTTCTCTTTGGAAATTTTTATAAACTTCATTTTGTCTTTTATATTCTTAATTTTTCTATAATGTTTCTTAATGTGGGTCTCATCTTTTCAGTCTGGTATTTTGGACCCATTATTTTTAGGTTAGTCATCTTTTTAAATTCTTACTTCTGTGGAATCTACTTCCATTACTTTCTCAAAAATCATCTTTATATTTTTAGTTTTCACTTTTCTGGAACTCCTATTATCCAAATATTGGCACTTCAGTTTCTATCCTCTATTCCTCTTGATTTGTATTTACATATTGTATGTATTTAGCTGCTCTTGTTTCTTCCTTGAACAATTCCTCTTTGCTTTCAAGTTCCTAATCCATTTTTTAGCTATATTCATTCCATTATTTATCCTATTCTATTTACTGTGCTCTTTATTTCAAGTATTATATTTCTTATACAAAATATCTGGATCCTTTTTATATTTTTTCTTTTTCTTACAATTCTAATATCTTAATTTTTGATGGGTTTTTATGCTTATCTGATATTCTTATCCTTCTGTTCTAACAATTCTGATTTATAATACATGGCATCTATAATTTGTTTGTTGCCTTTTTTCTGTTTGAAGTTGTTGTGCTCCTCAGATGTCTCATTACATTTGCCTATGAATTTATATTCCACTCTGGGTATCTAAGCACTGCCCCAAATTAATAAAGCCCCAACCCCAAGTAAGTGGGTATCAGAAGTCTGAGATGTAGTTGTCAATTCCCAGAATAACCAGTCAGGCATTGGGTGTCCCAAGGCAAAGGCAGAAAACAATCAAGAGCAGAACTCAAGTGGTTTCTTTCCCTAATTTAACTTCTTAGAGCCTCATTGGCCAAACCTGGCCTAGGCTACAATTATCCCCCTACCACCAACAGTTCAAACACCCATCTGTCTATCCATAGGTTTCTTATTATTCTTAATAGCTCTTGGGTTTCTATCAATAGTTGACCTTGAGGGAGGAAGCTAGAAGCCTATGTCAATTTTGTATTTTATCAGGAACAGGATTCATAACTACAATTGTTTATTTAGTTCTCTATGTTTTCCACTATGACTAGACATTGAGCTTCTTAAATTCAGAAATTATACCAATTTTACATCCCTAGACCTATACAGCATATGGTGTATAGCTGACATTCAATAGATAATTCTGGGTTGAATGAATAATCTCTTTACTTAAAGTTGGAAATATTTCACTAAAAGCTTTCTCCTGTGATCACAAGTTACCACTGGTCTCTTCTTTTATGGCAGCCTATCACTTATCAAGCAGCTATGTTTCCCTGGAGAAGCCACTTAAGCTCTCCAGCCCTCTGTTTCTCATCTAAAGGGTTCAGTGCAGCAGTAGGCCTTACCAACACATGAGACAGGTCTTTTATTTCAAAGTTAAAGAGAAAAGAGCCACATGCCAAAGCAGCCAAAGAGCATATTTATTAACATAGTTAAGTTGTTCCATAATTTCACTTACTTATTCTTGAAAGCAAGGACCATTTATTTCTAGGGATAAATCAAATTGTGGAATTTCCCATAATTTCAACATAAGGTCAAATTCTAAGTATTATGAATTATAGAACTTTCCAGGGAGATAGAATAATGTAGTAAACAGGAAAGCCTAGAGAGACTCTGGCTTTTAATTCCAGCTCTGCCATAAACCACCTGCCTGACTTTGAATAACTCATTAAATATCTCTAAATATTTTCCTCAATTTGAAAATCAGAGAATTATAGATGCATAATGACATAGAAGATAAGCTTGGGTTGAAATCTAGGTCTTCCACTTTCTTCCTATGGTACTTACATCAATGTCTTAACCATTTTAGCTTTAGTGACCGTATCTTGAATAAAGTTAGTATCACTTCTTTCTTAGAGTTGCTATAGTTTCAATGACATAAGGCATGTAAAGCACCTTGCACAGCATTAGTTATATATGAAGTGCTCCTAAAATGTTAGTTTTTTCACAACCACCCCACATTTTTTCAGGTGGGGTGCAGCTTTCAGCTTTATATAGTTATAAATATAGATGATTTATTGAATTTAAGCCTATTTCTCTAATCCAAGAGGATGCCTACCAAAGTTTCCACATTGTATTATTTCTCCTGAGAGCTAACAATTTCTTTTAGATGTCAACTTTTAGTCATAAGTGATCTAGAAGTTAAATAGGTGTACTTCAATGCTTCTAGGTGTTAAACATTCAGTCATCACTGGCTAGTGGTAAAAGTTTATGCAAGGAGAGGAAAAGCAAAGCGATATGCATATATCATTTATATTATAAACATCAGCAACTGCTCCAGTGACATAGTCATCTACCAATGATATACTAGAGAATTATTTATGCATTGGGGCAAAAATATGGAACTCAACATCTGTGGTTTAAAAAATGTATGTGTTACTGCTTATAGCTGTGAAATGAATGGCAACCGTAATGGGATGATGTAATGAATTTATGTCAAGGGCCAAAGGAAAGAAATGATAATCATAGTCAGATTGCTATTGGTACCTTTATTTTTGGCAGCAAAAATAAATATCTATTAATTATACTAAAATGAAATGTGTTTGAGTATAGCACTAAGGAAACAGCTCCAGTTAAATTATTACATGTGTCAATGATCAGAGACAAATGAGTATGTGCCAGGAAGTCTCTACTGAACTATTTACACAATAGACCCATCAAGTAAGTGATATGGTTCAATGGTTTCCGTGAAATTAAACACTGCATCATAGTAGTTGTATTAGAATAAGAGTAATCAGAACTCTTGCCAGTGATCCAAATGTTGATCATGGGACAATTTCTCACCTATCACAAGGGCTCTTTAGTAAAAGGTATCCCACAGGATTCAATTCATTTTTTCCTGTTCATCCTAAAAAGCCAGCAACATAGCATCATAGATAGGCTTGGGGGTTTTGAGTTAAGTAGAATTTTATGCTTCAAACATTTATTTCTTCTAATCATAAAAGTAAATTAATAAATTCATTCATTTTTGTCATCATTGTGAAATTTAAGAACCCTATAATAAAGACAAGATTCAAGATTCTAGAGATAAAAACAGGGCATCAAGAAGGAAATGAAAGTGGCTTCAGATACATATTAACCCTTGAATAATAATTTGGCTGAGTATATCCAGCTAAATTTTTAACATTTTCTCTTGGATATCTAAAAGGAATTCCATGCTCAGCCTGAAGAAACTTGAATGCCAGATCCTCCCCACCTCAAACTTGCTCCAATTATAGCCTCTTCCACTTCAGCTGATGTCCATTCCTTCTTTCTACTGCTCATAATGGAAACCCTGAAGACATTCTTGACTTCTTGCTCTCTTTCACAGACAAAACTAAAATGTTAGGCAATATGTTGGCTTTACCTTCAAAATATATCAAGAATCCTAACACTGCTCATCACTTCCATTGCTACCACTCACTAACATTTCCTACCTGGATTATGCAATGGTCTTCTGCCTAGTCTCCTGAATTTACTCTTGGCTTCTATAAACTATTCACACAGCAACCAGAGTCATCCTTTTAAATAATGGCAGATCATATCACCTCTCTGCTCAACACTGCAGTAAATACCCATTTGCTCAGAGCAAAAGCCAGTCATTAAAATAACCAACAGAAACAAACCCAAGTGACCTGACTCTCCATTCCCTGTCTGACTTCACCTTCTAGATTCTACTGCTCCCCCTCTCATCTACTCTACTCCAGCCTCACTGTCCTCTCTGCTTTCCCTAAAACACAGAAGGCATATTCCTAAGAATTTTTAGACTGGTTGTTACCTCTGTTTTCAATGTTCTTCCACTAAGTATCTATACAGACAATTCCTTCACCTGCTTCAACATTGCTCACTTTTCATATTCTCTACAATGCCTACCCTATCATATTTACAATTGCAACCCACTCCCACTCCAATACTGCTCACCCTTACCTACTGTACTTTTTGTTTTTCCATAGAACTTTTCTTTTTTCAACAAACTACATTATTTATTTATTTATTATTTTTAGTGTGTCTTTCCCTACCCACCACCCACCTGGCTAGAATGTGAACTCCAGAACGGTAGGGATTTTTATTTGTTTTGTTAAAGGATCCATTTGGAATGCTTACAACACTATCAACAAAAGTTTAAAACTCAAAAAACAGGTAGTAAATAAGTACTCAAGAAACAAAGAAATGGATACAACATCAGACTAGCCTTAATGAATACCGAAAGACAGTGCAGCAAAGTTATTCATTTCAGAGGAATATTAACCTTGAATTCCATACCAAAACTATCTATCCATAAATGATGAGGGTAAAATAAAGTCATTTTTTAAAACTTTGTATTTTGAGTATAATATCATACTTAAGGAAACACTGCAACAAATAGTACAAGGATTTCTCACATACACTTCATGCAGATTTTCCAAGTGGTACCATTTTATGATGTTTCTCTCTCTCACTCTTTCTCTGTCTCTCTTTCTCTGTCTCTGTCTCTCTCTCTCTCTAACTATTATTTTACCATCTAGTTCTATGTGCCAGATAAAATAAAGCAAACATGGAGTTTTAAATGAGTACAATGGAGAATCATTCTCATTAACTAAATTTATGATGTCTTCATGAAAACAGTTGTATTTGATAGTAGTCATATAATTACATAATAGTTGAATAATTTTATTGTACTTTATAATTGAATACTTATATTTGTATAGTTGTTAAATAACATTAACATGAGTCTATAGCCAATCTGAATATAGAAGATACATAACGATAACTAACAAATGTATCCAATTAGTATTAGACAGTAACTAGACATTTAGTATAATTAAAGAGCATTGTTGCTTTAGCTGGGGAGTCCACTAGAATACCATTCCAGAACCTCTTCTAAACATATGTAATTTGGAATGGCACTCTGAAATTTCATGTATATCAATCACTGAAATAACAAAGTACACATTTTATGCTAATAAAATTTAATGTTAAAATCAAATAATGTTTATTTTGCTTTCTTCTATCACCATTTATAAAAATAGAAGTCCTACTTTAATCACACATTTTCTTAAATCACTGTATGCAAGTTTATCCCATTTATCCTAAATATAACTAAGGATAGCCCTTTTGCTATCATACCATTGGGAAAATGTTAAAGGAAGAAATAGTGAAGAAAAAGAAATAAAATTATTTTTATATTTTTTTAATACCATGTGGCTCAACGGTAATGCTATTACTGCTGCATCCATCTACTTCCTCCTGGGCCTGAGATCAGTAGAATTGGCAGAGGAAGGAATGAAGCATGACTCATTGATGACCATTGGAATATCCTTTAGGTCTTTACTCAAACACCATCTTTTCAGTGAGTCCTTCCTGGTCATTCTACCCAAAATTACCCAAACACTTCCTACAGCCCCTTCCTGCCTAATTTTTTCCCTTAGCATTCATCACTAACAAACTATATGTTTTACTTATTCAATCTTCTTATTGTTAGTAATTCCTAACACCTATACTTTAGGTGACAACGAAGCTTTCCAAACTTTCCAGGGGGGTGCATACCCAAAGGCTGCCCTTATTTCAGAGACAAGAGATAGCCAAGGAACTTACAGCAGAATATTTTCCAGCTCCCTAGAAGTCTGATTATCCAAGTTCAACAAAGAGATTGAAGGCTTAGTTTGATATCCTAAGTATGAACATTAATATAAAGACTAGCTCATCATCTTCCCAAATCAAAGGACTATATATATTACATATTTCTGTTGGTCCTTGTATTTCAATGTCTCAGCAACTCAATCAGCATTTTCCAGTCATTGCTTTGGTCTCTTTCCAAATTCAATTGTCTTGACAACATTCATTTTCTGTAACTTGCCACCCTAAAGAAGCTTAGGACCTTATTTTTTTCAGCTCTGTGATCTCAGATGCCAACCTTCTATATATTATTGTCAGTGTACTCTCTGTCATTCCAACCTAGAAATGTATACCAGATACATAGTCATCATCTTTCATATCTGTACATCACATTTTGTTTTTCAAAGCACTTTCATTCTCAGTATCTCACTGGACTGTGTGAGATAGCTAGATGAAGCATAATGCCATAGTAATGCCATTTTACAACCAAGGGAACTGAGGCCTAATCTGCTTAGTGACTTACCTAGGTAACGGCAAAGCCTATGTTAGTGTTCTCACTGCCTCATTATTTAGCCCTGATATCATGCCAGCATATTTACACCCTTTTGTTGCAACCACTCTTGCAAAGTACATTAAGACTATTATTATTTTAAAGTTGTAATATGTTTCCATTCCTGGCTTCATTCAGTTAAACGTTCTCAACATGACTGATTTTGTTTGAATTAAAGCTTTTCTCCAGTTCAAAAAACAAAGAATATTTAGAGACATGCTTCAAAATCAGCAAAAAAATTTTCTGACCTTTCTGCTGGCCAGCCATGTCTCATGGATATGAGTTAGGGTGTAGCAGCTTATAATCACAACTGCAAAGTATAGAAGTTGTAGACTGGGAGAGGAGTGGATGTTAGGATGGAGGTGGCAATGGGAATGAGAGGAAAGAGACAGAGATTCCTAGTGACTTTTTGTTCAATAGGGATGATCATTCCATTTAAAGTAGGCAGTCTGAAGCAAGGTTACTAAGCCCATATACAGAAAGATATGTGGATGTGCTTAAATGTGAGAATGTCAGAGAGCTAAGCAAAGAATAATTACCAAATTTGAGAATATACAACTATAGCATGATTTTGCATCATTCCTACAGACACACTGGAGGGATTAAGGATAGTCTGGTAACCAAAGACAAGGTGTCACAGATTCAGACTTGGGAATCTTTTGGCTAGAGAAAAAATTCTAGGGATAATATTTAGTACATAGGTTTGCCAATAATATTGGAGAATATTTCAAAATTCCAAATGTATTCAGCAAAATTAATTTGTTCTTAGAGACAATATAGATCTAGGAATGTTTTTAAAGAGTGTAGACACTATAAGCATTTAAAAAAAAAGTTCCGTTATTAAATGTTGGAAATAAAGTATGCTTTATGAATGCCTTAGGTTTCACTAATTCTGCTGGGGATTATTATTTTTACTGCTTTATTTCTAGAGTTCTTATGTTCACTTGGGACTATGTATAATTTTTTCAGATATATCATAGTTTATGGTCATGTGCCATGAGATTGAAAACTAGTTACAACTACATATTAAGCAACTACTATTTTGATGCTGGGAAATATTTACCTGTAAGAGTAGATGCAACTTAAGAAACAGTGTTGGACTGTGGTACATTCAGACAATGGAATATGATTCAGCACTAAAAAGAAAGAAGCTGTCACATTATGAAAAGACATAGAGGAACCTTAAGCACATACTACTAAGTGGAAGAAGTCAATTTAAAATGGTTAAATACTGTATGATTCCAACTATATGACACTTTGGAAAAATCGATCCACTAAAAAGATCAGTGGTTGCCAGGGGCTGGAGTTGGTTGCAGGGGAGAATAAGCAGAGCACAAGGATTTTTAAGGCAATGAAAATACTCTGTATAGATGGATAATGAATATGTGGATACATATTTATTGTCTGTCTGCTATGCATCAGTCACTGGATTAGTTTAATGCACAATTAATATCTTACAATATACATTTTTATTCTGTTTAGCAAATTGTCATAGCAATGCACCTATCTCAAAATCTGTACTCAATTATTGTACTGATTTTTAAATAAAATGATGAAGAAATTAACCCTAAAAAGTTATACATGCAGCTGAGGCTCCATAGCTCAGGGGTTAGAGCACTGGTCTCATAAAAAGTTATGCATGCACTTTTCTTGTGATAATATGGTTTAAATTCACTGCCCAGTTTTGGAGGGGAGTCTCATGCTGACTGCATCCTTTACTTGCAAGAGGAGTATTATTCATCCAATACTTAAAATATAATTGTTTAGCATCTGCTATGTTCCCAGACCTCTTTTAGGCACTTGAAGATACAAAGATGAGTAGATAATAGAGCTATAATTTAGTGGAAGAGAAATATAAACAGCTAACAAAAATTAAATGTGATAAGAGAAATAATCAAAGGTGCAACTAGTGAAGTAGTGAACTTTAAGCTTCGAGACCTCTCTCTTAGATGAGCGTCTCCCAAGCCCTAGGAAGAGTCCTAAGAAAGTCTTCCATGGTCATATGTTTTTGTAAAATTTATGAAAATATAAGATATTTTAACCATAAATGTTTAAGATTTTTATGTCTTTCCATTCCAACTTTTCCATTATATCTCCCATGAACAAGGTATCACTGGAATGACCAAAGGCATCTTGGAGATTTAGCAAAGGAGTTATTGAGTAGGGAACACATTTAGTTTGAATTTAATAGACTTGACTTAAGAAGTTCACAGTCTCTTCTGTCAATAGTTAGATTGTTATCTTTCTCAGGATAAAAATGGTTTCTAAGTACACTCCTACCATCCAATGTGGCAGGGCAAGAGGTGGCATTGTGATATGAGCATGTCCTGTGATACCTGGAACCAGAAGTGCAGAAAGTGGAGGAGAAAAAAGTCTGAATATATGATGCCAGAAAACAGTCTGTGGAAAATTCTTCCAGTCATTAGACATGTAATACTGTATTCGGTTTTCATTAACACCTAGGCAAAATGAAAGTTCTCACCTGCCAGGTTTATACTTGATAATACAGCAAATATAATTATAAATGTTCCATATTGTTTTCTTTTTTATGGGAATCAAATGAAATAGGCATTATCGGAATTCCTGTTCTTAAACAGTACAAATCTGCAGCAACTACAATAAATCATAAGCATGTCTCTAATAGCACATATATGAAAAACTTGACACATTTTTTTCCAAATTTGAAGATCTTAAAACATCCTAAAATTTTACTAATATCAAATAACAAATAACAGCTAAAGCTGAAAGAAACTTTCCAAAATTATGAATAAGAAAACAAATTTTGATCAATCACAGCAGAGAAAAGACAGAAAAATGCTTCAACTCTCTCTGTAGAAAATAATATTATAAATCTGGCATCTTATTAAGAGCTTATTATTGAGTATACAGCCAAAAAATAGGGGAAAAAGTGTTATAGAAGTATGTTAGCCATAGTTAATTAAAATGTCATGTAATATTTCATGATTTTGTGATATTTAGTTACTTTCCACTTTTTAAAGTTTATAACTGATTATAATACATTTTTATTCTATATAAATACTCACTTTCTTATCTAATTTCATACTGGTAATTTTATATTCTTTACATGAAAGAGAGGCTCCCAAGTTACAAAATCTTCAGGCCACACAAAACCTAGATCTGCTATAATACTTCTTTTTCATCTAAATTTTCCTTTCTCATAAGATAGCAAAGGTCAGTGCCCAGTGATGGAGCTCCCTCAGGCCAAGGCTGATGGAGGGAAGGAATGCCAAACAGAGACAATGAAACAAAGGCATTGAGATCTGAGCCTTAACTGAAATGGGGAAGGCAACCCAACTATACAGCCAACACAAGCAAGTATTCACAAATGGATGTAAAAACTAAAGTTTTTGAGTCAGGGTTATCAGAATAGTAGCACTGAGTCAACTGAATAAGATGGAGTGTGGTCTTTGGTGACTGTCCAGAGAAGCTGTTGCAACTCATTCTGATGTGGTGGAAGAAAGGGATGGCTAAGGAATGATGCTGGAAAAATCACTCCAATATAAGTTCTTATGTATCAATTTGCTAAAGAGAAGTAAGTGGCTAATAACAAACACTAAGAGGAAAGGAAAGCATGAATCGGTAAAAAGGGCCAAAAAAAAGAAAATATATATATATATACACATATACATATACACACACAAAAGTATTAGCAAATACCAGAATTTGAATATCTAGGGTAATCTACTGAATCTATCCCTCCAGCAATGAAAACTAATTAATCTAAACCAGTGTTTCTAAAATTGAGACTCCTGGATGTAATCTCAGGAGTCCATATGTTCTTAAATTTGAGGAAACTGGTCTAAATCTACTGGTAAAAATCTCTGAAAATTGTCCAGAACTTATACCACCTACTTATTCATATTTATTTATTATTATATATTTATTATACACACACAATTATTTCCTATATTTGTGAGTATATTTAAATTAGTTTCTCTTGATCTAAATAAATTTCTATTTTTCCCTATATAACTGTCTAGTATAATATTGATTTATTTTAAACCTTAGCTTTCTATAGTCTACTGTGAAACACACAAACATAAAATATTATTACATTTATTGATATTTTCTCTGATGTTGTTTTTTCACCACTGGAATAATAAAGTTCCTGACCAATGGCCTCAGCAGCATTACTCAGCTAAAACAGTCAAATACCGAAAGCAGATTTGCAGATATTTGCAGCTTTACTCAACAAGATAGCTGGACACAGAACTTAGGTGTTGTCTGTGAGTCAGAGATCAATAATTAAGAACTGTCTCAGAAAAGTGAGACTATGAAAACTAGCCTAGCTTGTTTCCTAAAATCTGAGAGAAACAGCACAATCTGAATAGTAATGGAAGTAAAAATCAAAGAGGTGGTTGGCCCAAAAATTCCACTCCTAGGAATCGCTTAAGGAAATAATCACATGTGGCAAAACAAAATTAATACATAAGACATTTTGTGGGAGGATTACTTATAAAGTGTAATATTGTAAACAAATTAAATGTAATAGGAAACTGGTAAGTAAGATAAAGTACATATTATCACAATTATCCTCTACTCATTAAAAATCATGTGGGAAAAATATTTATCAAAGTGGAAAATTATCAAAAAAAGAAAAATATCTATAATATATTACTAAGTTAAAAACAGACTACAAAACAGTATGTGCAGTATATAATTTTGTAAACAAAAATATGCATATGCTTATGTAGGAAAATACTAGAAAGACATTCCCTAAAAGCCCACTGTTTATCTTGTGTTATGGCATTATTAATGATTTGCTTTTTCATTCTGTTTTTAATTTAGGCACATTTATATTTTCCAAGTTTTCAACATTAAGAATTATTGCTTTGTTATTAGAAAAAAGTCATAAAAAACAGGAAAAAAAATCACGAAATAATAGTTGAAAAGTTGAAAATATTTAACTCTAGCCCTTGACTGCATGATTTCACAGGAATCTTGGTACAGTTAATTACTGACAAATTTTTTTCCTCCAACATCAGTTATCATATTTATTTCTAATAATTATAATAGTATATATATCATTTGGTTGGAGAATCTTAAATAATTTTATGAAATTGAATCAAAACAAAACTAAAATTAAATAACTATCTTTTTGTACAAGTCATCCACTATATATAGTCACTAAACATCTCAAGTACATTTTCTATAACATAGTCTTAAAGTAAAATTCCCAACATAACCTTTTGTGGGTTTATAATAAAAAGGATTCCTATTTAGTTCCAATGATATCACACTATTAATACACACTTTCATTTCTAATATTTGCTAGTGTTTTAATTCTATTTTGATATTTACCGCAATTAATGCTTATATAGAAAGGAAATTACATATGCACACACAAACATGCATGTGGATATTTATACCCACACATTCCTAACACACATAGATAATTATGTATATAAATTGCATCAAAGAATGCTATATATTATTTTTTTCCACACCTTTATTGGAGTATAAATGCTTTACAATGTTGTGTTAGTTTCTGCTGTACAACAAAGTGAATCAGCTATATGTATACATATATCGCCTCCCTCTTGAGCCTCCCTCCCACCCTCCCTATCCCATCCCTCTAGGTCATCACAAAGCACCGAGCTGATCTCCCTGTGCAATGCAGCAGCTTCCCACTAGCCATCCATTTTACATTTGGCAGTGTATATATGTCAATGCTACTCTCTCACTTCAACCCAGCTTCCCCTTCCCTGCCCCCTGTGCCCTAAAGTCCATTCTCTACATCTGTGTCTTTATTCCTGCCCTGCCACTAGGTTCATCAGTACCACTTTTTAAAATTCCATATATATGCATTAGCATATGGTATTTGTTTTCCTCTTTCTTACTTCACTCCATATGACAGACTCTAGGCCCTAAACATTTAAATTATTTTCACTTAAAATTCCAAACATTTAGTGTTCAGAGAACTCAGTGGGAAATTAAAGAGTTATTATTTATTTAGAAACACTTCAAGTCTGCCACCCAATTTTCTAGTTACATCTTTTACTACCCTATGCCCCTAATAACATCAGGCAGTCTAAATTAATAGAATCTTAGGTACATCTGAAGAGCAATATCAAATACTTAGAATGCAAACACATCTCTTAAGCTTCTAAATTTGAAAATACGTTTTTAAGCTTGAAAATGATTTCTAATGTCTCTGCATTGAAGGACAAATTTAGAACTATATTTGGGATTTGAGTATATGGGGAGGGGGAAGGGTAAGCTGTGACAAAGCGAGAGAGTGGCATGGACAGATATACACTACCAAACATAAAATAGATAGCTAGTGGGAAGCAGCTGCATAGCACAGGGAGATCAGTTCCATGCTTTGTGACCACCTAGAGGGGTGGGATAGAGAGGGTGGGAGGGAGGGAGATGCAAGAGGGAAGAGATATGGGAACATATGTATATGTATAACTGATTCACTTTGTTATAAAGCAGAAACTAACACACCACTGTAAAGCAATTATACTCCAATAAAGATGTAAAAAAAAAAACTATATTTGTTCACTACTAGAAGAAGGAAGTAAAGCAGAATAGTGAAAGAAATACAAAGAGAGAGAGGAATAAAGGGAGAAAGAGGGAGAGTTAGCAGAAAAAGAAGAAGAAGAAAAAAAAAAGATGCTAGTAACCAGGTAACCTGGAAATGTGACCAGGCTGTCCTACAGCTGCCATCAATGGTCATCAAGAGTTAGGGGCAAAGAACATTCAGGAACATTATCAGCACCTACAGCTAAAAAGGAATGAATAAGGAAAGTGCCTTATACCTTTTGGCCAATTAAAAAAAAATAGAGTCTTTACAGAAAAGCCTGGTGTATTTAAAGCAAGTAGATATAATTATATGTCAATATATACAAGCCCCATGGTAGCCACAAATCAAAAAACTACAACAGATACACAAGAACTAGAAAGAAAGGAAAACAAGCATACTACTAAAGAAAATAATCAAATCACAAGGGAAGAAACAAAAAGAAGAAATGAAAAGAACTACAAAAACAATTGGAAAACAAGTAATAAAATGCCACTAGGTACATATTTTTCATTAGTTACTTTAAATGTCAATGGAATATAAGCTCCAATCAAAAAACATAAGGTGGCTGATTGGATTAAAAACAACAGCAACAAGGTCTTCTCTTCAATATGCTGCCTACAAGAGACTCACCTCAGGTCTAAGGTAACACACAGATTGAAAGTGAGGGGATAGAAAAAGATATTTCATGCAAACAGAAATGACAAGAAAGCAATAGTAGCAATACCTATGTCACACAAAATAGACTTTAAAATAAAGGCCATAGCAAAGGACAAAGAAGGGCATTATATAATGATAAAAGGATTGACAAAGAAGAGGACATTACACTCATTAAAATACATGCACCCAATACAGAAACATCTAAATATATAAAGCAAATAATAACAGACATAAAGGGAGAAATTGACAACAATACAATAATATTAGGGGACTTTAACATCCCATTTACATCAATGGAAAGATCATCCATATAGAAAATCCATAAGGCAACAGTGCTCTTAAATGACACAATAGACTGTTTGGACTTAATAGATATCTACAGTACATTCCATCTACAAACAACAGAATACAAATTATTTTCAAGTGCACATGGAACATTCTCCAGGATAGATCACATGCTAGGACAAAAAGCAAGTCTCAACAAATTTAAGAGGATAGAAATCACAAGAAGCATTTTTTTCCAACCACAATGGTATAAAACTAGAAATCAATAAAATAAAAAAAAATCAGAGAAGAACAAACACATGGAAACAAAACAACATGCTCCTAAAAAACCAATGGTCAATGAAAAAACCAAAAAGGAAGTCAGGAATATCCTGAGACAAATGCAAATGGAAACATTATACTCCAACACCTATGAGATGCAGCAAAAGCAGTTCTAAGAGGAAGTTTTAGAGCAATCCAGTCCTACCTCAATAAACAAGAAAAATTTCAAATAAACAACCTAACCTACCACCTAAAGGAATTAGAAAAAGAAGAACAAAGCCCAAAGTCAGCAGAAAGAAGGAAATAATAAAGATCAGAGAGGAAACCAATAAAATAGAGACAATGACAGGAAAACAGTAGAAAAGATCAATGAAACAAAGAGCTGGGTTTTTGAAAAGATACACAAAATTGATAAACTTTTAGCTAGGCTCACAAAAAGAGAGAGGACCCAAACAAATAAAATAAGCTATGAAAGAGGAGAAATAACAACAAATACCACAGAGGTACAAAAAAATCATAATAGAATACTGTAAATAGTTATAAGCCAACAAATTGGACCCTAGAAGAAATGGACAAATTTCTAAAAATAAGCAACTTGCACAGACTGAGTCAAGAAGAAACAAATAATTTGAACAGACCAATGACTAGAGGTAAAATTGAATTGTAATTTAAAAAACTCCTAGCAAACAAAAGTCCAGGACTGGATGGCTTCACAGGATTCTACCAAACATATAAAGAAGAACTAATACCTATTCTTCTTAAACTGTTCCAAAAGACCAAAGAGGATGGAACTCTCCAAACTTCATTCCACAAGGTCACCATTACCCTGATACCAAAAGCAAAGACACTACAGAAAAAGAAAACTACAGGCCAATATCTTTGATGACGATAGATGCAAAAATCTTCAACAAAATATTAGCAAACCAAATCCAACAGTATATAAAAAGGATGATACACCATGATCAAGTGGGACTTATTCCAGGGACACAAGGATGGCTCAACATTCACAAATCAATCAATGTGATATACCACATTAACAAAAGGAAGGATAAAAATCACATGATCATCTCAATAGATACAAAAAAAAGCATTTGACAAAAATCAACATCCATTCATGATAAAAACTCTCATCAAAGTATGTATAGTGGGAACATATCTCAACATAATAAAGGCCATTTATGACAAACCCACAGCTAACATCATACTCAATGGTGAAAATCTGAAAGTCTTCTAAATTCAGGAAGAAGACAAGGGTGCCCACTCTTGCCACTTCTCTTTAACATGGTATTGGAAGTCCTAGCCACAGTAGTCAGACAAGAAAAAGAAATAAAAGTCATCCAAATTGGAAGGGAAGAAGTAAAACTGTCACTATTTGTGAATGACATAATACTTTATATAGAAAACTCTAAAGTCTCTAACCCATTAATTATCAGAACTAATAAATGATTTCATCAAAGTTGCAGGATACAAGATTAATATACACATATCTGTTGATTTTATATACACTAATAATGAACTATCAGAAAGAGAAAATAAAAAAACAATTCTATTTAAAATTACATCAAAAAAGGATAAAATACCTAGGAATAAACTTAACCAAGAAGATGAAAGACCTATACTCTGAAAACTATAAAACATCAATGAGGAAAACTGAAGATGATACAAAGAAATGGAAAGATATCCTGTGCTTTTATTTTTGGCTGTGCCACATGGCATGTGGTATCTTAGTTCCCTGACCAGGGATCAAACCCATGCCCCCTGCAGTGGAAGCATGCAGTCTTAACCACTGGACCACCAGGGAAGTCCATATCCCATGCTTTTAGATTGGAAGAATTAGTATTGTTAAAATGGCCAAACTATCCAAAGCAATCTACAGATTTAATGAAATCCCTATTAAAATACCCATGACATTTTTCATGGAACTAGAATAAATAATCCTTAAATTCACATGGAACCACAAATGAACCCAAATTGTCAAAGCAATCTTCCAAAAAAAACAAAGCTGTAGTATAACTTTCCCAGACTTCGGACTATACTACAAAGCTACAGTAATCAAAACAGCATGGTACTGGCTCAAAAGAGATATATAGATAGATATATAGTTAGATCAGTGGAACAGAATAGAGAGCCCAGAAATAAACTCACACACCTATGGTCAATAAATCTATGAGGAAGGAGGCAAGAATATGCAATGGAGGAAAGACAGTCTCTTCAACAGTGGTTCTGGGAAAACTAGAGAGCTACATGTAAAATGAGATTACATTTTCTCACACCATATGTAAAAATAAACTCAAAATGAAAGACCTAAATGTAAGAAGAACTAATAAGCCATAAAACTGGAACCATAAAACTACTAGAAGAGAACACAGTCAGAACACTCTTTAACATAAATCATAGCAATATTTTCTGGATTTGCCTCTCAAGAAAAAAGAAATAAAAGCAAAAATAAACAAATGGGACCTAATTAAACTTAAAAGCTTTTGCACAACCAAGGAAATCATCAACAGAATGAAAAGACATTTTTGCAAATGATATGACCAACAAGGGGTTAACATCCAAAATATACAAACAGCTCATATAACTCAATATCAAAAAACCAAACAACTCAATAAATGGGCAGAAGACCTGAACAGACATTTTTCCAAAGAAGACATACAGATGGCTAACAGGCACATGAAAAGATGCTCAACACCACTAATTATCAGATAAATGCAAATCAAAATAAAATGAGATATCACCTCACACCTTTCTGAACGGCTATCATCAAAAACATCACAAATACATGTTGGCAGGGATGTAGAGAAAAGGGAACCCTAGTACACTGTTGGTGAAAATGTAAATTGATGCAGCCACTATGAAAAACAGTATGGAGGTACCCCAAAAACTAAAAACAGAACTATCTTGTGATCCAGCAGTTCCACTCCCAGGTATATATTTGGAAAAAATAAAAACTTTAATTCGAAAAGATACATGCATCCCAATGTTCATAGCAGCACTATTTACAATAGCCAAGTCATGGAAGCAACCCAAGTGTTCATCAACAGATGAATGGATTAAGATGTGGTGTGCACATATATTTATACATGCACATACACAATGGAATATTACTCAGCCATAAAAAAGAATGAAGTTCTGTCATTTGTAGCAAAGTGGATGGACCTAAAGAATACTATGCTTAGTGAAATAAGTCAGACAGAGAAAAAACAAATACTATATGATACCACTTATATGTGGAATCTAAAAAGTACAAGTGAATGTATATGCAAAACAGAAACAGACTCACAGATACAGAAAATAAACTAGTGGTTACCAAAGGGGAGAAGGAAGGGTCGAGCGGCAAATTAGCATTATAGGGTTAAGAGATACAAACTACTACGTATAAAATAGATAAGAAAAAAGGATATATTGTATTGCACAGGAAACTATAGCCATTATCTTATGATACCTTTTAATGGAGTATAATCTGTAAAAATACTGAATCTTAATGCTGTACACCTGAATCTAGTATACTGTAAATCAACTATACTTCAATAAAAAAGTCTGATGTATTATTTTATGGTTGTTGTTGTTGTTTCTTTTTTGTGTTTGGTGTATTACTGACATCAAAGCTCTCAATACTATTATTTGCAACAGTTCCAGCAGCAGAAGAAGAGACAATCAGAAAAATCTGTATTCAGATAAGCTACCTAATATGAAATAATTTATAATTATCTGAATGATTACAGAAACCTAACTCAAAATCCTTCAGGTGATTAAATAGACTAAAAAAATGTGCTACAATAAATTACTCCATCTGGAAAAAAAAATAGAAACAATGTACACGTGAGCTAAATTTAGAAAATGAAAGAGCAAAAACAGGGAAGAAAGGAATAAAATGATCTCAGCCATTTTTGATGTAAAATAAAGATTGATGTATGCTATATACAGCAAATGAGTAATTTTATTATGCCTAATGATACAAAAAGTGGATCCTGGACCATCTAGGCACATTTGCTTAGTTCTGAGAACCCAAAAATCATCACTGCCCTGAAAATAGCCCAAAGGTAAAAGTCACATTCTATTTATCGGCATGCAAATATGCACATCAAGCCTGAGAGGGGTAATATTTCTTCGTCAAATGAAATCTCTTCAAAATAGTACAGAAGGAGTTAGACGTGCCTTCTAAACAGAAGCGTATGGAGAAGAGAAACATGATACAGTTGTTCATAAGAAGCAAAACAGTCATTTGAGAATCAATGTTAGATTTTTATATTTGAAGAATTTCTAAAACTAGATAAACTAAACACAAGGGAGGTGTGTCTGAGAAATGTTACTTACAACAATTCATCAGACTTTCCTTTTGACAAAAATGTGATTAGAATTTTTAAATAACAATGCAGTAAAGCTTTTTTAAATAAAGATAAGGATAAGAAGGATGGAAAAGCTTGCTATTTTGTACGTGTAAGTCTGAGAAATGATCATGGAACTATTTAGGCAATATTCTCCTAAATCTATTTGTACAACAAAGTGGTAAGTGAACCAATGTCATCTCATGTTAAACTCTGACTCTTTCAAAGCTGTGGTTGAGTTTACCTTCCCAGCAAAGTAACCCTTCCAGAAGATTAAAACAACAACAATATTGTAGAGGATTTAAGTTTATAAACTGCATTCATATATAATATTATTTGATCCTTTGAAGAGTTTTACAAATGAGTAAACTGCGGTTTGGAGAGATTAAGAAATTTACCAAAGGCCACAAGACAATATATTATGAAGTCAGGATCTAAATGAGGTTTTGAATATCTGGACCCTGGTTTTGTAGAAGGGCTCTTATATGCCTTTTTACTCAGAGGACCCAGGAACCGATAGTGTGGTGGTCTTACGAACAGTTTGAGAAAGGTTTTCACCTGCCTTACATTAACTAAGCAGTGTCTTCCTCCTTTTAAAAAATAGGCCTCAAAAGGCCAAACTTAGAGTAAGATGTAATTTGGGGCCTTCCACCACTTTCTTCCACAGCAAATGCATTTTCTGAAAGTCTTTCCCTGCTGTAGAAATACTGGATACAGATTATTTTGATTCACCTATTTAATAGGTCCCTCTCTACTATTCTTTATCTCTTTAAAACTGAAATTGA
This sequence comes from Monodon monoceros, assembly GCF_005190385.1. Lineage (NCBI taxonomy): Eukaryota > Metazoa > Chordata > Mammalia > Artiodactyla > Monodontidae > Monodon > Monodon monoceros. The sequence goes on along the minus strand of NW_021703784.1, from coordinate 45,995,298 downwards.
GGGCTTCCCTGGTGGCGCAGTGGTTGAGTCCGCCTGCCAATGCAGGGGACACAGGTTCGTGCCCCAGTCCGGGAAGACCCCACATGCCGCGGAGCGGCTGGGCCCGTGAGCCATGGCCACTGAGCCTGCGCGTCCGGAGCCTGTGCTCCTCAACGGGAGAGGCCACAACAATGAGAGGCCCGCGTACCGGCCAAAAAAAAAAAAAAACCTGAAATTGAAAAATTGTAATCTTATGGGTATTTCCTATTATTTGTGTAAGTAATATTTAAGTGACAGGGATCAGTAAATCAAGAAATGGTCGAGGCACTATCTCAAATAGATTTTTAGGAAAATATTCAAGCCACGATATCAGATCTAGTATTCTGCTTAAAGGACAAAATTCAAGGAAATGAAATGTTATTTCTTGGGATATGTGACTTTGCTGTAAGAATGCAAACCCCCGAGGATCTTGGTTTATCACAACAACTTTCAATACACGTTTACTGAATTGACCTGTAAGATAAATGGTCACCCGGTTGTACACGTTTAACGTTTATAGGCAATGTAACAGTTCTTAGAAAACTTCTAAGAGAGGGTCCTCCCTAAAACCCTTTTATAATAGACAATTGTGTTCTACCCAAAAGTCTGACTTCTATGAAACCTATAAAATGTCTGAAGGCAGAAGCTCTTTAGGATCAGGAAGTATCAGCGTGGGGGAAAGGGAGGCTCAAGCTCTGCTCCCCTCAAAGCTGAATAGTGGAGAAGGGAGCTAACATTTATTGAGTACCTGCTTTGTTCAGGCAATGGGTTAAGTTTTACCTGCAGTTAATCTCATTTAATCCTCACAACTATCTTTTGATGTAAGTATTATAATCCCTATTTCACAGATAAGAAAACTGAGGTTCATAGAGAGTAAAGATCATACACCTAACATATAGCAAAGCTGGAATTCAAAATCATTGGCTCATCCTGTCTCCTTTGAGGTTCAGTTGCAGCTCCACGTCCCCTCAGTTCGAGACTGGTTCTACCATGTCAACTATAAACAGTCCAGCTGACCCTCCCAAGAAAACTTCCTTGGTTTCTCTGGATTCTAATGTGGATTTCGTATACCACCTCTGTTTGTTCTGGGGTGCTACCAAGGCCTCAACCTGTTTGGGTCCCACCTCTTCTCCTTGCCTGACTCTGGCCCACCCTCCATCGGGATTCTCCCCACCTTGACCTCTCTCCCACATGCTCTGTTTTACCTTCTCCTTAAAACCTTGACCAGTAATTGTGGACTATTTAATAAATGCACATTAGCCTTCCCCCTCATTATATTTCCTCAGACATATTTGAGACAATTTACAGCTATTGAGAAGATAAGCTCGAGTGGAGGAATTGTTTCATATTCATTTATATATTCCTTGTACCTAACGTAATATCTGCTACAGGCAGGCCCCCAGATACTTTTTTAACTAACAGATGAGTGAGCAAGTGAGTGAGTGAGAGAGTGAGTGAATGAATATATCAATAAACATGGCACTAAAGTTCCTGAGGCTGATTCTCTGGTTTTTCTGCTGCCTTTATCTGAGTGCAGGCCCCGGAATGAGAAATTCTGCATTTAAATCCTGGCTCTACCAAGAGCTATGTGACCTTTGGCAAGATATTTAACTTCTTTGCTTCAGATTCCTGATTTTTAAAAAGGAGATAATGATGGAACTCGCATCATGGGAAGTTTTGAAGATTGAGAGAATTCATATGACAATCTTAACAGGCCTGGTGCATTACAAGCACTCAGAAGAAACTCTCTCTCACCTTGTGTTCCATATAACTGAGACCACAAAGAGTTCTACTTCTTGACTTTTAATAGACGTTTTTTGGATAGAATATCCATGACTATAATAAAATGAAATTGATCATTAGACAACTATTTCTTCCATCGTGCCTGTATCAGTCTCCATATATCCCTAACACTTTTGTTCTAGATCTGTCCTTTGAGGATCTTCCTCCACGTGAAGGTCAAATCTTTCATGCTTCCATGGCTATTATTTTTTGGTTTATGCACCCCTAGTCATTTAAATTCTAAATTCCTTCATATGTATTCATTCACAGACTTACCCATTTACTCATTAAAACATATCTATCATCTTTTAACCTCCTACAATGTGCCAGGCACTCTGCTAGATAACATAAATAGAGATAATGAAATATAATTTCAGCCTTCAACACACGTATTTCTATGTAGGAGACTGACATGGTTTTGTCTCTCTTGGCCCTCCTGGTCTCTCTTCTTTAAATGCCCTCAAGTTTATCTATCTCCCTCCTAAAGTTTCCAAAAAGGAGCACAACATCTGACCAACAATGAATAAAGCATTTTTTTCATTACACAGATCTCTGGATAAGAGGGCATTAGAGGCTGGAATACATCAATCTCTCCAGTCTAGACACAGTCCCATCCCACTCTGCGTGGGTCATGGTAGGGGTGGGGTGCAGAGGGAAGTGATTAAAAGCCGTTGGATCCAAATGGTGTGTTCTTTTTTATTTAAAGTCTCTCTTGAGGTTTTCCCTTTGGGGGATTCACTGTATTTAGAGTTTCTCATCTCATGCATCCAGTGCAGTAAAAAAAAAAGCCTGTAATCTCCACCTTCTTGAAAAGAATATCCTCTTCGTGTCCCTTGGCCCTTGAAAACCAAGCAGAGACCAGGGATAAGTCTCAGGAGGTACAAATGTCATCTTAAGCTTGATGTTCTAGGCCTTAAAGAGATATATTTTCCTTTTCTTTGGCAATTTTTCCCTTAGGTTTATCTAATCCTGCCTCTTTTCATCATCAAAATATAGTAGCATCTCAAGGTCTGAGATGAGGGTGAAGGCCTTATTAGACAAAGGTACCAAAAAAGGGAGTTCAGCCAGTTTTTTATGTAGGCCTTAGGCCTAGTTATAAGCAAGACAGAAGACCTCCAAACTCTACATGGTACTTTCCACCTCAGTAGGAGAACAAACTGAAGCCTGGGGCCAAAGCCCATCTAGTAACAAAGTGTCTCTTTGCCTGTTCTTGTCCTTGGTGCATCTCTCCCATCAAAGGAACTTCAAAGGTATGAAAGCTACAACAGAATAGGCATTTAGGATGCCAGCTATATTCTATCATTAGGTGTATTTTTTGTTTGAACCTGATTAATACTCAGTTTTGCTACCCTATATTCACCAAACCCATAGATAAGGACTACTGATGACCATTGATATTGAATGGATACCATTTTAGCTAAAAAGACCAAAGCCAAGCCAAGCTTACAGTACTGTATCCACATGGACTCTCTCAAGGGCTCCGAAAGCACAGACTACATGCAGCCCTTCTCAGACTACATGGTACTACACAACTTGCCCTCTCAAAATCAGTATTTGCCCCAGGGATTTTTCACAAGAAAAGTTACTTTTTGTTTGTTTGTTTTGGCCCCATGGGTGTAGCTTCCTAACAGTCTACATGCTATTATTATTGAACTGCATTATTTTGTACTTAAAATCTTCCCATGGCTTCCTACTACCTAAATCCTTAGACATCGAGTAAGGTTCTTAATCTGATCCTATCCACGCTCCAGTCTTACCTCCCACCATGCTCCACCAGACAGAAACCCTGTGTTCTAGCCATGCAGAGCTACTTACAATTCCTAGGGGGAAAAAATACGCTTTCTCTTTCAAACACCATACCTTTGCAAATGCTGCTCCGTCTGCTAGAAACTCCTCCCACTCTATTTACTGTCATTGCATTCTTCAAGATTTTTCTCAAGCTGCCTGCTCTAAGAAGCCCTCCTTTTTCTATACAGCAAGCTTAAGCACTCTCTATTATGTGACATCATCTTATATTATAGACTGCACTTCTGCACACCCCCACTGGACTATGAGCTTCTTAAAGACAAGCACTGTCATGTACATAGCTTCCATTTATTGAGCATGTACTGTGTGCCAAAACCAAAACAAATTAGGTGTTTTACTTATACAGCTCCACCTTGAAAACAACTATCAAGGCAAATATTTTTATTTTCATTGTACAGGTTAAGAGGGGCAGGTTCAAAATCACACTGCTGTAAGTTGAGGAAGCAGAATTCCTACCCCAGCCCTTTGGCTCCAGGCCAGTGTTCCTTCCATGGCAGGACACCAGCTCCCACTACAAACACTGGGGTCTCATTCATCTTGTATCCTTAGTATGGGACACAAAGTGGGAACTCTAAACACTCAATAAAAATGTGTTGAAAGAGTGAAGAAGTGATTGCTTAAGTGTTTCTTATGCCCACTTTGCTTTCTATTACTCAGAACCAATCAATTGTGATGGAAAAATATTTGTCTCAATAGGCAGTCATTTTTACCACAGTCCCAGCAAAACGTTAGAAAACAAAGCCATTTAATGTTGCACTACAAGTTCTAGAGAGCAAGAACTTTCAATTCTAGGTAATAACATTTTGCTCAGGATTTCCTTGGCAGCAGTTACATAATTCATATTTAATAAACCTGCTCTGTGTTGCCATAAAATTTTGCATCCATCTCTACTTTAGCACTTGATATTAATCTACTTGGGTGCTACTTGAGTGCATGTGTCTTCCTTCTAGATAACTACCTACTTTAGGGCAAGGATCTGGTCTCATTCATTTCCCCACATAAGGCATTTAGTCAGTGGGTGCTGAAAGGATGTTGTCAAATAATCTGACATAGCAACACCAAACCAATCCAAGCCAAACAAACATTGAGCTATCTGAAACCATGTGGAATAATCATTTATAGAGTTTCACAGATATCTTTGAGCTTAATCCTTTAAAATAAAAATTTTATTTTGCATGGAAGCCTTTCTAAAATATGCTTGTTCCTTTCCTCTTAAGGAAATCACACAAAATAATTTAAACTACTTTGAACATTAATTATTTCTCTGCTATAGCAGAATAATTGCTTCAGACTGTTTATCTCATGCACAATGGTCTCAGACTATGGCACTTTTTATGTTTGCTTTTTGCTTTTAATTTTTCTTTCCTTGCCTTCTTTTACTATCAAACTGTGAGATTTCACTCCTCAGGATCATGAATGTGTCTGTCAATAGGAATTGCTCCCTATATTTAATAACTTTCATTTTGGGGGTATTTACTGATAAGCAGTGTGCTAAGCACTTTATTTGCATTATTTAACTTAATCCTGACAAATTTCTAAGAGAATGCAGAATTGGTTCTAGCTCCTCAGAGCTCTTTTTCTGTTTTTACTGACATGTTCCTCATGAGTAAAGCTGTATAGTTTATTTTAAATATTTGGGCTATAACTAAATGTGGCTGACTTGTTATCATCCCTTTTTTTAGAAAGCCCTTCCAAATGATTTTATTTCAGTTAGCACCATTACAATGTGGGTAGATACTTCACTGTTTATTACCCTATTCTTACACTCTTACTTAATGTTTAAAATAACACATAATTGAGACTGCTAATGTCTCTCAAAAAGCTCTATGTGATGCTTATATCAGATAAATACTTGGTAGGAAAGGTTGAGAGTCGAAAAAGGGGATAATTGATGGTTTTCAAACTGATGGCAAAGAATGTATATTTGCTCTGTGTTGCAGAATTACAAGTAATGGGTAGAATTTTAAGAAAGCATGCTTTTATTCCATCATGGGAGAACTTTCTAACAACTAGAACAGTCCCATAATGGAAACAGTAAACTCTGTATCTCAATGCTATACTTTTAAAGTAGCCTGACATTCCAACCATACAGCTACTGGCCTGTTAAAGTATCCCCGGCAAGTATTTGCTTCAATCTAGTTCTCACCTGGATCCTTTCAATTACAAGCCCACTACTTCTTTGTTGGAATTATATTTGCATTTTGTTGCTCAGCGTCCGGACTTTCAACTTCCTCCTTGTAACCTCCAGCTTGGATCTGCCACACCCACACTCTCTGCTTTAGACTGCCTCAGAAAATATGTCATACCTGGTCCTCAGTCCACTAGCTCACATCTGGCTGACCTGCTCAGGCTTCTGCAATGGTAGAGAAATTTGGGATGACACTGGATGGGGTACTACATAAAACATCCTGCATTGGATACGTCCTTTAACTAGTTGAACAATAAGATTCCTTAAAATTCTTAGGATTCCATGATACCCCAAGAAACAGAAAGAATCACGACTACAGACTGTGAAGTCAGAGAGAACTGAGTTTGGGTTCATAATGTTCTATTGCATTGCAAAATATAGTAAATAATAGAACCAACTTCACATGATTATTGAAAGAATTAACTGAGATAGTGTATGTAAGAGTTTAGAATACAGTTAATATGCTTAATAAATGTTAACTGCTCATAGTAGTGTTAACATTAGGCCAGTAGCAAGTATAATGGTACCGGTTCCAACCTTGAATCAATCACAAACAGAGAAGAAAAAGAATTAAATGAAGGTCTGTTCTTGATCATTTGTCTTGTGATTTGTGTCCAGGAACACAACCTATCATTTTGTGAAGTATGTAGCAGAAAATGGACTTCCTAGGATTGAATCCTAGCTCTTCTACCTCCTACCTGTGTGACCTTGGGCAAATCATTTAAAGCTTCTGCACCTTAGCTTATTCTTCTGTAAAATGAAAGTAATACTACCTATCTTATATGACTGTTATAAGAATTAAATGACTTAATATATGTAAAATGCTTAGATAACTGCCTGGAATATAATAAGTGCTACGTAAGTATTATATAATATTAGCTATTATTAAATGTGTTAGTACTTGTATCAGTTAGGGTTCTCCAGAGTAACAACTAATAGGAGAGAGTGACAGAGATACAAAGAGAGACTGATTTTAAGGAACTAACTCTTGCAATCACGGAAACTGGTAAGTCTGAAATATATAAGACAGACCAGCAAGCGGGTTGGAATCTCAAGAGGAGTTGGTGTTGCAGTCTTGAGGCAGAATTCCTTCTCTGGGAAACCTCCATTTTTGCTTTTAAGGCCTTTGACTAATTGCATGAGGCTTACATCTATTATCAAGAGTAACCTCCTTTATTTAAAGTCAACCAGTTGTATGTTAACCACATGTACAAAATACCTTCACAGCAACATCTAGATTAGTGTTTGATTAAATAACTTGGTGCTATAGCCTAAATAAACTGACACATAAAATTAACCATCACAGTACTATAAAGAAATCTCCTGAATATTTTGTATTATATACTTCTTTAAGAAATTAGCTAAGCCAATGACTTGAGGTGTTAATGGCTTTGGGTTTATGACTCACTTGCTCTTGCAGGCTCTGTACAACAGAACTCCTTAGGTTTTCCTGCTGGAATGATACCTGGTATTATATTAAGTGATTCATTTTTCATCTGGTTGTAGAGGATGACCATGACAGATTTCAAAATAAAACAACTTTCTTTCCTTAAATAACAGAGGTTTATTCATATGTTAAGCCATGATCTTGTGTGATTTACTTTCAATCACAGTTGCAGACATACAAATATGTCATATAATTACTAATAATGAAATTATAACTGAGAACAGTACTGTATGTGAAAATTTCATAAAATGTTTAACGGATAGTACATTAATATAGATTTTGTAGTCCCCAAAACACCCTGGAATATGTTCTTTTTTTTTTTTTGCAGATATTTACAAGAGTATTATTCATAATTGCCAAAACTTGGAAGGAACTAAGATATCCTTCAGTAGGTGAATGAATAAACATACTGTGCTACCTCCAGACAATGGAATATTATTCAACACCAAAGAGAAATGCACTATCAAGCCATGAAAAGACACGGAGGAAACTTGAAAGCTTATTACCAATACATTTTTAAAGCATTTCTTCCCACAGTGATCAACATGGGTGCCAATACTGAGAGGCTAATTTCTCTTCCAAAAGTACTACAAATATCATAATTAAAGAAAATAATTCAACCACAAATTGGATACCATATTTTCCAGGAGGCTAGAATGTGTTCTCAAACATATCACAAGTGAAATACTGACAGACACAATTTTAAACACAGTGTTTGAAAATTTCAGAGTATAAAATTAGTGGAACAGGGATGGACCTTCAAGATGGCGGAGGAGTAACAAATGGAGATCACCTTCCTCCCACAAATACATCAGAAATACATCGACATGTGGAACAACTCCCACAGAACACCTACTGAACGCTGGCAGAAGACCTCAGACTTCCCAAAAGGCAAGAAAATCCTCACATACCTGGGTAGGGAAAAAGAAAAAAGAAAAAACAGAGACAAAAGAACAGGGATGGGACCTGCACCACTGGGAGGGAGCTGTGAAGGAGGAAAAGCTTCCACATACTAGGAAGCCCCTTCACTGGCGAAGACAGCGGGTGGGCTGGGGGGAAGCTTTCAAGCCACGGAGGAGAGCACAGCAACAGGGGTTCAGAGGGCAAAGAGGAGAGATTCCCACACAGAGGATCGGTGCCGACCAGCTCTCACTAGCCTGAGAGGCTTGTCTGCTCACCCACCAGGGTGGGTGGGGGCTGGGAGCTGAGGCTCGGGCTTTGGAGGTCAGATTCCAGGGAGAGGACTGGGGTTGGCTGCATGAACACAGCCTGAAGGGGGCTAGTGCGCCACAGGTAGCCGGGAGAGAGTCCAGGAAAACGTCTAGAACTGACTAAGAGGCAAGAGGCCATTGTTTGAGGGTGCGTGAGGAGAGGGGATCCTTCCCTGTCGGCCCAAAGAAGGCAGAGCACCACCTAAATGAGCTGCAGAAACAGGTGTGAGCCGCGGCTATCAGCTTAGACACCAGAGACGGGCATGAAACGCAAATGCTACTGCTACAGCCACCAAGAATTCTGTGTGCAAGCACAGGCCACTATCCACACGCCCCTGCCCTTGCCCCCTCCCCCCAGGAGCCTGTGCAGCCCACCACTGCCAGGGTCCCGTGATCTTCCCGGGGGGCGGGGGAAAGCACATGGCATGCCTCAGGCTGCTGCAAAGTCATGCCAGCCTCTTGTCGCCGCTGACTCGCCCCTCATTCCACTTATAACTACCATAACTCTCCCACCCCCCCAGCATGAATGAGCCAGAGCCCCTAATCAGCCGCTGCTTTAACCCCTCCTGTCTGGGTGGGAACAGAAGCCTGAGGGCGACCTACACACAGCGGCGGGGCCAACTCCAAAGCTGAGCCCCAGGAGCTGCGCCAACAAAGAAGAGAAAGGGAAATCTCTCCCAGCAGCCTCAGGAGCAGAAGATTAAATCCCCACAATCAACTTGAGATACCCTGCATCTGTGGAACACGTGAATAGACAAGGAATCAATCCAAAATTGGGGCAGTGGACTTTGGGAGCAACTGTAGACTTGGGTTTTGCTGTCTCGGACGGACATGTCTCTGATTTTTATGTTGATCTTTAGTATGGTTTTTAGCGTTTGTTAACACTGGTGGATGTATTTATTGGTTTGGTTACTCTTCTCATTTTTTTTATTACTTTTAAAAAAATTTTTAATATTTTTTATATTTTTAATTTTAATTATTTTATTTTACTATAATTATTTCTTTCTTTTTTTCTCCCTTTTCTACTAAGCCATGGGGCTGACAGGGGCTTGGTGCTCCGGCCGGGTGTCAGGCCTGAGCCTCTGAGGTGGGAGAGCTGAGTTCATGACACTGGACCACCAGAGACCTCGCAGCCCAACGTAATATCAACTGGTGAGAGCTCTCCCAGAGATCTCTGTCTCAATGCTAAGACACAGATCTACCCAATGGCCAGCAAGCTCCAGTGCTGGGTGCCTCAGGCCAAAACAACTAGGAAGACAGGAACACAACACCACCTATTAGCAGAGAGGCTGCTTAAAATCATATTAGTTCACAAACACCCCAAAACACACCACTAGACACAGCCTTGCCCACAAGAAAGACAAGATCCAGCCCCACCCACCAGAACACAGGCACCAGACCCCTCCACCAGGAAGCCTACACAAGCCAATGAACCAACCTTACCCACCGGGGGCAGACACCAAAAACAACAGGAACTATGAACCTGTAGCCTGTGAAAAGGAGAGCACCAAACACAGTAAGTTAAGCAAAATGGGAAGACAGAGGAATATGCAGCAGATGAAGGAGCAAGGTAAAACCCACCAGACCAAACAAATGAAGAGGAAATAGGCAGTCTACCTGAAAAGGGATTCAGAGTAATGACAGTAAAGATGCTGTAAAATCTTGGTAATAGAATGAAGAAAATACAAGAAATGTTTTACAAGGACCCAGAAGAACTAAAGAACAAACAAACATTGATGAACAACACAATTACTGAAATTAAAAACACTCTAGAAGGAATCAATAACAGAGTAACTGAGGCAGAAGAAAGGTTAAGTGACCTGGAAGATAAAACAGTGGCAATAACTGCCAGGGAGCAGAATAAAGAAAAAAGAATGAAAAGAACTGAGGACAGTCACAGAGACCTCTGGGACAACATTAAATGCACCAACATTCAAATCACAGGGGTCCCAGAAGAAGAAGAGAGAAAGAAAGGGTCTGAGACAATATTTGAAGAGATTATAGTCGAAAACTTCCCTAATATGGGAAAGTAAATAGTCAATCAAATCCAGGAAGCAAAGAGAGTACAATACAGGATAAACCCAAAGAGAAACATGCCGAGACACATATTAATCAAACTATCAAAAATAAAATACAAAGAAAAAATATTAAAAGCAACAAGGGAAAAGCAAAAAATAACATACAAAGAAATCCCCATAAGGTTAACAGCTGATTTTTCAGCAGAAACTCTGCAAGCCAGAAGGGAGTGGTAGGACATATTTAAAGTGATGAAAGGGAAAAACCTACAGCCAAGATTACTCTACCCAGCAAGAATCTCATTCAGATTTGATGGAGAAATTAAAATCTTTACAGATAAGCAAAACTTAAGAGAATTCAGCACCACCAAACCAGCTTTACAACAAATGCTAAAGGAACTTCTCTGGGCAGGAAACACAAGAGAAGGAAAAGACCTACAAAAACAAGCCCAAAACAATTAAGAAAATGGAAATAGGAAACTACATATCGATAATTACCTTAAATATAAAAGGATTAAATGCTCCAACCAAAAGACATAGACTGGCTGAATGGATACAAAAACAAGACCCATACATATGCTGCCTAAAAAAGACCCACTTCAAACCCTAGGGACACAGACAGACTGAAAGTGATGGGATGGAAAAAGATATTCCATGCAAATGGAAATCAAAAGAAAGCCGGAGTAGCAATTCTCAGACAAAACAGACTTTAAAATAAAGACTATTACAAGAGACAAAGAAGGACACTAACTAATGATCAAGTGATCAATCCAAGAAGAAGATATAACAATTGTAAATATGCACCTAACATAGGAGCACCTCAATACCTAAGACAAATGCTAACAGCCATAAAAGGGGAAATCGACAGTAATACAATAATAGTGGGGACTTTAACACCCCACTTTCACCAATGGACAGATCATCCAAAATGAAAATAAATAAGGAAACACAAGCTCTAAATGACACATTAAGCAAGATGTACTTAATTGATACTTACAGGACATTCCATCCAAAAACAACAGAATACACTTTCTTCTCAAGTGCTCATGGAACATTCTCCAGGATAGATCATGTCTTGGGTCACAAATCAAGCCTTGGTAAATTTAAGAAAATTGAAATTGTATCAAGTATCTTTTCTGACCACAACACAATAAGACTATATATCATTTACAGGAAAAAATCTGTAAAAAAAAAAAAAATACATGGAGGCTAAACAATACACTACTTAATAACCAAGAGATCACTGAGGAAATAAAAAAATACCTAGAAACAAATGACAATGGAAACATGACGACCCAAACCCCATGAGATACAGCAAAAGCAGTTCTAAGAGGGAAGTTTATAGCAATACAATCCTACATCAAGACACAAGAAACATCTCAAATAAACAACCTAACCTTGCACCTAAAGCAATTAGAGAAAGAAGAACAAAAAGAACCGAAAGTTAGCAGAAGGAAAGGAATCATAAAGATAAGATCAGAAATAAATGAAAAAGAAATAAAGGAAACAGTAGCAAAGATCAGTAAAACTAAAAGCTGGTTCTTTGAGAATATAAACAAAACTGGTAAACCATTAGGCTGACTCATCAAGAAAAAAAGGGAGAAGAATCAAATCAACAGAATTAGAAATGAAAAAGGAAAAGTAACAACTGACACTGCAGAAATACAAAGAATTAGGAGAGATTACTACAAGCAACTATACGCCAATAAAATGGACAACCTGGAAGAAATGGACAAATTCTTAGAAAGGCATAACCTTCCACGACTGAACCAGGAAGAAATAGAAAATATAAACAGACCAATCACAAGCACTGAAATTGAAACTGTGATTAAAAATCTTCCAACAAACAGAAGCCTAGGACCAGATGGATTCACAGGCGAATTCTATCAAATATCTGGAGAAGAGCTAACACCTAGCCTTCTCTAACTCTTCCAAAATATAGCAGAGGGAGGAACACTCCTAAACTCATTCTATGAGGCCACCATCACCCTGATACCAAAACCAGAGAAAGATGCCACAGAAAAAGAAAAATACAGGCCAATATCACTGATGAACGTAGATGCAAATATCCTTAACAAAATACTAGCAAACCGAATCCAACAGCACATTAAAAGGATCATACACCATAATCAGGTGGGGTTTATCTCAGGAATGCAAGGATTCTTCAATATATGCAAATCAAACAATGTAATACATCATATTAACAAACTGAAGGATAAAAACCATATAATAATCTCAATAGATGCAGAAAAACTTTTGACAAAATTCAACACCCATTTATGATAAAAACTCTCTAGAAAGTAGGCATAAAGGGAACGTTCCTCAACATAATAAAGGCCATATATGACAGACCCACAGCCAACATCGTTCCCAATGATGAAAAACTGAAAGCATTTCCTTTAAAATCAGGAACAAGACAAGGATGCTCATTCTCACCACTATTATTCAACATAGTTTTGGAAGTTTTAGCCACTGCAATCAGAGGAGAAAAAGAAATAAAAGGAATCCAAATCGGTAAAAAAGTAAAGCTGTTACTGTTTGCAGATGACATGATACTATACATAGAGAATCCTAAAGATGCTACCAGAAAACTACTAGAGCTAATCAATGAATTTGGTAAAGTAGCAGGATACAAAATTAATGCACAGAAATCTCTTGCATTCCTATACACTAATGATGAAAACTCTGAAAGAGAAATTAAGGAAATACTCCCATTTACCACTGCAGCAAAAAGAAGAAAATACCTAGGAATAAACCTACCTAAGGAGACAAAAGAACTGTATGCAGAAAACTATAAGACACTGATGAAAGAAATTAAAGATGATACAAACAGATGGAGAGGTATACCATGTTCTTGAATTGAAAGAATCAACATTGTGAAAATGACTATACTACACAAAGCAATCTACAGATTCAGTGCAATCCCTATCAAACTACACTGGCACTCTTCACAGAATAAAAAACTTCACAACCTGCATGGAAACACAAAAGAGCGCGAATAGCCAAAGGAATCTTGAGAAAGAAAAATGGAGCTGGAGGAATCAGGCTCTTTGACTTCAGACTATACTACAAAGCTACAGTATGGTACTGGCACAAACACAGAAATATAGATCAATGGAACAGGATAGAAAGCCCAGAGATCAACCCATGCACATACAGTCACCTTATCTTTGATAAAGGAGGCAAGAATATACAATGGAGAAAAGACAGCCTCTTCAATAAGTGGTGCTGGGAAAACTAGACAGCTACATGTAAAAGAATGAAATTAGAACACTTTGTAACACCATACACAAAAATAAACTCAAAATGGATTAAAGACCTAAATGTAAGGTCAGACACTATAAAACTTTTAGAGGAGAACATAAGCATAACACTCTATAACATAAATCACAGCAAGATCCTTTTTTGACCCACTTCCTAGAGAAAAGGAAATAAAAACAAAAATAAACAAATGGGACCTTATGAAAATTAAAAAGTTTTGCACAGCAACGGACACCATAAACAAGACAAAAAGACAACCCTCAGAATGGAAGAAAATATTTGCAAACGAACCAACTGATAAAGCATTAATCTCCAAAATATACAACCAACTCATGTAGCTCAATATCAAAAAAACAAACAATCCAATCTAAAAATGGGCAGAGGATCTAAGTAGACATTTCTCCAAAGAAGATATACAAATTACCAACAAACACATGAAAGGATGCTCAACATCACTAATCATTAGAGAAATGTAAATCAAAACTACAATGAGGAATCACCTCACACTGGTCAGAATGGCCATCATCAAAAAATCTACAAACAGGGCTTTCCTGGTGGCGCAGTGGTTGAGATTCCGCCTGCTGATGCAGGGGACACAGGTTTGTGCCCCGGACCTGGAAGATCCCACATGCTGCAGAGTGGCTGGGCCTGTGAGCCATGGCCGCTGAGCCTGCGAGTCTGGAGCCTGTGCTCCGCAATAGGAGAGGCCACAACAGTGAGAGGCCCGTGTACCACACAAAAAAAATCTACAAACAATAAATGTTGGAGAGTGTGTGGAGTAAAGGGAACTCTCTTGCTCTGTTGGTGGGAATGTAAATTGGTACAGCCACTATGGAGAACAGTATGGAGGTTCCTTAAAAAACTAAAAATAAACTACCATACAACCCAGCAATCCCACTACTAGGCATATACCCTGAGAAAACCACAAGTCAAAAAGGGTCAGGTACCACAGTGTTCACTGCAGCTCTATTTACAATAGCCAGGACATGGAAGCATCCTAAGTGTCCATCAAGGAGGTGGCATATATATGCAATGGAATATTAGCCATAAAAAGAAATGAAACTGAGTTATTTGTAGTGAGGTGGATCGACCTAGAGTCTGTCATACAGAGTGAAGTCAGAAAAAGAAGAACAAATACCATATGCTAACACATATATATGAACTCTAAAAGAAAAATGGTTCTGATGAACTTAGGGGCAGGACCAGAATAAAGATGCAGACCTAGAGAATCGACCTGAGGACACCGGGTGGGGGAAGGGTAAGCTGGGACGAAGTGAGAGAGTAGCATTGACATATATACACTACCAAACGTAAAATAGATAGCTAGTGGGAAGCAGCCGCATCACAAGGGGAGATCAGCTTGGTGCTTTGTGACCACCTAGAGGGGTGGTATGGGGAGGGTGGGAGGGTGACGCAAGAGGGAGGGGATATGGGGATATATGCATACGTATAGCTGATTCACTTTGTTATACAGCAGAAACTAACACAGCATTGTAAAGCAATTATACTCCAATGAAGTTGTTAAAAAAAAACAAACAAAAAAGTAAACAAACAAAAATTAATGGAACAAAAGTATGGTGGGAGAGAAAGGAAGGTGCATATCATTCATTTTACAATGAAATTCTCCACTTAAAATGTGGAATGTGTTCCTGAACCAGTGTTACAAGTTGGATAATCATACATCAGAAATTTTCTGTAACACTCCCAATTTCAATTAGTGTGCCCAGTTTCATATTTTTATATAGTTTGAAAACTATAGTACTTTTAGATAAGACAATAATATAATCAATTTATTTATCCAATGAACATTTAGTAAGTGGCTACTATATGTAGGGATCTGGGCTAGTACTGAGGGTATGTAAGCCATATATACATGGAACAGTTCCTGAGTCCATAATATTGTAAGGGACTTCTACCTTCCTCACAAATAACTATAATATTGGGTTGGCCAAAAAGTTCGCTCGGGTTTTTCCGTAAGATATAGAAAACCCAAACGAACATTTTGGCCAACCCAATACATTGTGGAAAGTGCTAATCTCCCTAAGAGAAAAAATACTAAGCTGATTCAAAGCAAGACTATACTTCTTGATAAAAATATCAGGTCCTTTTGAGGTTTCCATATAAACTCTCCATGGACAGAGTCTAAGGCAGGTAGACTTCCTTAGACCTACTCCCATGTCATACAGGTGGCATGACATAAAGCTTATAGAGTATGAATATTTGAAATATTTTTCACAGTTACATTTTTATTTTCAAGTTATTGATAGGTCTACCTCATGAACAAATCTCATTCCCTCACCATAATATTTTCAGAGTTGGATTGACCCCTTACATATACTGCAAGCTCCTTTCTCTATGGGAGGAAAACTTTAGGGAATCTGAAGACTTCTATGTCTTTTTTGCCAGATACTCTACCTGTTGAATTAGGCTTGGAATTGTAAAATTGCATAATTCCAAAAATGGCAATAAATGATTTTTTAAAGAGAACAAGTTATTAAAATGGGTAAGCAATCGACCCATATCAATTCTGTAGCTGGGAAAATAGTCCCTCCACCCTAACCATTCTCTCCAAGACTGCTAATGACCCAGTAACATCTCTGACTCTGAGAGTAACACAATCTGCTAATAAGGTTCCTGCACAGGGAAGGATGTAGAACTACACGACATCATTTTAAGCCCATAATTGTCTCATAGTCTGCCAAATAATAAGTACTTTAAAGGATAGAGTAAGCTGTTAACCACCATGACTCATTTTTGTACTTTTAACAACCTCCTTATCTAGAACTAGAACCTTTTCCTTGGGTCAACCAGGAAATTTTAAGACAGGCTTCTAGTACAATATATATGTATTTAGAAAAACAGCATATTTTTCTTAGACAGCAAGGAAAGTATAGTCAATCATCAATAAACATTTATTGAGTACTTACTGCCTAATGAGCTGTAAATAAACCATATTACAGCTGTATGGACAAATTTAATACTTGATATCAGGCTGCTCAAAATCTAACAGGTGAAGCACTTGAGCAACTAGTTCTAATAAAATACAATGAACCCTCTAACAGAGGCCTTGAGCAGCACACAAGAGAAAAGAATTTGTTCTACAGGAGAGCAGAATTTGTTCTACTTGAGGTCATTAGAAGACTGGTGATAGACAAGTACGCCTTTAAAAGATTAAGCAGGAAATTTCCGGATGAAAATGAAGGGAAGAATATTTCAGACAGAAGAAGGAACAAGAGCAAGGCTTAAGTTAGGCTTAACTTAAGTTTGGATCAGACTATAAAGGCCCAAGGTAAATGTTACGTTAAGGAAATGGAACAACAGTCAGTAATCAATAAGGATCAATAGGTAGTTTTTAAACTGTTGGATTATGGAGGTTGAGTTAAAAGAGGAAAGACTAGATTATGAGGATCAGTTAGAAGCCTGTTGTCAAACCTCTTAGCAAAATTCTATGAAAGACTGAATTAGATCAGTGGCATTGTGGATGAAGAGGAAGGTCAAACTTAGAGAAATTTCAAAGTGATTAAAATTAGTGGAATTTTACAGTTAAATATCTACACACTATCTCAATAATATATCCTTTAAGGTCCAGTGATTCCAGTAAGTATGAATGTGATCCACTTTCATTACATTTGAGCAATATTAGGTAGAAAACTAAAGTACTCTCACTATTTTGGATCAGATTATTAGAAGATTAGCTAGAAGGCTCCAAAGAAAATTATTACTTTAAATTATTCATAGATAACCTTCAACCTCAGCAAAGTAACCACCAGCTCCATTAAGTTACTCACAGGTTTCCTTAGGTAATTAATTTTGTCACTAGGATTTTCCTTTCTTTTACAAGTTAGTTTGACTGTGTTTTCTAAATTTAACATAATTTTGTTCTTTATAAGTCAAGTTTTTACCCAGGAGAAATGATACTTGTAAAGAAAAATCCACTATTCAGTATCCTTAAGAAGGGAAATGCATAATTCTCCAGGTACTCCGTTGAATATTTTCTAGTGTGACAGCCACGCAATTGGTCTCCCTGCCACCAGTTTCTCCCTTCTCCAATCTATCATGCATGATGCTGCCAGCTGAGTCTTCCTCAGCACAGCCGATAATGCTACTTCCTTACACAAAAACTTTCTATTGTTCACAAATGCCTAAAGAAGAATGCCTAAACTCTGTAGTATTGTAGTTAAAGCTCTCAGTCAGCTAAAGTCACCTATCTTATTCTCAGCCCTCCTGCCTGCTGAACCTGACTCCTCGTTATCCATAAAGCCTTTCCCCTCCCTTCCTAGGAAGGGACATGGGATGTCAGGCACATGTGTATTAATCCCTATGTCACCACATTTTACTATGTGATGTTGATCAAGTTACTTAACTCTTCTGAGGTTTAGTTTCATCTTCTACAAATTAGAAATAATAATATCTACCTACCACCTCAAATCCTATTTACAAAAAAGATAAGCAATCAATCAATAAAATGCTTACCTTGCTGGATTATTATAGAGATTAGGAGATAATACATGAAAAGTGCCTAGCCCGGACTTCAATTATAGGTAGCAGGTTTTATTACTCTTCCAAGCTTTCACTTAGTTTTCTCTATCTGGAACACCTGCCTCTTCAACCAAAATCTTAAGCATCACACAAAGACCAGTGCTAAAGCTACCTAGCCATGAAACCCATCTCCAATATCCTAGTGAAAACTGCTCTTTTTCTCCTGTAGTGTAATGGGAAAATCCCTGCCTTGAAGTCAAACTCCTAACTCCATCACTGTCTAACAATATGATTCTGGACAAGTTGACTATCCACAGCTTCCTCATTTCTAACACGGACAGTGACGTCAACTCTACCTGGCTTACTAAACCATTGTGAGAATCAATTAAGATAAGTGGTAGGGCTTCCCTTGTGGCGCAGTGGTTGGGA